>NW_027449006.1:0-300000 GCF_030867145.1 Opisthocomus hoazin
TGAAGTCCCTGGGGCTCTGTTGAGGTCCCGGGGTCTTCGCTGGGGTAAAGGGGGTCCCTGTTGGGGTCCTGGGGGCTCTGTTGTTTTCCTGAGGGCTCTGTTGGTGTCCTGGGAGCTCTGTGGGGGTCCTGAGGTCTCTGTTGTCTTCCTGGGAGCTCTGTTCGGCTTCTGGGAGATCTGTTGGGGTCCTGGGGGCTCTGTTGGGGTCCTGGGGGCTCTGTTGGAGTCCCGGGGGCTTTGCTGGGGTCTTGGGGCTTCTGTTGGGGTCCCGGGGGCTCTGTTGGGGTCCCGAAGGCTCTGTTGGGGTCCCGGGGGCTCTGTTGTAAGCCTGGGGGCTCTGTTGGTGTCCCGGGGGCTCTGTTGGGATCCCGGGGGCTCTGTTGGCATCCCGGGGGCTCTGTTGGGGTTTTTGGGGTCCTCGCTGGGGTCCCGGGGGCTCTGTTGAAGTCCCGGGGGCTCTGTTGACGTCCCGGGGTTTTCTCTGGGGTAAAGGGGGTCCCTGTTGGGGTCCTGGGGGCTCTGTTGGGGTCGTGGGGGCTCTGTTGGGGTCCTGGGGGCTCTGTTGGGGTAATGGGTGCTCTGTTGACGTCCTGGGGACCCTGTTGTGGTCCTGGGGGCTCTTTTCGGTTCCTGAACGCTCTGTTGAGTGTCCCGGGGGCTCTGTGGGGGTCCTGGGGGCTCTGTGGCGGTCCCGGGGGCTCTGTTCTTGTCTTGGGGGCTCTGTTGTTGTCCTGGGGTCTTCACTGGTGTAATGGCGGCTCCTTTGGGGTCCCGCAAGCTCTGTTGGGGTCCCGCGGGCTCTGTTGGGGTCCCGCGGGCTCTGTTCGGGTCCCGCGGGCTCTGTTGGGGTCCCGGGGGCTCTGTTGGGGTCCCGCGGGCTCTGTTGGGGTCCTGGGGGCTCTGTTGGTGTCCTGAAGTCTCTGTTGGGGTCCTGAAGTCTCTGTTGGGTTCCTGGGGGCTCTGTTTGGATCTTGGGAACTCTGTTGGGGTCCCGGGGGCTCTGTTGAGGTCCCGGGGTCTTCGCTGGGGTAAAGGGGGTCCCTGTTGGGGTCCTGGGGGCTCTGTTGGGGTCCTGGGAGCTCTGTTGGGGTCCTGGGGTCTTCGCTGGGGTAATGTGTGCTCTGTTGAGGTCCTGGGGACCCTGTTGGGGTCCTGGGGGCTCTGTTGGGGACCTGGGGGATCTGTTGGGTTCCTGGGGGCACTATTGTTGTCCTGTGAGCTCTGTTGTTGTCCTGGAGGCTCTGTTGGGGTCCTGGGGGCTCTGTTCGAGTTCTGGGGTCTCTGTTGTTCTCCCGGGGGCTCTGTAGGGGTCCCCGGGGTATCTGTTGGGGTCCCGGGGGATCTGTTGGGGTCCCGGCTGATCTGTTGGTGTCCCGGGGGCTCTGTTGGGGTTCTGGGGGCTCTGTTGTGGTTATTTTGGCCCTGTTGGGTTCCTGGGGGCTCTGTTGTGGTCCCGGTGGCTCTGTTGTTGTCCCGGGGGCTCTGTTGTGGTCCTGGAGGTCCTGTTCGTGTCTTGGGGGCTCTGTTGTGGTCCCGGGGGGGTCTGTTCGGGTTTTGGGGACTCCGTTGTGGTCCTGGGGGCTCCGTTGGGGTCCTGGGGTCTGTGTTCGGCTCCTGGTTGCTCTGTTGGGGTCCCGGGGGCTCTGTTGGGGTCCCGCAGGCTCTGTTGGGGTCCCGGGGGCTCTGTTGGTGTCCTCGGAGCTTGGTTCGGGTTCCTGGGAGCTCTGTAGGGGTCCCGGGAGCTCTGTTGGGGTCCCGGGGGCTCTGTGCTGGTTTTTGGGGGCTTTGTTGTTCTCCTGGGGGCTCTGTTGGGGTCCTGGGTGCTCTATTGGGGTCCTGGGGGCTCTGTTCGAGTTCTGGGATCTCTGTTGTTCTCCTGGGGGCTCTGTTGGGGTCCCCGGGGGCTCTGTTGGGGTCCCCGGGGGATCTGTTGGGGTCCCGGGGGATCTGTTGGGGTCCCAGGGGCTTTGTTGGGGTTCTGGGGCTCTGTTTTGGTTATTTTGGCTCTGTTGGGGTCCTGGGGGCTCTGTTGTGGTCCCGGGGGCTCTGCTGTGATCCCTGGGGCTCTGTTGTGGTCCCGGGGGCTGTGTTGTGGTCCCAGGGGCTCTGTTGTGGTCCTGGAGGTCCTGTTCGTGTCTTGGGGGCTCTGTTGTGGTCCCAGGGGCTCTGTTGTTGTCCCGGGGGGGGTCTGTTCGTGTTTTGGGGGCTCCGTTGTGGTCCTGGGGGCTCCGTTGGGGTCCTGGGGGCTCTGTTGTGGTCCCGGGGGCTCTGTTGTTGTCCCGGGGGGGTCTGTTCATGTTTTGGGGGCTCCGTTGTGGTCCTGGGGGCTCCGTTGGGGTCCTGGGGGCTCTGTTCGGCTCCTGGTTGCTCCGTTCGTGTCCCGGGGTCTCCGTTCGTGTCCCGGGGGCTCTGTTCGTGTCCTGGGAGCTCTGTTGGGGTCCCGCGGGCTCTGTTGGGGTCCCGCGGGCTCTGTTGGGGTCCTGCGGGCTCTGTTGGGGTCCTGCTGGCTCTGTTGGGGTCCTGAAGTCTCTGTTGGGTTCCTGGGGGCTCTGTTTGGATCTTGGGAACTCTGTTGGGGTCCCGGGGGCTCTGTTGAAGTCCCTGGGGCTCTGTTGAGGTCCCGGGGTCTTCGCTGGGGTAAAGGGGGTCCCTGTTGGGGTCCTGGGGGCTCTGTTGTTTTCCTGAGGGCTCTGTTGGTGTCCTGGGAGCTCTGTGGGGGTCCTGAGGTCTCTGTTGTCTTCCTGGGAGCTCTGTTCGGCTTCTGGGAGATCTGTTGGGGTCCTGGGGGCTCTGTTGGGGTCCTGGGGGCTCTGTTGGAGTCCCGGGGGCTTTGCTGGGGTCTTGGGGCTTCTGTTGGGGTCCCGGGGGCTCTGTTGGGGTCCCGAAGGCTCTGTTGGGGTCCCGGGGGCTCTGTTGTAAGCCTGGGGGCTCTGTTGGTGTCCCGGGGGCTCTGTTGGGATCCCGGGGGCTCTGTTGGCATCCCGGGGGCTCTGTTGGGGTTTTTGGGGTCCTCGCTGGGGTCCCGGGGGCTCTGTTGAAATCCCGGGGGCTCTGTTGAGGTCCCGGGGTTTTCTCTGTGGTAAAGGGGGTCCCTGTTGGGGTCCTGGGGGCTCTGTTGGGGTCGTGGGGGATCTGTTGGGTTCCTGGGGGCACTATTGTTGTCCTGTGAGCTCTGTTGTTGTCCTGGGGGCTCTGTTGGGGTCGCGGGGGCGCTGTTGTGGTTCTGGGGGCTCTGTTGGTGTCCTGAAAGCTCTGTTCGGGTTCTGGGGTCTCTGTTAGGGTCCTGCGGGTTCTGTTGGGGTCCTGGGGGCTTCGTGGTGGTCCTGGGGCCTCTGTTGGTGTCCTGGGGTCTCTGTCGGGGTCCTGGGATCTCTGTCGGGGTCCTGGGGACTCTGTCGAGGTCCTGGGGGCTGTGTTGGGGTCCCGGGGGTTCTGTTGGGCTCCCGGGGGTTCTGTTGGGTTCCCGGGGGCTCTGTTGGGGTCCTGGGGGCTCTGTTGGAATCCTGGGGGTTCTGTTGGGATTCTTGGGGTTCCGTTGGAATTCTGGGGTCTCTGTTGGGGTCCCGGGGGCTCTGTTGGGGTCCCGGGGGCTCTGTTGGGGTCCTGGGGCATCTGTTTGGGTTTTGGGGGCTCTGTTGTTCCGCTGAGGGCTCTTTTGGGGTCCCGAGGGCTCTGTTGGTGTCCCGGGGGCTCTGTTGGTGTTCCGGGGCCTCTGTTCTGGTTTTTGGGGGCTTTGTTGTTCTCCTGGGGGCTCTGTTGTGGTCCTGGGGGCTCTGTTGTGGTCCTGGGGGCTCTGTTGTGGTCCTGGAGTCTCTGTTGTGCTGCTGGGGGCTCTGTTGTTCTTCTCGGGGCTCTGCTGTGGTCCTGCATGCTCTGTTGTTTTCCTGGGGGCTCTGTTGTTGTCCTGGGGGCTCTGTTGTTGTCCTGGGGGCTCTGTTGTTGTCCTGGGGGCTCTGTTGTGTTTTTGGGGGCTCTGTTGGGCTCCTGGGGGCTCTGTTGCGGTCCTAGGGGCTCTGTGGTTGTCCTAGGGTCTCTGTTGGTGCCCTATGGGCTCTGTTGTTGTTCTGGGGGCTCTGTTTGCGTCCTGGGGGCTCTGTTTGCGTCCTGAAGGCTCTGTTGTGATCCTGGGGGCACTGTTGTGATCCTGGGGGCTCTGTTGTGGTCCTGGGGGCTCTGTTGTTTTCCTGAGGGCTCTGTTGGTGTCCTGGGAGCTCTGTGGGGGTCCTGAGGTCTCTGTTGTCGTCCTGGGAGCTCTGTTCGGATTCTGGGAGTTCTGTTGGGGTCCTGGGGGCTCTGTTGGGGTCCTGGGGGCTCTGTTGGGGTCCCGGGGGCTTTGCTGGGGTCTTGGGGCTTCTGTTGGGGTCCCGGGGGCCCTGTTGGGGTCCCGAAGGCTCTGTTGGGGTCCCGAAGGCTCTGTTGGGGTCCTGGGGGCTCTGTTGTAAGCCTGGGTGCTCTGTTGGCGTCCGGGGGCTCTGTTGGCATCCCGGGAAATCTGTTGGCATCCCTGGGGCTCTGTTGGGGTTCTGGGGGCTCTGTTGTGGTTATTTTGGCTCTGTTGGGTTCCTGGGGGCTCTGTTGTGGTCCCGGGGGCTCTGTTGTTGTCCCGGGGGCTCTGTTGTGGTCCTGGAGGTCCTGTTCGTGTCTTGGGGGCTCTGTTGTGGTCCCGGGGGCTCTGTTGTTCTGCCGGGGGGGGTCTGTTCGGGTTTTGGGGACTCCGTTGTTGTCCTGGGGGCTCCGTTGGGGTCCTGGGGTCTCTGTTCGGCTCCTGGTTGCTCTGTTGGGGTCCCGGGGGCTCTGTTGGGGTCCCGCAGGCTCTGTTGGGGTCCCGGGGGCTCTGTTGGCGTCCTCGGAGCTTGGTTCGGGTCCCGGGGGCTCCGCTGGGGTCCCGGGGGCTCCGCTGGGGTCCCGGGGGCTCCGTTCGTGTCCTGGGGGCTCTGTTGGGGTCCTGCGGGCTCTGTTGGGGTCCTGCGGGCTCTGTTGGTGTCCTGCTGGCTCTGTTGGGGTCCTGAAGTCTCTGTTGGGTTCCTGGGGGCTCTGTTTGGATCTTGGGAACTCTGTTGGGGTCCCGGGGGCTCTGTTGAGGTCCCGGGGTCTTCGCTGGGGTAAAGGGGGTCCCTGTTGGGGTCCTGGGGGCTCTGTTGGGGTCCTGGGAGCTCTGTTGGGGTCCTGGGGTCTTCGCTGGGGTAATGTGTGCTCTGTTGAGGTCCTGGGGACCCTGTTGGGGTCCTGGGGGCTCTGTTGGGGACCTGGGGGATCTGTTGGGTTCCTGGGTGCTCTATTGTTGTCCTGGGGGCTCCGTTGGGGTCCTGGGGGCTCTGTTGGGGTCCTGGGGGCTCTGTTCGAGTTCTGGGGTCTCTGTTGTTCTCCCGGGGGCTCTGTAGGGGTCCCCGGGGTATCTGTTGGGGTCCTGGGGGATCTGTTGGGGTCCCGGCTGATCTGTTGGTGTCCCGGGGGCTCTGTTGGGGTTCTGGGGGCTCTGTTGTGGTTATTTTGGCCCTGTTGGGTTCCTGGGGGATCTGTTGTGGTCCCGGGGGCTCTGTTGTGGTCCCGGGGGGGTCTGTTCGGGTTTTGGGGACTCCGTTGTGGTCCTGGGGGCTCCGTTGGGGTCCTGGGGTCTCTGTTCGGCTCCTGGTTGCTCTGTTGGGGTCCCGGGGGCTCTGTTGGGGTCCCGCAGGCTCTGTTGGGGTCCCGGGGGCTCTGTTGGTGTCCTCGGAGCTTGGTTCGGGTTCCTGGGAGCTCTGTTGGGGTCCCGGGGGCTCTGTTGGGGTCCCGGGGGCTCTGTGCTGGTTTTTGGGGGCTTTGTTGTTCTCCTGGGGGCTCTGTTGGCGTCCTGGGGGCTCTACTGGGGTCCTGGGGGCTCTGTTCGAGTTCTGGGGTCTCTGTTGTTCTCCCGGGGGCTCTGTTGGGGTCCCCGGGGGATCTGTTGGGGTCCCGGGGGATCTGTTGGGGTCCCTGGGGCTTTGTTGGGGTTCTGGGGCTCTGTTTTTGTTATTTTGGCTCTGTTGGGTTCCTGGGGGCTCTGTTGTGGTCCCGGGGGCTCTGCTGTGATCCCTGGTTCTCTGTTGTGGTCCCGGGGGCTGTGTTGTGGTCCCAGGGGGTCTGTTGTGGTCCTGGAGGTCCTGTTCGTGTCTTGGGGGCTCTGTTGTGGTCCCGGGGGCTCTGTTGTTGTCCCGGGGGGGTCTGTTCGGGTTTTGGGGGCTCCGTTGTGGTCCTGGGGGCTCCGTTGTGGTCCTGGGGGCTCTGTTCGGCTCCTGGTTGCTCTGTTGGGGTCCCGTGGGCTCTGTTGGGGTCCCGGGGGCTCTGTTGTCGTCCTCGGAGCTTGGTTCGGGTCCCGGGGGCTCCGCTGGGGTCCCGAGGGCTCCGCTGGGGTCCCGGGGGCTCCGTTCGTGTCCCGGGGGCTCCGTTCGTGTCCTGGGAGCTCTGTTGGGGTCCCGCGGGCTCTGTTGGGGTCCTGCGGGCTCTGTTGGGGTCCTGCTGGCTCTGTTGGGGTCCTGAAGTCTCTGTTGGGTTCCTGGGGGCTCTGTTTGGATCTTGGGAACTCTGTTGGGGTCCCGGGGGCTCTGTTGAAGTCCCTGGGGCTCTGTTGAGGTCCCGGGGTCTTCGCTGGGGTAAAGGGGGTCCCTGTTGGGGTCCTGGGGGCTCTGTTGTTTTCCTGAGGGCTCTGTTGGTGTCCTGGGAGCTCTGTGGGGGTCCTGAGGTCTCTGTTGTCGTCCTGGGAGCTCTGTTCGGCTTCTGGGAGTTCTGTTGGGGTCCTGGGGGCTCTGTTGGGGTCCTGGGGGCTCTGTTGGAGTCCCGGGGGCTTTGCTGGGGTCTTGGGGCTTCTGTTGGGGTCCCGGGGGCTCTGTTGGGGTCCCGAAGGCTCTGTTGGGGTCCCGGGGGCTCTGTTGTAAGCCTGGGGGCTCTGTTGGTGTCCCGGGGGCTCTGTTGGGATCCCGGGGTCTCTGTTGGCATCCCGGGGGCTCTGTTGGGGTTTTTGGGGTCCTCGCTGGGGTCCCGGGGGCTCTGTTGAAGTCCCGGGGGCTCTGTTGAGGTCCCGGGGTTTTCTCTGGGGTAAAGGGGGTCCCTGTTGGGGTCCTGGGGGCCCTGTTGGGGTCGTGGGGGCTCTGTTGGGGTCCTGGGGGCTCTGTTGGGGTAATGGGTGCTCTGTTGACGTCCTGGGGACCCTGTTGTGGTCCTGGGGGCTCTTTTCGGTTCCTGAACGCTCTGTTGAGTGTCCCGGGGGCTCTGTGGGGGTCCTGGGGGCTCTGTGGCGGTCCCGGGGGCTCTGTTCTTGTCTTGGGGGCTCTGTTGTTGTCCTGGGGTCTTCACTGGTGTAATGGCGGCTCCTTTGGGGTCCCGCGGGCTCTGTTGGGGTCCCGCAGGCTCTGTTGGGGTCCCGCGGGCTCTGTTGGGGTCCCGCGGGCTCTGCTGGGCTCCCGCGGGCTCTGTTGGGGTCCCGGGGGCTCTGTTGGGGTCCCGCGGGCTCTGTTGGGGTCCTGGGGGCTCTGTTGGTGTCCTGAAGTCTCTGTTGGGGTCCTGAAGTCTCTGTTGGGTTCCTGGGGGCTCTGTTTGGATCTTGGGAACTCTGTTGGGGTCCCGGGGGCTCTGTTGAGGTCCCGGGGTCTTCGCTGGGGTAAAGGGGGTCCCTGTTGGGGTCCTGGGGGCTCTGTTGGGGTCCTGGGAGCTCTGTTGGGGTCCTGGGGTCTTCGCTGGGGTAATGTGTGCTCTGTTGAGGTCCTGGGGACCCTGTTGGGGTCCTGGGGGCTCTGTTGGGGACCTAGGGGATCTGTTGGGTTCCTGGGGGCACTATTGTTGTCCTGTGAGCTCTGTTGTTGTCCTGGGGGCTCTGTTGGGGTCGCGGGGGGGCTGTTGGGGTTCTGGGGGCTCTGTTGGTGTCCTGAAAGCTCTGTTCGGGTTCTGGGGTCTCTGTTGGGGTCCTGCGGGTTCTGTTGGGGTCCTGGGGGCTCCGTGGTGGTCCTGGGGCCTCTGTTGGTGTCCTGGGGTCTCTGTCGGGGTCCTGGGATCTCTGTCGGGGTCCTGGGGACTCTGTCGAGGTCCTGGGGGCTGTGTTGGTGTCCCGGGGGTTCTGTTGGGTTCCCGGGGGCTCTGTTGGGGTCCTGGGGGCTCTGTTGGAATCCTGGGGGTTCTGTTGGGATTCTTGGGGTTCCGTTGGAATTCTGGGGTCTCTGTTGGGGTCCCGGGGGCTCTCTTGGGGTCCCGGGGGCTCTGTTGGGGTCCTGGGGCATCTGTTTGGGTTTTGGAGGCTCTGTTGTTCTGCTGAGGGCTCTTTTGGGGTCCCGAGGGCTCTGTTGGTGTCCCGGGGGCTCTGTTGGTGTTCCGGGGCCTCTGTTCTGGTTTTTGGGGGCTTTGTTGTTCTCCTGGGGGCTCTGTTGTGGTCCTGGGGGCTCTGTTGTGGTCCTGGGGGCTCTGTTGTGCTGCTGGGGGCTCTGTTGTGCTGCTCGGGGCTCTGCTGTGGTCCTGCATGCTCTGTTGTTTTCCTGGGGGCTCTGTTGTTGTCCTGGGGGCTCTGTTGTTGTCCTGGGGGCTCTGTTGTTGTCCTGGGGGCTCTGTTGTGTTTTTGGGGGCTCTGTTGGGCTCCTGGGGTCTCTGTTGCGGTCCTGGGGGCTCTGTGGTTGTCCTAGGGTCTCTGTTGGTGCCCTATGGGCTCTGTTGTTGTCCTGGGGGCTCTGTTTGCGTCCTGGGGGCTCTGTTTGCGTCCTGGGGGCTCTGTTGTGGTCCTGGGGGCTCTGTTGTGGTCCTGGGGGCTCTGTTGTTTTCCTGAGGGCTCTGTTGGTGTCCTGGGAGCTCTGTGGGGGTCCTGAGGTCTCTGTTGTCGTCCTGGGAGCTCTGTTCGGATTCTGGGAGTTCTGTTGGGGTCCTGGGGGCTCTGTTGGGGTCCTGGGGGCTCTGTTGGTGTCCCGGGGGCTTTGCTGGGGTCTTGGGGCTTCTGTTGGGGTCCCGGGGGCCCTGTTGGGGTCCCGAAGGCTCTGTTGGGGTCCTGGGGGCTCTGTTGTAAGCCTGGGGGCTCTGTTGGGGTCCCGGGGGCTCTGTTGGCATCCCGGGAACTCTGTTGGCATCCCTGGGGCTCTGTTGGCATCCCTGGGGCTCTGTTGGGGTTCTGGGGGCTCTGTTGTGGTTATTTTGGCTCTGTTGGGTTCCTGGGGGCTCTGTTGTGGTCCCGGGGGCTCTGTTGTTGTCCCGGGGGCTCTGTTGTGGTCCTGGAGGTCCTGTTCGTGTCTTGGGGGCTCTGTTGTGGTCCCGGGGGCTCTGTTGTTGTGCCGGGGGGGGTCTGTTCGGGTTTTGGGGACTCCGTTGTTGTCCTGGGGGCTCCGTTGGGGTCCTGGGGTCTCTGTTCGGCTCCTGGTTGCTCTGTTGGGGTCCCGGGGGCTCTGTTGGGGTCCCGCAGGCTCTGTTGGGGTCCCGGGGGCTCTGTTGGCGTCCTCGGAGCTTGGTTCGGGTCCCGGGGGCTCCGCTGGGGTCCCGGGGGCTCCGTTCGTGTCCTGGGGGCTCTGTTGGGGTCCTGCGGGCTCTGTTGGGGTCCTGCGGGCTCTGTTGGTGTCCTGCTGGCTCTGTTGGGGTCCTGAAGTCTCTGTTGGGTTCCTGGGGGCTCTGTTTGGATCTTGGGAACTCTGTTGGGGTCCCGGGGGCTCTGTTGAGGTCCCGGGGTCTTCGCTGGGGTAAAGGGGGTCCCTGTTGGGGTCCTGGGGGCTCTGTTGGGGTCCTGGGAGCTCTGTTGGGGTCCTGGGGTCTTCGCTGGGGTAATGTGTGCTCTGTTGAGGTCCTGGGGACCCTGTTGGTGTCCTGGGGGCTCTGTTGGGGACCTGGGGGATCTGTTGGGTTCCTGGGTGCTCTATTGTTGTCCTGGGGGCTCTGTTGGGGTCCTGGGGGCTCTGTTGGGGTCCTGGGGGCTCTGTTCGAGTTCTGGGGTCTCTGTTGTTCTCCCGGGGGCTCTGTAGGGGTCCCCGGGGTATCTGTTGGGGTCCCGGGGGATCTGTTGCGGTCCCGGCTGATCTGTTGGTGTCCCGGGGGCTCTGTTGGGGTTCTGGGGGCTCTGTTGTGGTTATTTTGGCCCTGTTGGGTTCCTGGGGGCTCTGTTGTGGTCCCGGGGGCTCTGTTGTGGTCCTGGAGGTCCTGTTCGTGTCTTGGGGGCTCTGTTGTGGTCCCGGGGGTGTCTGTTCGGGTTTTGGGGACTCCGTTGTGGTCCTGGGGGCTCCGTTGGGGTCCTGGGGGATCTGTTCGGCTCCTGGTTGCTCTGTTGGGGTCCCGTGGGCTCTGTTGGGGTCCCGGGGGCTCTGTTGGCGTCCTCGGAGCTTGGTTCGGGTCCCGGGGGCTCCGCTGGGGTCCCGGGGGCTCCGCTGGGGTCCCGGGGGCTCCGTTCGTGTCCCGGGGGCTCCGTTCGTGTCCTGGGGGCTCTGTTGGGGTCCTGCGGGCTCTGTTGGGGTCCTGCGGGCTCTGTTGGTGTCCTGCTGGCTCTGTTGGGGTCCTGAAGTCTCTGTTGGGTTCCTGGGGGCTCTGTTTGGATCTTGGGAACTCTGTTGGGGTCCCGGGGGCTCTGTTGAAGTCCCTGGGGCTCTGTTGAGGTCCCGGGGTCTTCGCTGGGGTAAAGGGGGTCCCTGTTGGGGTCCTGGGGGCTCTGTTGTTTTCCTGAGGGCTCTGTTGGTGTCCTGGGAGCTCTGTGGGGGTCCTGAGGTCTCTGTTGTCGTCCTGGGAGCTCTGTTCGGCTTCTGGGAGTTCTGTTGGGGTCCTGGGGGCTCTGTTGGGGTCCTGGGGGCTCTGTTGGAGTCCCGGGGGCTTTGCTGGGGTCTTGGGGCTTCTGTTGGGGTCCCGGGGACTCTGTTGGGGTCCCGAAGGCTCTGTTGGGGTCCCGGGGTCTCTGTTGTAAGCCTGGGGGCTCTGTTGGTGTCCCGGGGGCTCTGTTGGGATCCCGGGGTCTCTGTTGGCATCCCGGGGGCTCTGTTGGGGTTTTTGGGGTCCTCGCTGGGGTCCCGGGGCCTCTGTTGAAGTCCCGGGGGCTCTGTTGACGTCCCGGGGTTTTCTCTGGGGTAAAGGGGGTCCCTGTTGGGGTCCTGGGGGCCCTGTTGGGGTCGTGGGGGCTCTGTTGGGGTCCTGGGGGCTCTTTTGGGGTAATGGGTGCTCTGTTGACGTCCTGGGGAACCTGTTGTGGTCCTGGGGGCTCTTTTCGGTTCCTGAACGCTCTGTTGAGTGTCCCGGGGGCTCTGTGGGGGTCCTGGGGGCTCTGTGGCGGTCCCGGGGGCTCTGTTCTTGTCTTGGGGGCTCTGTTGTTGTCCTGGGGTCTTCACTGGTGTAATGGCGGCTCCTTTGGGGTCCCGCGGGCTCTGTTGGGGTCCCGCAGGCTCTGTTGGGGTCCCGCGGGCTCTGTTGGGGTCCCGCGGGCTCTGCTGGGGTCCCGCGGGCTCTGTTGGGGTCCCGGGGGCTCTGTTGGGGTCCCGCGGGCTCTGTTGGGGTCCTGGGGGCTCTGTTGGTGTCCTGAAGTCTCTGTTGGGGTCCTGAAGTCTCTGTTGGGTTCCTGGGGGCTCTGTTTGGATCTTGGGAACTCTGTTGGGGTCCCGGGGGCTCTGTTGAGGTCCCGGGGTCTTCGCTGGGGTAAAGGGGGTCCCTGTTGGGGTCCTGGGGGCTCTGTTGGGGTCCTGGGAGCTCTGTTGGGGTCCTGGGGTCTTCGCTGGGGTAATGTGTGCTCTGTTGAGGTCCTGGGGACCCTGTTGGGGTCCTGGGGGCTCTGTTGGGGACCTAGGGGATCTGTTGGGTTCCTGGGGGCACTATTGTTGTCCTGTGAGCTCTGTTGTTGTCCTGGGGGCTCTGTTGGGGTCGCGGGGGGGCTGTTGGGGTTCTGGGGGCTCTGTTGGTGTCCTGAAAGCTCTGTTCGGGTTCTGGGGTCTCTGTTGGGGTCCTGCGGGTTCTGTTGGTGTCCTGGGGTCTCTGTCGGGGTCCTGGGATCTCTGTCGGGGTCCTGGGGACTCTGTCGAGGTCCTGGGGGCTGTGTTGGGGTCCCGGGGGTTCTGTTGGGTTCCCGGGGGCTCTGTTGGGGTCCTGGGGGCTCTGTTGGAATCCTGGGGGTTCTGTTGGGATTCTTGGGGTTCCGTTGAAATTCTGGGGTCTCTGTTGGGGTCCCGGGGGCTCTCTTGGGGTCCCGGGGGCTCTGTTGGGGTCCTGGGGCATCTGTTTGGGTTTTGGAGGCTCTGTTGTTCCGCTGAGGGCTCTTTTGGGGTCCCGAGGGCTCTGTTGGTGTCCCGGGGGCTCTGTTGGTGTTCCGGGGCCTCTGTTCTGGTTTTTGGGGGCTTTGTTGTTCTCCTGGGGGCTCTGTTGTGGTCCTGGGGGCTCTGTTGTGGTCCTGGGGGCTCTGTTGTGCTGCTGGGGGCTCTGTTGTGCTGCTCGGGGCTCTGCTGTGGTCCTGCATGCTCTGTTGTTTTCCTGGGGGCTCTGTTGTTGTCCTGGGGGCTCTGTTGTTGTCCTGGGGGCTCTGTTGTTGTCCTGGGGGCTCTGTTGTGTTTTTGGGGGCTCTGTTGGGCTCCTGGGGGCTCTGTTGCGGTCCTAGGGGCTCTGTGGTTGTCCTAGGGTCTCTGTTGGTGCCCTATGGGCTCTGTTGTTGTTCTGGGGGCTCTGTTTGCGTCCTGGGGGCTCTGTTTGCGTCCTGAAGGCTCTGTTGTGATCCTGGGGGCACTGTTGTGATCCTGGGGGCTCTGTTGTGGTCCTGGGGGCTCTGTTGTTTTCCTGAGGGCTCTGTTGGTGTCCTGGGAGCTCTGTGGGGGTCCTGAGGTCTCTGTTGTCGTCCTGGGAGCTCTGTTCGGCTTCTGGGAGTTCTGTTGGGGTCCTGGGGGCTCTGTTGGGGTCCTGGGGGCTCTGTTGGGGTCCCGGGGGCTTTGCTGGGGTCTTGGGGCTTCTGTTGGGGTCCCGGGGGCCCTGTTGGGGTCCCGAAGGCTCTGTTGGGGTCCCGAAGGCTCTGTTGGGGTCCTGGGGGCTCTGTTGTAAGCCTGGGTGCTCTGTTGGCGTCCCGGGGGCTCTGTTGGCATCCCGGGAAATCTGTTGGCATCCCTGGGGCTCTGTTGGCATCCCTGGGGCTCTGTTGGGGTTCTGGGGGCTCTGTTGTGGTTATTTTGGCTCTGTTGGGTTCCTGGGGGCTCTGTTGTGGTCCCGGGGGCTCTGTTGTTGTCCCGGGGGCTCTGTTGTGGTCCTGGAGGTCCTGTTCGTGTCTTGGGGGCTCTGTTGTGGTCCCGGGGGCTCTGTTGTTCTGCCGGGGGGGGTCTG
Organism: Opisthocomus hoazin; assembly: GCF_030867145.1. Taxonomy (NCBI): domain Eukaryota; kingdom Metazoa; phylum Chordata; class Aves; order Opisthocomiformes; family Opisthocomidae; genus Opisthocomus; species Opisthocomus hoazin. Next base: position 13,243 of record NW_027449006.1, read on the forward strand.
TTCGGGTTTTGGGGACTCCGTTGTGGTCCTGGGGGCTCCGTTGGGGTCCTGGGGTCTCTGTTCGGCTCCTGGTTGCTCTGTTGGGGTCCCGGGGGCTCTGTTGGGGTCCCGCAGGCTCTGTTGGGGTCCCGGGGGCTCTGTTGGCGTCCTCGGAGCTTGGTTCGGGTCCCGGGGGCTCCGCTGGGGTCCCGGGGGCTCCGTTCGTGTCCTGGGGGCTCTGTTGGGGTCCTGCGGGCTCTGTTGGGGTCCTGCGGGCTCTGTTGGTGTCCTGCTGGCTCTGTTGGGGTCCTGAAGTCTCTGTTGGGTTCCTGGGGGCTCTGTTTGGATCTTGGGAACTCTGTTGGGGTCCCGGGGGCTCTGTTGAGGTCCCGGGGTCTTCGCTGGGGTAAAGGGGGTCCCTGTTGGGGTCCTGGGGGCTCTGTTGGGGTCCTGGGAGCTCTGTTGTGGTCCTGGGGTCTTCGCTGGGGTAATGTGTGCTCTGTTGAGGTCCTGGGGACCCTGTTGGGGTCCTGGGGGCTCTGTTGGGGACCTGGGGGATCTGTTGGGTTCCTGGGTGCTCTATTGTTGTCCTGGGGGCTCTGTTGGGGTCCTGGGGGCTCTGTTCGGATTCTGGGAGTTCTGTTGGGGTCCTGGGGGCTCTGTTGGGGTCCTGGGGGCTCTGTTGGTGTCCCGGGGGCTTTGCTGGGGTCTTGGGGCTTCTGTTGGGGTCCCGGGGGCCCTGTTGGGGTCCCGAAGGCTCTGTTGGGGTCCTGGGGGCTCTGTTGTAAGCCTGGGTGCTCTGTTGGGGTCCCGGGGGCTCTGTTGGCATCCCGGGAACTCTGTTGGCATCCCTGGGGCTCTGTTGTCATCCCTGGGGCTCTGTTGGGGTTCTGGGGGCTCTGTTGTGGTTATTTTGGCTCTGTTGGGTTCCTGGGGGCTCTGTTGTGGTCCCGGGGGCTCTGTTGTGGTCCTGGAGGTCCTGTTCGTGTCTTGGGGGCTCTGTTGTGGTCCCGGGGGCTCTGTTGTTCTGCCGGGGGGGGTCTGTTCGGGTTTTGGGGACTCCGTTGTTGTCCTGGGGGCTCCGTTGGGGTCCTGGGGTCTCTGTTCGGCTCCTGGTTGCTCTGTTGGGGTCCCGGGGGCTCTGTTGGGGTCCCGCAGGCTCTGTTGGGGTCCCGGGGGCTCTGTTGGCGTCCTCGGAGCTTGGTTCGGGTCCCGGGGGCTCCGCTGGGGTCCCGGGGGCTCCGTTCGTGTCCTGGGGGCTCTGTTGGGGTCCTGCGGGCTCTGTTGGGGTCCTGCGGGCTCTGTTGGTGTCCTGCTGGCTCTGTTGGGGTCCTGAAGTCTCTGTTGGGTTCCTGGGGGCTCTGTTTGGATCTTGGGAACTCTGTTGGGGTCCCGGGGGCTCTGTTGAGGTCCCGGGGTCTTCGCTGGGGTAAAGGGGGTCCCTGTTGGGGTCCTGGGGGCTCTGTTGGGGTCCTGGGAGCTCTGTTGGGGTCCTGGGGTCTTCGCTGGGGTAATGTGTGCTCTGTTGAGGTCCTGGGGACCCTGTTGGGGTCCTGGGGGCTCTGTTGGGGACCTGGGGGATCTGTTGGGTTCCTGGGTGCTCTATTGTTGTCCTGGGGGCTCCGTTGGGGTCCTGGGGGCTCTGTTGGGGTCCTGGGGGCTCTGTTCGAGTTCTGGGGTCTCTGTTGTTCTCCCGGGGGCTCTGTAGGGGTCCCCGGGGTATCTGTTGGGGTCCCGGGGGATCTGTTGGGGTCCCGGCTGATCTGTTGGTGTCCCGGGGGCTCTGTTGGGGTTCTGGGGGCTCTGTTGTGGTTATTTTGGCTCTGTTGGTTTCCTGGGGGCTCTGTTGTGGTCCCGGGGGCTCTGTTGTGGTTCTGGAGGTCCTGTTCGTGTCTTGGGGGCTCTGTTGTGGTCCCGGGGGTGTCTGTTCGGGTTTTGGGGACTCCGTTGTGGTCCTGGGGGCTCCGTTGGGGTCCTGGGGTCTCTGTTCGGCTCCTGGTTGCTCTGTTGGGGTCCCGGGGGCTCTGTTGGGGTCCCGCAGGCTCTGTTGGGGTCCCGGGGGCTCTGTTGGTGTCCTCGGAGCTTGGTTCGGGTTCCTGGGAGCTCTGTTGGGTTCCCGGGGGCTCTGTTGGGATCCCGGGGGCTCTGTGCTGGTTTTTGGGGGCTTTGTTGTTCTCCTGGGGGCTCTGTTGGCGTCCTGGGGGCTCTATTGGGGTCCTGGGGGCTCTGTTCGAGTTCTGGGGTCTCTGTTGTTCTCCCGGGGGCTCTGTTGGGGTCCCCGGGGGATCTGTTGGGGTCCCGGGGGATCTGTTGGGGTCCCTGGGGCTTTGTTGGGGTTCTGGGGCTCTGTTTTGGTTATTTTGGCTCTGTTGGGTTCCTGGGGGCTCTGTTGTGGTCCCGGGGGCTCTGCTGTGATCCCTGGGGCTCTGTTGTGGTCCCGGGGGCTGTGTTGTGGTCCCAGGGGCTCTGTTGTGGTCCTGGAGGTCCTGTTCGTGTCTTGGGGGCTCTGTTGGGGTCCCGGGGGCTCTGTTGTTGTCCCGGGGGGGTCTGTTCGGGTTTTGGGGGCTCCGTTGTGGTCCTGGGGGCTCCGTTGGGGTCCTGGGGGCTCTGTTCGGCTCCTGGTTGCTCTGTTGGGGTCCCGTGGGCTCTGTTGGGGTCCCGGGGTCTCTGTTGGCGTCCTCGGAGCTTGGTTCGGGTCCCGGGGGCTCCGCTGGGGTCCCGGGGGCTCCGCTGGGGTCCCGGGGGCTCCGCTGGGGTCCCGGGGTCTCCGTTCGTGTCCCGGGGGCTCCGTTCGTGTCCTGGGGGCTCTGTTGGGGTCCCGCGGGCTCTGTTGGGGTCCTGCGGGCTCTGTTGGGGTCCTGCGGGCTCTGTTGGGGTCCTGCGGGCTCTGTTGGGGTCCTGAAGTCTCTGTTGGGTTCCTGGGGGCTCTGTTTGGATCTTGGGAACTCTGTTGGGGTCCTGGGGGCTCTGTTGAAGTCCCTGGGGCTCTGTTGAGGTCCCGGGGTCTTCGCTGGTGTAAAGGGGGTCCCTGTTGGGGTCCTGAGGGCTCTGTTGTTTTCCTGAGGGCTCTGTTGGTGTCCTGGGAGCTCTGTGGGGGTCCTGAGGTCTCTGTTGTCGTCCTGGGAGCTCTGTTCGGCTTCTGGGAGTTCTGTTGGGGTCCTGGGGGCTCTGTTGGGGTCCTGGGGGCTCTGTTGGAGTCCCGGGGGCTTTGCTGGGGTCTTGGGGCTTCTGTTGGGGTCCCGGGGGCTCTGTTGGGGTCCCGAAGGCTCTGTTGGGATCCCGGGGGCTCTGTTGTAAGCCTGGGGGCTCTGTTGGTGTCCCGGGGGCTCTGTTGGGATCCCGGGGTCTCTGTTGGCATCCCGGGGGCTCTGTTGGGGTTTTTGGGGTCCTCGCTGGGGTCCCGGGGGCTCTGTTGAAGTCCCGGGGGCTCTGTTGAGGTCCCGGGGTTTTCTCTGGGGTAAAGGGGGTCCCTGTTGGGGTCCTGGGGGCTCTGTTGGGGTCGTGGGGGCTCTGTTGGGGTCCTGGGGGCTCTGTTGGGGTAATGGGTGCTCTGTTGACGTCCTGGGGACCCTGTTGTGGTCCTGGGGGCTCTTTTCGGTTCCTGAACGCTCTGTTGAGTGTCCCGGGGGCTCTGTGGGGGTCCTGGGGGCTCTGTGGCGGTCCCGGGGGCTCTGTTCTTGTCTTGGGGGCTCTGTTGTTGTCCTGGGGTCTTCACTGGTGTAATGGCGGCTCCTTTGGGGTCCCGCGGGCTCTGTTGGGGTCCCGCGGGCTCTGTTGGGGTCCCGCGGGCTCTGTTGGGGTCCCGCGGGCTCTGCTGGGGTCCCGCGGGCTCTGTTGGGGTCCTGGGGGCTCTGTTGGGGTCCCGCGGGCTCTGTTGGGGTCCCGGGGGCTCTGTTGAGGTCCCGGGGTCTTCGCTGGGGTAAAGGGGGTCCCTGTTGGGGTCCTGGGGTCTCTGTTGGGGTCCTGGGAGCTCTGTTGGGGTCCTGGGGTCTTCGCTGGGGTAATGTGTGCTCTGTTGAGGTCCTGGGGACCCTGATGGGGTCCTGGGGGCTCTGTTGGGGACCTGGGGGATCTGTTGGGTTCCTGGGGGCACTATTGTTGTCCTGTGAGCTCTGTTGTTGTCCTGGGGGCTCTGTTGGGGTCGCGGGGGGGCTGTTGGGGTTCTGGGGGCTCTGTTGGTGTCCTGAAAGCTCTGTTCGGGTTCTGGGGTCTCTGTTGGGGTCCTGCGGGTTCTGTTGGGGTCCTGGGGGCTCCGTGGTGGTCCTGGGGCCTCTGTTGGTGTCCTGGGGTCTCTGTCGGGGTCCTGGGATCTCTGTCGGGGTCCTGGGGACTCTGTCGAGGTCCTGGGGGCTGTGTTGGGGTCCCGGGGGTTCTGTTGGGCTCCCGGGGGTTCTGTTGGGTTCCCGGGGGCTCTGTTGGGGTCCTGGGGGCTCTGTTGGAATCCTGGGGGTTCTGTTGGGATTCTTGGGGTTCCGTTGGAATTCTGGGGTCTCTGTTGGGGTCCCGGGGGCTCTCTTGGGGTCCCGGGGGCTCTGTTGGGGTCCTGGGGCATCTGTTTGGGTTTTGGAGGCTCTGTTGTTCCGCTGAGGGCTCTTTTGGGGTCCCGAGGGCTCTGTTGGTGTCCCGGGGGCTCTGTTGGTGTTCCGGGGCCTCTGTTCTGGTTTTTGGGGGCTTTGTTGTTCTCCTGGGGGCTCTGTTGTGGTCCTGGGGGCTCTGTTGTGGTCCTGGAGGCTCTGTTGTGCTGCTGGGGGCTCTGTTGTGCTGCTCGGGACTCTGCTGTGGTCCTGCATGCTCTGTTGTTGTCCTGGGGGCTCTGTTGTTTTCCTGGGGGCTCTGTTGTTTTCCTGGGGGCTCTGTTGTTGTCCTGGGGGCTCTGTTGTTGTCCTGGGGGCTCTGTTGTTGTCCTGGGGGCTCTGTTGTGTTTTTGGGGGCTCTGTTGGGCTCCTGGGGCCTCTGTTGCGGTCCTAGGGGCTCTGTGGTTGTCCTAGGGTCTCTGTTGGTGCCCTATGGGCTCTGTTGTTGTTCTGGGGGCTCTGTTTGCGTCCTGGGGGCTCTGTTTGCGTCCTGGGAGCTCTGTTTGCGTCCTGGGGGCTCTGTTGTGATCCTGGGGGCTCTGTTGTGGTCCTGGGGGCTCTGTTGTGGTCCTGGGGGCTCTGTTGTTTTCCTGAGGGCTCTGTTGGTGTCCTGGGAGCTCTGTGGGGGTCCTGAGGTCTCTGTTGTCGTCCTGGGAGCTCTGTTCGGATTCTGGGAGTTCTGTTGGGGTCCTGGGGGCTCTGTTGGTTTCCTGGGGGCTCTGTTGGGGTCCCGGGGGCTCTGTTGGGGTCCCGAAGGCTCTGTTGGGGTCCCGGGGACTCTGTTGTAAGCCTGGGTGCTCTGTTGGTGTCCCGGGGGCTCTGTTGGGATCCCGGGGGCTCTGTTGGCATCCCGGGGGCTCTGTTGGGGTTTTTGGGGTCCTCGCTGGGGTCCCGGGGGCTCTGTTGAAGTCCCGGGGGCTCTGTTGAGGTCCCGGGGTTTTCTCTGGGGTAAAGGGGGTCCCTGTTGGGGTCCTGGGGGCTCTGTTGGGGTCGTGGGGGCTCTGTTGGGGTCCTGGGGGCTCTGTTGGGGTAATGGGTGCTCTGTTGACGTCCTGGGGACCCTGTTGTGGTCCTGGGGGCTCTTTTCGGTTCCTGAACGCTCTGTTGAGTGTCCCGGGGGCTCTGTGGGGGTCCTGGGGGCTCTGTGGCGGTCCCGGGGGCTCTGTTCTTGTCTTGGGGACTCTGTTGTTGTCCTGGGGTCTTCACTGGTGTAATGGCGGCTCTGTTGGGGTCGCGCGGGCTCTGTTGGGGTCGCGCGGGCTCTGTTGGGGTCCCGGGGTCTTCGCTGGGGTAAAGGGGGGTCCCTGTTGGGGTCCTGGGGGCTCTGTTGGGGTCCTGGGAGCTCTGTTGGGGTCCTGGGGTCTTCGCTGGGGTAATGTGTGCTCTGTTGATGTCCTGGGGACCCTGTTGGGGTCCTGGGGCTCTGTTGGGGACCTGGGGGATCTGTTGGGTTCCTGGGGGCACTATTGTTGTCCTGTGAGCTCTGTTGGGGTCCTGGGGGCTCTGTTGGGGTCGCGGGGGGGCTGTTGGGGTTCTGGGGGCTCTGTTGGTGTCCTGAAAGCTCTGTTCGGGTTCTGGGGTCTCTGTTGGGGTCCTGCGGGTTCTGTTGGGGTCCTGGGGGCTCCGTGGTGGTCCTGGGGCCTCTGTTGGTGTCCTGGGGTCTCTGTCGGGGTCCTGGGATCTCTGTCGGGGTCCTGGGGACTCTGTCGAGGTCCTGGGGGCTGTGTTGGGGTCCCGGGGGTTCTGTTGGGCTCCCGGGGGTTCTGTTGGGTTCCCGGGGGCTCTGTTGGGGTCCTGGGGGCTCTGTTGGAATCCTGGGGGTTCTGTTGGGATTCTTGGGGTTCCGTTGGAATTCTGGGGTCTCTGTTGGGGTCCCGGGGGCTCTCTTGGGGTCCCGGGGGCTCTGTTGGGGTCCTGGGGCATCTGTTTGGGTTTTGGAGGCTCTGTTGTTCCGCTGAGGGCTTTTTTGGGGTCCCGAGGGCTCTGTTGGTGTCCCGGGGGCTCTGTTGGTGTTCCGGGGCCTCTGTTCTGGTTTTTGGGGGCTCTGTTGTGGTCCTGGGGGCTCTGTTGTGGTCCTGGGGGCTCTGTTGTGGTCCTGGAGGCTCTGTTGTGCTTCTGGGGGCTCTGTTGTGCTGCTCGGGACTCTGCTGTGGTCCTGCATGCTCTGTTGTTGTCCTGGGGGCTCTGTTGTTGTCCTGGGGGCTCTGTTGTTGTCCTGGGGGCTCTGTTGTTGTCCTGGGGGCTCTGTTGTGTTTTTGGGGGCTCTGTTGGGCTCCTGGGGGCTCTGTTGCGGTCCTGGGGGCTCTGTGGTGGTCCTAGGGTCTCTGTTGGTGCCCTATGGGCTCTGTTGTTGTTCTGGGGGCTCTGTTTGCGTCCTGGGGGCTCTGTTTGCGTCCTGGGGGCTCTGTTGTGATCCTGGGGGCTCTGTTGTGGTCCTGGGGGCTTTGTTGTGGTCCTGGGGGCTCTGTTGTTTTCCTGAGGGCTCTGTTGGTGTCCTGGGAGCTCTGTGGGGGTCCTGAGGTCTCTGTTGTCGTCCTGGGAGCTCTGTTCGGATTCTGGGAGTTCTGTTGGGGTCCTGGGGGCTCTGTTGGGGTCCTGGGGGCTCTGTTGGGGTCCCGGGGGCTTTGCTGGGGTCTTGCGGCTTCTGTTGGGGTCCCGGGGGCCCTGTTGGGGTCCCGAAGGCTCTGTTGGGGTCCTGGGGGCTCTGTTGTAAGCCTGGGTGCTCTGTTGGCGTCCCGGGGGCTCTGTTGGCATCCCGGGAACTCTGTTGGCATCCCTGGGGCTCTGTTGGCATCCCTGGGGCTCTGTTGGGGTTCTGGGGGCTCTGTTGTGGTTATTTTGGCTCTGTTGGGTTCCCGGGGGCTCTGTTGTGTTCCCGGGGGCTCTGTTGTGGTCCCGGGGGCTCTGTTGTGGTCCCGGGGGCTCTGTTGTGGTCCTGGAGGTCCTGTTCGTGTCTTGGGGGCTCTATTGTGGTCCCGGGGGCTCTGTTGGGGTCCCGCAGGCTCTGTTGGGGTCCCGGGGGCTCTGTTGGCGTCCTCGGAGCTTGGTTCGGGTCCCGGGGGCTCCGCTGGGGTCCCGGGGGCTCCGCTGGGTTCCCGGGGGCTCCGTTCGTGTCCTGGGGGCTCTGTTGGGGTCCTGCGGGCTCTGTTGGGGTCCTGCGGGCTCTGTTGGTGTCCTGCTGGCTCTGTTGGGGTCCTGAAGTCTCTGTTGGGTTCCTGGGGGCTCTGTTTGGATCTTGGGAACTCTGTTGGGGTCCCGGGGGCTCTGTTGAGGTCCCGGGGTCTTCGCTGGGGTAAAGGGGGTCCCTGTTGGGGTCCTGAGGGCTCTGTTGGGGTCCTGGGAGCTCTGTTGGGGTCCTGGGGTCTTCGCTGGGGTAATGTGTGCTCTGTTGAGGTCCTGGGGACCCTGTTGGGGTCCTGGGGGCTCTGTTGGGGACCTGGGGGATCTGTTGGGTTCCTGGGTGCTCTATTGTTGTCCTGGGGGCTCCGTTGGGGTCCTGGGGGCTCTGTTGGGGTCCTGGGGGCTCTGTTCGAGTTCTGGGGTCTCTGTTGTTCTCCCGGGGGCTCTGTAGGGGTCCCCGGGGTATCTGTTGGGGTCCCGGGGGATCTGTTGGGGTCCCGGCTGATCTGTTGGTGTCCCGGGGGCTCTGTTGGGGTTCTGGGGGCTCTGTTGTGGTTATTTTGGCTCTGTTGGTTTCCTGGGGGCTCTGTTGTGGTCCCGGGGGCTCTGTTGTGGTTCTGGAGGTCCTGTTCGTGTCTTGGGGGCTCTGTTGTGGTCCCGGGGGTGTCTGTTCGGGTTTTGGGGACTCCGTTGTGGTCCTGGGGGCTCCGTTGGGGTCCTGGGGTCTCTGTTCGGCTCCTGGTTGCTCTGTTGGGGTCCCGGGGGCTCTGTTGGGGTCCCGCAGGCTCTGTTGGGGTCCCGGGGGCTCTGTTGGTGTCCTCGGAGCTTGGTTCGGGTTCCTGGGAGCTCTGTTGGGGTCCCGGGGGCTCTGTTGGGGTCCCGGGGGCTCTGTGCTGGTTTTTGGGGGCTTTGTTGTTCTCCTGGGGGCTCTGTTGGCGTCCTGGGGGCTCTATTGGGGTCCTGGGGGCTCTGTTCGAGTTCTGGGGTCTCTGTTGTTCTCCCGGGGGCTCTGTTGGGGTCCCCGGGGGATCTGTTGGGGTCCCGGGGGATCTGTTGGGGTCCCTGGGGCTTTGTTGGGGTTCTGGGGCTCTGTTTTGGTTATTTTGGCTCTGTTGGGTTCCTGGGGGCTCTGTTGTGGTCCCGGGGGCTCTGCTGTGATCCCTGGGGCTCTGTTGTGGTCCCGGGGGCTGTGTTGTGGTCCCAGGGGCTCTGTTGTGGTCCTGGAGGTCCTGTTCGTGTCTTGGGGGCTCTGTTGTGGTCCCGGGGGCTCTGTTGTTGTCCCGGGGGGGTCTGTTCGGGTTTTGGGGGCTCCGTTGTGGTCCTGGGGGCTCCGTTGGGGTCCTGGGGGCTCTGTTCGGCTCCTGGTTGCTCTGTTGGGGTCCCGTGGGCTCTGTTGGGGTCCCGGGGTCTCTGTTGGCGTCCTCGGAGCTTGGTTCGGGTCCCGGGGGCTCCGCTGGGGTCCCGGGGGCTCCGCTGGGGTCCCGGGGTCTCCGTTCGTGTCCCGGGGGCTCCGTTCGTGTCCTGGGGGCTCTGTTGGGGTCCCGCGGGCTCTGTTGGGGTCCTGCGGGCTCTGTTGGGGTCCTGCTGGCTCTGTTGGGGTCCTGAAGTCTCTGTTGGGTTCCTGGGGGCTCTGTTTGGATCTTGGGAACTCTGTTGGGGTCCTGGGGGCTCTGTTGAAGTCCCTGGGGCTCTGTTGAGGTCCCGGGGTCTTCGCTGGGGTAAAGGGGGTCCCTGTTGGGGTCCTGAGGGCTCTGTTGTTTTCCTGAGGGCTCTGTTGGTGTCCTGGGAGCTCTGTGGGGGTCCTGAGGTCTCTGTTGTCGTCCTGGGAGCTCTGTTCGGCTTCTGGGAGTTCTGTTGGGGTCCTGGGGGCTCTGTTGGGGTCCTGGGGGCTCTGTTGGAGTCCCGGGGGCTTTGCTGGGGTCTTGGGGCTTCTGTTGGGGTCCCGGGGGCTCTGTTGGGGTCCCGAAGGCTCTGTTGGGATCCCGGGGGCTCTGTTGTAAGCCTGGGGGCTCTGTTGGTGTCCCGGGGGCTCTGTTGGGATCCCGGGGTCTCTGTTGGCATCCCGGGGGCTCTGTTGGGGTTTTTGGGGTCCTCGCTGGGGTCCCGGGGGCTCTGTTGAAGTCCCGGGGGCTCTGTTGAGGTCCCGGGGTTTTCTCTGGGGTAAAGGGGGTCCCTGTTGGGGTCCTGGGGGCTCTGTTGGGGTCGTGGGGGCTCTGTTGGGGTCCTGGGGGCTCTGTTGGGGTAATGGGTGCTCTGTTGACGTCCTGGGGACCCTGTTGTGGTCCTGGGGGCTCTTTTCGGTTCCTGAACGCTCTGTTGAGTGTCCCGGGGGCTCTGTGGGGGTCCTGGGGGCTCTGTGGCGGTCCCGGGGGCTCTGTTCTTGTCTTGGGGGCTCTGTTGTTGTCCTGGGGTCTTCACTGGTGTAATGGCGGCTCCTTTGGGGTCCCGCGGGCTCTGTTGGGGTCCCGCGGGCTCTGTTGGGGTCCCGCGGGCTCTGTTGGGGTCCCGCGGGCTCTGCTGGGGTCCCGCGGGCTCTGTTGGGGTCCTGGGGGCTCTGTTGGGGTCCCGCGGGCTCTGTTGGGGTCCCGGGGGCTCTGTTGAGGTCCCGGGGTCTTCGCTGGGGTAAAGGGGGTCCCTGTTGGGGTCCTGGGGGCTCTGTTGGGGTCCTGGGAGCTCTGTTGGGGTCCTGGGGTCTTCGCTGGGGTAATGTGTGCTCTGTTGAGGTCCTGGGGACCCTGATGGGGTCCTGGGGGCTCTGTTGGGGACCTGGGGGATCTGTTGGGTTCCTGGGGGCACTATTGTTGTCCTGTGAGCTCTGTTGTTGTCCTGGGGGCTCTGTTGGGGTCGCGGGGGGGCTGTTGGGGTTCTGGGGGCTCTGTTGGTGTCCTGAAAGCTCTGTTCGGGTTCTGGGGTCTCTGTTGGGGTCCTGCGGGTTCTGTTGGGGTCCTGGGGGCTCCGTGGTGGTCCTGGGGCCTCTGTTGGTGTCCTGGGGTCTCTGTCGGGGTCCTGGGATCTCTGTCGGGGTCCTGGGGACTCTGTCGAGGTCCTGGGGGCTGTGTTGGGGTCCCGGGGGTTCTGTTGGGCTCCCGGGGGTTCTGTTTGGTTCCCGGGGGCTCTGTTGGGGTCCTGGGGGCTCTGTTGGAATCCTGGGGGTTCTGTTGGGATTCTTGGGGTTCCGTTGGAATTCTGGGGTCTCTGTTGGGGTCCCGGGGGCTCTCTTGGGGTCCCGGGGGCTCTGTTGGGGTCCTGGGGCATCTGTTTGGGTTTTGGAGGCTCTGTTGTTCCGCTGAGGGCTCTTTTGGGGTCCCGAGGGCTCTGTTGGTGTCCCGGGGGCTCTGTTGGTGTTCCGGGGCCTCTGTTCTGGTTTTTGGGGGCTTTGTTGTTCTCCTGGGGGCTCTGTTGTGGTCCTGGGGGCTCTGTTGTGGTCCTGGGGGCTCTGTTGTGGTCCTGGAGGCTCTGTTGTGCTGCTGGGGGCTCTGTTGTGCTGCTCGGGACTCTGCTGTGGTCCTGCATGCTCTGTTGTTGTCCTGGGGGCTCTGTTGTTTTCCTGGGGGCTCTGTTGTTTTCCTGGGGGCTCTGTTGTTGTCCTGGGGGCTCTGTTGTTGTCCTGGGGGCTCTGTTGTTGTCCTGGGGGCTCTGTTGTGTTTTTGGGGGCTCTGTTGGGCTCCTGGGGCCTCTGTTGCGGTCCTAGGGGCTCTGTGGTTGTCCTAGGGTCTCTGTTGGTGCCCTATGGGCTCTGTTGTTGTTCTGGGGGCTCTGTTTGCGTCCTGGGGGCTCTGTTTGCGTCCTGGGAGCTCTGTTTGCGTCCTGGGGGCTCTGTTGTGATCCTGGGGGCTCTGTTGTGGTCCTGGGGGCTCTGTTGTGGTCCTGGGGGCTCTGTTGTTTTCCTGAGGGCTCTGTTGGTGTCCTGGGAGCTCTGTGGGGGTCCTGAGGTCTCTGTTGTCGTCCTGGGAGCTCTGTTCGGATTCTGGGAGTTCTGTTGGGGTCCTGGGGGCTCTGTTGGTTTCCTGGGGGCTCTGTTGGGGTCCCGGGGGCTCTGTTGGGGTCCCGAAGGCTCTGTTGGGGTCCCGGGGACTCTGTTGTAAGCCTGGGTGCTCTGTTGGTGTCCCGGGGGCTCTGTTGGGATCCCGGGGGCTCTGTTGGCATCCCGGGGGCTCTGTTGGGGTTTTTGGGGTCCTCGCTGGGGTCCCGGGGGCTCTGTTGAAGTCCCGGGGGCTCTGTTGAGGTCCCGGGGTTTTCTCTGGGGTAAAGGGGGTCCCTGTTGGGGTCCTGGGGGCTCTGTTGGGGTCGTGGGGGCTCTGTTGGGGTCCTGGGGGCTCTGTTGGGGTAATGGGTGCTCTGTTGACGTCCTGGGGACCCTGTTGTGGTCCTGGGGGCTCTTTTCGGTTCCTGAACGCTCTGTTGAGTGTCCCGGGGGCTCTGTGGGGGTCCTGGGGGCTCTGTGGCGGTCCCGGGGGCTCTGTTCTTGTCTTGGGGGCTCTGTTGTTGTCCTGGGGTCTTCACTGGTGTAATGGCGGCTCTGTTGGGGTCGCGCGGGCTCTGTTGGGGTCGCGCGGGCTCTGTTGGGGTCCCGGGGTCTTCGCTGGGGTAAAGGGGGTCCCTGTTGGGGTCCTGGGGGCTCTGTTGGGGTCCTGGGAGCTCTGTTGGGGTCCTGGGGTCTTCGCTGGGGTAATGTGTGCTCTGTTGATGTCCTGGGGACCCTGTTGGGGTCCTGGGGCTCTGTTGGGGACCTGGGGGATCTGTTGGGTTCCTGGGGGCACTATTGTTGTCCTGTGAGCTCTGTTGGGGTCCTGGGGGCTCTGTTGGGGTCGCGGGGGGGCTGTTGGGGTTCTGGGGGCTCTGTTGGTGTCCTGAAAGCTCTGTTCGGGTTCTGGGGTCTCTGTTGGGGTCCTGCGGGTTCTGTTGGGGTCCTGGGGGCTCCGTGGTGGTCCTGGGGCCTCTGTTGGTGTCCTGGGGTCTCTGTCGGGGTCCTGGGATCTCTGTCGGGGTCCTGGGGACTCTGTCGAGGTCCTGGGGGCTGTGTTGGGGTCCCGGGGGTTCTGTTGGGCTCCCGGGGGTTCTGTTGGGTTCCCGGGGGCTCTGTTGGGGTCCTGGGGGCTCTGTTGGAATCCTGGGGGTTCTGTTGGGATTCTTGGGGTTCCGTTGGAATTCTGGGGTCTCTGTTGGGGTCCCGGGGGCTCTCTTGGGGTCCCGGGGGCTCTGTTGGGGTCCTGGGGCATCTGTTTGGGTTTTGGAGGCTCTGTTGTTCCGCTGAGGGCTTTTTTGGGGTCCCGAGGGCTCTGTTGGTGTCCCGGGGGCTCTGTTGGTGTTCCGGGGCCTCTGTTCTGGTTTTTGGGGGCTTTGTTGTTCTCCTGGGGGCTCTGTTGTGGTCCTGGGGGCTCTGTTGTGGTCCTGGAGGCTCTGTTGTGCTTCTGGGGGCTCTGTTGTGCTGCTCGGGACTCTGCTGTGGTCCTGCATGCTCTGTTGTTGTCCTGGGGGCTCTGTTGTTGTCCTGGGGGCTCTGTTGTTGTCCTGGGGGCTCTGTTGTGTTTTTGGGGGCTCTGTTGGGCTCCTGGGGGCTCTGTTGCGGTCCTGGGGGCTCTGTGGTGGTCCTAGGGTCTCTGTTGGTGCCCTATGGGCTCTGTTGTTGTTCTGGGGGCTCTGTTTGCGTCCTGGGGGCTCTGTTTGCGTCCTGGGGGCTCTGTTGTGATCCTGGGGGCTCTGTTGTGGTCCTGGGGGCTTTGTTGTGGTCCTGGGGGCTCTGTTGTTTTCCTGAGGGCTCTGTTGGTGTCCTGGGAGCTCTGTGGGGGTCCTGAGGTCTCTGTTGTCGTCCTGGGAGCTCTGTTCGGATTCTGGGAGTTCTGTTGGGGTCCTGGGGGCTCTGTTGGGGTCCTGGGGGCTCTGTTGGGGTCCCGGGGGCTTTGCTGGGGTCTTGCGGCTTCTGTTGGGGTCCCGGGGGCCCTGTTGGGGTCCCGAAGGCTCTGTTGGGGTCCTGGGGGCTCTGTTGTAAGCCTGGGTGCTCTGTTGGGGTCCCGGGGGCTCTGTTGGCATCCCGGGAACTCTGTTGGCATCCCTGGGGCTCTGTTGGCATCCCTGGGGCTCTGTTGGGGTTCTGGGGGCTCTGTTGTGGTTATTTTGGCTCTGTTGGGTTCCCGGGGGCTCTGTTGTGTTCCCGGGGGCTCTGTTGTGGTCCCGGGGGCTCTGTTGTGGTCCCGGGGGCTCTGTTGTGGTCCTGGAGGTCCTGTTCGTGTCTTGGGGGCTCTATTGTGGTCCCGGGGGCTCTGTTGGGGTCCCGCAGGCTCTGTTGGGGTCCCGGGGGCTCTGTTGGCGTCCTCGGAGCTTGGTTCGGGTCCCGGGGGCTCCGCTGGGGTCCCGGGGGCTCCGCTGGGTTCCCGGGGGCTCCGTTCGTGTCCTGGGGGCTCTGTTGGGGTCCTGCGGGCTCTGTTGGGGTCCTGCGGGCTCTGTTGGTGTCCTGCTGGCTCTGTTGGGGTCCTGAAGTCTCTGTTGGGTTTCTGGGGGCTCTGTTTGGATCTTGGGAACTCTGTTGGGGTCCCGGGGGCTCTGTTGAGGTCCCGGGGTCTTCGCTGGGGTAAAGGGGGTCCCTGTTGGGGTCCTGAGGGCTCTGTTGGGGTCCTGGGAGCTCTGTTGGGGTCCTGGGGTCTTCGCTGGGGTAATGTGTGCTCTGTTGAGGTCCTGGGGACCCTGTTGGGGTCCTGGGGGCTCTGTTGGGGACCTGGAGGATCTGTTGGGTTCCTGGGTGCTCTATTGTTGTCCTGGGGGCTCTGTTGTTGTCCTGGGGGCTCTGTTCGAGTTCTGGGGTCTCTGTTGTTCTCCCGGGGGCTCTGTAGGAGTCCCCGGGGTATCTGTTGGGGTCCCGGGGGATCTGTTGGGGTCCCGGCTGATCTGTTGGTGTCCCGGGGGCTCTGTTGGGGTTCTGGGGGCTCTGTTGTGGTTATTTTGGCCCTGTTGGGTTCCTGGAGGCTCTGTTGTGGTCCCGGGGGCTCTGTTGTGGTCCTGGAGGTCCTGTTCGTGTCTTGGGGGCTCTGTTGTGGTCCCGGGGGGGTCTGTTCGGGTTTTGGGGACTCCGTTGTGGTCCTGGGGGCTCCGTTGGGGTCCTGGGGTCTGTGTTCGGCTCCTGGTTGCTCTGTTGGGGTCCCGGGGGCTCTGTTGGTGTCCTGGGGGATCTGTTGGGGTCCCGGGGGCTCTGTTGGTGTCCTCGGAGCTTGGTTCGGGTTCCTGGGAGCTCTGTTGGTGTCCCGGGGGCTCTGTTTGTGTCCCGGGGGCTCTGTGCTAGTTTTTGGGGGCTTTGTTATTCTCCTGGGGGCTCTGTTGGGGTCCTGGGGGCTCTATTGGGGTCCTGGGGGCTCTGTTCGAGTTCTGGGGTCTCTGTTGTTCTCCCGGGGGCTCTGTTGGGGTCCCCGGGGGATCTGTTGGGGTCCCGGGGGATCTGTTGGGGTCCCGGGGGCTTTGTTGGGGTTCTGGGGGCTCTGTTTTGGTTATTTTGGCTCTGTTGGGTTCCTGGGGGCTCTGTTGTGGTCCCGGGGGCTCTGCTGTGATCCCTGGGGCTCTGTTGTGGTCCCGGGGGCTGTGTTGTGGTCCCAGGGGCTCTGTTGTGGTCCTGGAGGTCCTGTTCGTGTCTTGGGGGCTCTGTTGTGGTCCCGGGGGCTCTGTTGTTGTCCCGGGGGGGTCTGTTCGGGTTTTGGGGGCTCCGTTGTGGTCCTGGGGGCTCCGTTGGGGTCCTGGGGGCTCTGTTCGGCTCCTGGTTGCTCTGTTGGGGTCCCGGGGGCTCTGTTGGGGTCCCGCAGGCTCTGTTGGGGTCCTGGGGGCTCTGTTGGCGTCCTCGGAGCTTGGTTCGGGTCCCGGGGGCTCCGCTGGGGTCCCGGGGGCTCCGCTGGGTTCCCGGGGGCTCCGTTCGTGTCCTGGGGGCTCTGTTGGGGTCCTGCGGGCTCTGTTGGGGTCCCGCGGGCTCTGTTGGGGTCCTGCGGGCTCTGTTGGGGTCCTGCTGGCTCTGTTGGGGTCCTGAAGTCTCTGTTGGGTTCCTGGGGGCTCTGTTTGGATCTTGGGAACTCTGTTGGGGTCCCGGGGGCTCTGTTGAAGTCCCTGGGGCTCTGTTGAGGTCCCGGGGTCTTCGCTGGGGTAAAGGGGGTCCCTGTTGGGGTCCTGGGGGCTCTGTTGTATTCCTGAGGGCTCTGTTGGTGTCCTGGGAGCTCTGTGGGGATCCTGAGGTCTCTGTTGTCATCCTGGGAGCTCTGTTCGGCTTCTGGGAGTTCTGTTGGGGTCCTGGAGGCTCTGTTGGGGTCCTGGGGGCTCTGTTGGAGTCCCGGGGGCTTTGCTGGGGTCTTGGGGCTTCTGTTGGGGTCCCGGGGGCTCTGTTGGGGTCCCGAAGGCTCTGTTGGGGTCCCGGGGGATCTGCTGTAAGCCTGGGGGCTCTGTTGGTGTCCGGGGGCTCTGTTGGGATCCCGGGGGCTCTGTTGGCATCCCGGGGGCTCTGTTGGGGTTTTTGGGGTCCTCGCTGGGGTCCCGGGGGCTCTGTTGAAGTCCCGGGGGCTCTGTTGAGGTCCCGGGGTTTTCTCTGGGGTAAAGGGGGTCCCTGTTGGGGTCCTGGGGTCTCTGTTGGGGTCCTGGGGTCTCTGTTGGGGTCCCGCGGGCTCTGTTGGTGTCCCGGGAGCTTGGTTCGGGTTCTGGAGGCTCTGTTGTTGTCCTGGGGGCTCTGTTGGGATCCTGGGGGCTCTGTTGGGGTCCCGGGGGCTCTGTTGGGGTCCCGGGGGCTTTTCTGGGGTCTTGGGGCTTCTGTTGGGGTCCCGGCGGGTCTCTTGGGGTCCCGGGGGGTCTTTTGGGGTCCCAAAGGATCTGTTGGGGTCCCGGGGGCTCTGTTGGATTCCTGGGAGCTCTGTTGGGGTCCCGGGGGCTCTGTTGGAGTTTTTGGGGTCTTCGCTGGGGTCCTGGGGTCTCTGTTGTCGTCCCGGGGGCTCTGTTGTCATCCCGGGGGCTCTGTTGGTGTCCTGGGGCATCTGTTCGGGTTTTGGGGGCTCTGTTGTTCCCCTGGGGGCTCTGTTGTTCCCCTGGGGGCTCTGTTGGGGTCCCGGGGGCTCTGTTGGGGTTCCGGGGCCTCTGTGCTGGTTTTTGGGGGCTTTGTTGTTCTCCTGGGGGCTCTGTTGGGGTCTTGGGGGCTCTGTTGGGGTCGTGGGGGCTCTGTTCGAGTTCTGGGGTCTCTGTTGTTCTCCCGGGGTATCTGTAGGGGTCCCCGGGGTATCTGTTGGGGTCCCGGAGTATCTGTTGGGGTCCCGGGGAAACTGTTGGTGTCCCTGGGGCTCTGTTGGGGTTCTGGGGGCTCTGTTGTGGTTATTTTGGCTCTGTTGGGTTCCTGGGGGCTCTGTTGTGGTCCCGGGGGCTCTGTTGTGGTCCCAGGGGCTCTGTTGTGGTCCTGGAGGTCCTGTTCGTGTCTTGGGGGCTCTGTTGTGGTCCCGGGGGCTCTGTTGTTGTGCCGGGGGGGGTCTGTTCGGGTTTTGGGGACTCCGTTGTGGTCCTGGGGGCTCTGTGGGGGTCCTGAGGTCTCTGTTGTCGTCCTGGGAGCTCTGTTCGGATTCTGGGAGTTCTGTTGGGGTCCTGGGGGCTCTGTTGGGGTCTTGGGGGCTCTGTTGGGGTCCCGGGGGCTTTGCTGGGGTCTTGGGGCTTCTGTTGTGGTCCCGGGGGCCCTGTTGGGGTCCCGAAGTCTCTGTTGGGGTCCTGGGGGCTCTGTTGTAAGCCTGGGTGCTCTGTTGTGGTCCCGGGGGCTCTGTTGGCATCCCGGGGGCTCTGTTGGCATCCCTGGGGCTCTGTTGGGGTTCTGGGGGCTCTGTTGTGGTTATTTTGGCTCTGTTGGGTTCCTGGGGGCTCTGTTGTGGTCCCGGGGGCTCTGTTGTGGTCCCAGGGGCTCTCTTGTGGTCCTGGAGGTCCTGTTCGTGTCTTGGGGGCTCTGTTGTGGTCCCGGGGGCTCTGTTGTTGTGCCGGGGGGGTCTGTTCGGGTTTTGGGGGCTCCGTTGTGGTCCTGGGGGCTCCGTTGGGGTCCTGGGGGCTCTGTTCAGCTCCTGGTTGCTCTGTTGGGGTCCCGGGGGCTCTGTTGGGGTCCCGCAGGCTCTGTTGGGGTCCCGGGGGCTCTGTTGGCGTCCTCGGAGCTTGGTTCGGGTTCTGGGTGCTCCGCTGGGGTCCCGGGGGCTCCGCTGGGTTCCCGGGGGCTCCGCTGGGTTCCCGGGGGCTCCGTTCGTGTCCTGGGGGCTCTGTTGGGGTCCTGCGGGCTCTGTTGGGGTCCTGCGGGCTCTGTTGGTGTCCTGAAGTCTCTGTTGGGGTCCTGAAGTCTCTGTTGGGTTCCTGGGGGCTCTGTTTGGATCTTGGGAAATCTGTTGGGGTCCCGGGGGCTCTGTTGAGGTCCCGGGGTCTTCGCTGGGGTAAAGGGGGTCCCTGTTGGGGTCCTGGGGGCTCTGTTGGGGTCCTGGGGTCTTCGCTGGGGTAATGTGTGCTCTGTTGAGGTCCTGGGGACCCTGATGGGGTCCTGGGGGCTCTGTTGGGGACCTGGGGGATCTGTTGGGTTCCTGGGTGCTCTATTGTTGTCCTGTGAGCTCTGTTGTTGTCCTGGGGGCTCTGTTGGGGTCGCGGGGGGGCTGTTGGGGTTCTGAGGGCTCTGTTGGTGTCCTGAAAGCTCTGTTCGGGTTCTGGGATCTCTGTTGGGGTCCTGCGGGTTCTGTTGGGGTCCTGGGGGCTCCGTGGTGGTCCTGGGGCCTCTGTTGGTGTCCTGGGGTCTCTGTCGGGGTCCTGGGATCTCTGTCGGGGTCTTGGGGACTCTGTCGAGGTCCTGGGGGCTGTGTTGGGATCTTGGGGGTTCTGTTGGGCTCCCGGGGATTCCTGAGAGCTATCTGTTCAGGCTATCTGCCTGAGCAGATAGCTCGCAGGCAGAAAGAGCTAGCCTGGAAAGCTGTTGCTCAGCCTCATCTGCCCATGGCACTGCTCGCACAGAGGCACAGAGACTGGGGCTGCTTGCTTGTCTTGTCCCCTCAAACTTCAAACGTAGCTTAGGTGGTCCGTGCCGGGCACCTCCGGCAGCCCTGCTCCGAAAATGCAAACGTCTGCAGATAGCTCGCAGGCAGAAAGAGCTAGCCTGGAAAGCTGTTGCTCAGCCTCATCTGCCCATGGCACAGCTCGCACAGAGGCACAGAGACTGGGGCTGCTTGCTTGTCTTGTCCCCTCAAACTTCAAACGTAGCTTAGGTGGTCTCTGCCGGGCGCCTCCGGCAGCCCTGCTCCGAAAATGCAAACGTCTGCAGATAGCTCGCAGGCAGAAAGAGCTAGCCTGGAAAGCTGTTGCTCAGCCTCATCTGCCCATGGCACTGCTCGCACAGAGGCACAGAGACTGGGGCTGCTTGCTTGTCTTGTCCCCTCAAACTTCAAATGTATCTTAGGTGGTCTGTGCCGGGCGCCTCTGGCAGCCCTGCTCCGAAAATGCAATCGTCTGCAGATAGCTCGCAGGCAGAAAGAGCTAGCCTGGAAAGCTGTTGCTCAGCCTCATCTGCCCATGGCACTGCTCGCACAGAGGCACAGAGACTGGGGCTGCTTGTTTGTCTTGTCCCCTCAAACTTCAAACGTAGCTTAGGTGGTCTGTGCCGGGCGCCTCCGGCAGCCCTGCTCCAAAAATCCAAACGTCTGCAGATAGCTCGCAGGCAGAAAGAGCTAGCCTGGAAAGCTGTTGCTCAGCCGCATCTGCCCATGGCACTGCTCGCACAGAGGCACAGAGACTGGGGCTGCTTGCTTGTCTTGTCCCCTCAAACTTCAAACGTAGCTTAGGTGGTCTGTGCCGGGCGCCTCCGGCAGCTCTGCTCCGAAAATGCGAACGTCTGCAGATAGCTCGCAGGCAGAAAGAGCTAGCCTGGAAAGCTGTTGCACAGCCTCACATGCCCATGGCACTGCTCACACAGAGGCACAGAGACTGGGGCTGCTTGCTTGTTTTGCCCTCTCAAACTTCAAACGTAGCTTAGGTGGTCTGTGCCGGGCGTCTCCGGCAGCCCTGCTCCGAAAATGCGAACGTCTGCAGATAGCTCGCAGGCAGAAAGAGCTAGCCTGGAAAGCTGTTGCTCAGCCTCATCTGCCCATGGCACTGCTCGCACAGAGGCACAGAGACTGGGGCTGCTTGCTTGTCTTGTCCCCTTAAAATTCAAACGTATCTTAGGTGATCCGTGCCGGGCGCTTCCGGTAGCCCTGCTCCGAAAATGCGAACGTCTGCAGATAGCTCGCAGGCAGAAAGAGCTAGCCTGGAAAGCTGTTGCTCAGCCTCATCTGCCCATGGCACTACTCGCACAGAGGCACAGAGACTGGGGCTGCTTGCTTGTCTTGTCCCCTTAAAATTCAAACGTATCTTAGGTGATCCGTGCCGGGCGCTTCCGGCAGCCCTGCTCCGAAAATGCGAACGTCTGCAGATAGCTCGCAGGCAGAAAGAGCTAGCCTGGAAAGCTGTTGCTCAGCCTCATCTGCCCATGGCACTGCTCACACAGAGGCACAGAGACTGGGGCTGCTTGCTTGTCTTGTCCCCTCAAACTTCAAACGTAGCTTAGGTGGTCCGTGCCGGGCGCCTCCGGCAGCCCTGCTCCGAAAACGCAAGCGTCTGCAGATAGCTCGCAGGCAGAAAGAGCTAGCCTGGAAAGCTGTTGCTCAGCCTCATCTGCCCATGGCACTGCTCGCACAGAGGCACAGAGACTGGGGCTGCTTGCTTGTCTTGTCCCCTCAAACTTCAAACGTATCTTAAGTGATCCGTGCCGGGCGCTTCCGGCAGCCCTGCTCCGAAAATGCAAACGTCTGCAGATAGCTCGCAGGCAGAAAGAGCTAGCCTGGAAAGCTGTTGCTCAGCCTCATCTGCCCATGGCACTGCTCGCACAGAGGCACAGAGACTGGGGCTGCTTGCTTGTTTTGCCCTCTCAAACTTCAAACGTAGCTTAGGTGGTCTGTGCCGGGCGTCTCCGGCAGCCCTGCTCCGAAAATGCGAACGTCTGCAGATAGCTCGCAGGCAGAAAGAGCTAGCCTGGAAAGCTGTTGCTCAGCCTCATCTGCCCATGGCACTGCTCGCACAGAGGCACAGAGACTGGGGCTGCTTGCTTGTCTTGTCCCCTTAAAATTCAAACGTATCTTAGGTGATCCGTGCCGGGCGCTTCCGGTAGCCCTGCTCCGAAAATGCGAACGTCTGCAGATAGCTCGCAGGCAGAAAGAGCTAGCCTGGAAAGCTGTTGCTCAGCCTCATCTGCCCATGGCACTACTCGCACAGAGGCACAGAGACTGGGGCTGCTTGCTTGTCTTGTCCCCTTAAAATTCAAACGTATCTTAGGTGATCCGTGCCGGGCGCTTCCGGCAGCCCTGCTCCGAAAATGCGAACGTCTGCAGATAGCTCGCAGGCAGAAAGAGCTAGCCTGGAAAGCTGTTGCTCAGCCTCATCTGCCCATGGCACTGCTCACACAGAGGCACAGAGACTGGGGCTGCTTGCTTGTCTTGTCCCCTCAAACTTCAAACGTAGCTTAGGTGGTCCGTGCCGGGCGCCTCCGGCAGCCCTGCTCCGAAAACGCAAGCGTCTGCAGATAGCTCGCAGGCAGAAAGAGCTAGCCTGGAAAGCTGTTGCTCAGCCTCATCTGCCCATGGCACTGCTCGCACAGAGGCACAGAGACTGGGGCTGCTTGCTTGTCTTGTCCCCTCAAACTTCAAACGTATCTTAAGTGATCCGTGCCGGGCGCTTCCGGCAGCCCTGCTCCGAAAATGCAAACGTCTGCAGATAGCTCGCAGGCAGAAAGAGCTAGCCTGGAAAGCTGTTGCTCAGCCTCATCTGCCCATGGCACTGCTCGCACAGAGGCACAGAGACTGGGGCTGCTTGCTTGTCTTGTCCCCTCAAACTTCAAAAGTAGCTTAGGTGGTCCGTGCCGGGTGCCTCCGGCAGCCCTGCTCCGAAAATGCGAACGTCTGCAGATAGCTCGCAGGCAGAAAGAGCTAGCCTGGAAAGCTGTTGCTCAGCCTCATCTGCCCATGGCACTGCTCGCACAGAGGCACAGAGACTGGGGCTGCTTGCTTGTCTTGTCCCCTCAAACTTCAAACGTAGCTTAGGTGGTCCGTGCCGGGCGCCTCCGGCAGCCCTGCTCCGAAAATGCAAACGTCTGCAGATAGCTCGCAGGCAGAAAGAGCTAGCCTGGAAAGCTGTTGCTCAGCCTCATCTGCCCATGGCACTGCTCGCACAGAGGCACAGAGACTGGGGCTGCTTGCTTGTCTTGTCCCCTCAAACTTCAAACGTATCTTAAGTGATCCGTGCCAGGCGCTTCCGGCAGCCCTGCTCCGAAAATGCGAACGTCTGCAGATAGCTCGCAGGCAGAAAGAGCTAGCCTGGAAAGCTGTTGCTCAGCCTCATCTGCCCATGGCACTGCTCGCACAGAGGCACAGAGACTGGGGCTGCTTGCTTGTCTTGTCCCCTCAAACTTCAAACGTAGCTCAGGTGGTCTGTGCCGTGCGCCTCCGGCAGCCCTGCTCCGAAAATGCAAACGTCTGCAGATAGCTCGCAGGCAGAAAGACCTAGCCTGGAAAGCTGTTGCTCAGCCTCATCTGCCCATGGCACTGCTCGCACAGAGGCACAGAGACTGGGGCTGCTTGCTTGTCTTGTCCCCTCAAACTTCAAACGTATCTTAGGTGGTCTGTGCCGGGCGCCTCTGGCAGCCCTGCTCCGAAAATGCAAACGTCTGCAGATAGCTCGCAGCCAGAAAGAGCTAGCCTGGAAAGCTGTTGCTCAGCCTCATCTGCCCATGGCACTGCTCGCACAGAGGCACAGAGACTGGGGCTGCTTGGTTGTTTTGCCCCCTAAAACTTCAAACGTAGCTTAGGTGGTCCGTGCCGGGCGCATCCGGCAGCCCTGCTCCGAAAATGCGAACGTCTGCAGATAGCTCGCAGGCAGAAAGAGCTAGCCTGGAAAGCTGTTGCTCAGCCTCATCTGCCCATGGCACTGCTCGCACAGAGGCACAGAGACTGGGGCTGCTTGCTTGTTTTGCCCTCTCAAACTTCAAACGTAGCTTAGGTGGTCCGTGCCGGGCGTCTCCGGCAGCCCTGCTCCGAAAATGCGAACGTCTGCAGATAGCTCGCAGGCAGAAAGAGCTAGCCTGGAAAGCTGTTGCTCAGCCTCATCTGCCCATGGCACTACTCGCACAGAGGCACAGAGACTGGGGCTGCTTGCTTGTCTTGTCCCCTTAAAATTCAAACGTATCTTAGGTGATCCGTGCCGGGCGCTTCCGGCAGCCCTGCTCCGAAAATGCGAACGTCTGCAGATAGCTCGCAGGCAGAAAGAGCTAGCCTGGAAAGCTGTTGCTCAGCCTCATCTGCCCATGGCACTGCTCACACAGAGGCACAGAGACTGGGGCTGCTTGCTTGTCTTGTCCCCTCAAACTTCAAATGTAGCTTAGGTGGTCCGTGCCGGGCGCCTCCGGCAGCCCTGCTCCGAAAACGCAAGCGTCTGCAGATAGCTCGCAGGCAGAAAGAGCTAGCCTGGAAAGCTGTTGCTCAGCCTCATCTGCCCATGGCACTGCTCGCACAGAGGCACAGAGACTGGGGCTGCTTGCTTGTCTTGTCCCCTCAAACTTCAAACGTATCTTAAGTGATCCGTGCCGGGCGCTTCCGGCAGCCCTGCTCCGAAAATGCGAACGTGTGCAGATAGCTCGCAGGCAGAAAGAGCTAGCCTGGAAAGCTGTTGCTCAGCCTCATCTGCCCATGGCACTGCTCGCACAGAGGCACAGAGACTGGGGCTGCTTGCTTGTCTTGCCCTCTCAAACTTCAAACGTAGCTTAGGTGGTCCGTGACGGGCGTCTCCGGCAGCCCTGCTCCGAAAATGCGAACGTCTGCAGATAGCTCGCAGGCAGAAAGAGCTAGCCTGGAAAGCTGTTGCTCAGCCTCATCTGCCCATGGCACTACTCGCACAGAGGCACAGAGACTGGGGCTGCTTGCTTGTCTTGTCCCCTTAAAATTCAAACGTATCTTAGGTGATCCGTGCCGGGCGCTTCCGGCAGCCCTGCTCCGAAAATGCGAACGTCTGCAGATAGCTCGCAGGCAGAAAGAGCTAGCCTGGAAAGCTGTTGCTCAGCCTCATCTGCCCATGGCACTGCTCACACAGAGGCACAGAGACTGGGGCTGCTTGCTTGTCTTGTCCCCTCAAACTTCAAATGTAGCTTAGGTGGTCCGTGCCGGGCGCCTCCGGCAGCCCTGCTCCGAAAACGCAAGCGTCTGCAGATAGCTCGCAGGCAGAAAGAGCTAGCCTGGAAAGCTGTTGCTCAGCCTCATCTGCCCATGGCACTGCTCGCACAGAGGCACAGAGACTGGGGCTGCTTGCTTGTCTTGTCCCCTCAAACTTCAAACGTATCTTAAGTGATCCGTGCCGGGCGCTTCCGGCAGCCCTGCTCCGAAAATGCGAACGTCTGCAGATAGCTCGCAGGCAGAAAGAGCTAGCCTGGAAAGCTGTTGCTCAGCCTCATCTGCCCATGGCACTGCTCGCACAGAGGCACAGAGACTGGGGCTGCTTGCTTGTCTTGTCCCCTCAAACTTCAAACGTAGCTTAGGTGGTCCGTGCCGGGTGCCTCCGGCAGCCCTGCTCCGAAAATGCGAACGTCTGCAGATAGCTCGCAGGCAGAAAGAGCTAGCCTGGAAAGCTGTTGCTCAGCCTCATCTGCCCATGGCACTGCTCGCACAGAGGCACAGAGACTGGGGCTGCTTGCTTGTCTTGTCCCCTCAACCTTCAAACGTAGCTTAGGTGGTCCGTGCCGGGCGCCTCCGGCAGCCCTGCTCCGAAAATCCAAACGTCTGCAGATAGCTCGCAGGCAGAAAGAGCTAGCCTGGAAAGCTGTTGCTCAGCCTCATCTGCCCATGGCACTGCTCGCACAGAGGCACAGAGACTGGGGCTGCTTGCTTGTCTTGTCCCCTCAAACTTCAAACGTAGCTTAGGTGGTCTGTGCCGGGCGCCTCCGGCAGCCCTGCTCCGAAAATGCGAACATCTGCAGATAGCTCGCAGGCAGAAAGAGCTAGCCTGGAAAGCTGTTGCTCAGCCTCATCTGCCCATGGCACTGCTCGCACAGAGGCACAGAGACTGGGGCTGCTTGCTTGTCTTGTCCCCTCAAACTTCGAACGTAGCTTAGATGGTCCGTGCCGGGCGCCTCCGGCAGCCCTGCTCCGAAAATGCAAACGTCTGCAGATAGCTCGCAGGCAGAAAGAGCTAGCCTGGAAAGCTGTTGCTCAGCCTCATCTGCCCATGGCACTGCTCGCGCAGAGGCACAGAGACTGGGGCTGCTTGCTTGTCTTCTTCCCTCAAACTTCAAACGTATCTTAAGTGATCCGTGCCGGTCGCTTCCGGCAGCCCTGCTCCGAAAATGCGAACGTCTGCAGATAGCTCGCAGCCAGAAAGAGCTAGCCTGGAAAGCTGTTGCTCAGCCTCATCTGCCCATGGCACTGCTCGCACAGAGGCCCAGAGACTGGGGCTGCTTGCTTGTCTTGTCCCCTCAAACTTCAAACGTAGCTTAGGTGGTCTGTGCCGGGCGCCTCCGGCAGCCCTGCTATGAAAATGCGAACGTCTGCAGATAGCTCGCAGGCAGAAAGAGCTAGCCTGGAAAGCTGTTGCTCAGCCTCATCTGCCCATGGCACTGCTCGCACAGAGGCACAGAGACTGGGGCTGCTTGCTTGTTTTGCCCTCTCAAACTTCAAACGTATCTTAAGTGATCCGTGCTGGGCGCTTCCGGCAGCCCTGCTCCGAAAATGCAAACGTCTGCAGATAGCTCGCAGGCAGAAAGAGCTAGCCTGGAATGCTGTTGCTCAGCCTCATCTGCCCATGGCACTGCTCGCACAGAGGCACAGAGACTGGGGCTGCTTGCTTGTTTTGCCCCCTCAAACTTCAAACGTAGCTTAGGTGGTCCGTGCCGGGCGTCTCCGGCAGCCCTGCTCCGAAAATGCGAACGTCTGCAGATAGCTCGCAGGCAGAAAGAGCTAGCCTGGAAAGCTGTTGCTCAGCCTCATCTGCCCATGGCACTGCTCGCACAGAGGCACAGAGACTGGGGCTGCTTGCTTGTCTTGTCCCCTCAAACTTCAAACGTAGCTTAAGTGATCCGTGCCGGGCACTTCCGGCAGCCCTGCTCCGAAAATGCGAACGTCTGCAGATAGCTCGCAGGCAGAAAGAGCTAGCCTGGAAAGCTGTTGCTCAGCCTCATCTGCCCATGGCACTGCTCGCACAGAGGCACAGAGACTGGGGCTGCTTGCTTGTCTTGTCCCCTCAAACTTCAAATGTAGCTTAGGTGGTCTGTGCCGGGCGCCTCCGGCAGCCCTGCTCCGAAAATGCGAACGTCTGCAGATAGCTCGCAGGCAGAAAGAGCTAGCCTGGAAAGCTGTTGCTCAGCCTCATCTGCCCATGGCACTGCTCGCACAGAGGCACAGAGACTGGGGCTGCTTGCTTGTCTTGTCCCCTCAAACTTCAAACGTAGCTTAGGTGGTCCGTGCCGGGTGCCTCCGGCAGCCCTGCTCCGAAAACGCAAACGTCTGCAGATAGCTCGCAGGCAGAAAGAGCTAGCCTGGAAAGCTGTTGCTCAGCCTCATCTGCCCATGGCACTGCTCGCACAGAGGCACAGAGACTAGGGCTGCTTGTTTGTCTTGTCCCCTCAAACTTCAAACGTAGCTTAGGTGGTCTGTGCCGGGCGCCTCCGGCAGCCCTGCTCCGAAAATGCGAACATCTGCAGATAGCTCGCAGGCAGAAAGAGCTAGCCTGGAAAGCTGTTGCTCAGCCTCATCTGCCCATGGCACTGCTCGCACAGAGGCACAGAGACTGGGGCTGCTTGCTTGTCTTGTCCCCTCAAACTTCAAACGTAGCTTAGGTGGTCTGTGCCGGGCGCCTCCGGCAGCTCTGCTCCGAAAACGCGAACGTCTGCAGATAGCTCGCAGGCAGAAAGAGCTAGCCTGGAAAGCTGTTGCTCAGCCTCATCTGCCCATGGCACTGCTCGCACAGAGGCACAGAGACTGGGGCTGCTTGCTTGTTTTGCCCTCTAAAACTTCAAACGTAGCTTAGGTGGTCCGTGCCGGGCGTCTCCGGCAGCCCTGCTCCGAAAATGCGAACGTCTGCAGATAGCTCGCAGGCAGAAAGAGCTAGCCTGGAAAGCTGTTGCTCAGCCTCATCTGCCCATGGCACTGCTCGCACAGAGGCACAGAGACTGGGGCTGCTTGCTTGTCTTGTCCCCTCAAACTTCAAACGTAGCTTAGGTGGTCTGTGCCGGGCGCCTTCGGCAGCCCTGCTCCGAAAATCCAAACGTCTGCAGATAGCTCGCAGGCAGAAAGAGCTAGCCTGGAAAGCTGTTGCTCAGCCTCATCTGCCCATGGCACTGCTCGCACAGAGGCACAGAGACTGGGGCTGCTTGCTTGTCTTGTCCCCTCAAACTTCAAACGTAGCTTAGGTGGTCCGTGCCGGGTGCATCCGGCAGCCCTGCTCCGAAAACGCAAACGTCTGCAGATAGCTCGCAGGCAGAAAGAGCTAGCCTGGAAAGCTGTTGCTCAGCCTCATCTGCCCATGGCACTGCTCGCACAGAGGCACAGAGACTGGGGCTGCTTGCTTGTCTTGTCCCCTCAAACTTCAAATGTAGCTTAGGTGGTCCGTGCCGGGCGCCTCCGGCAGCCCTGCTCCGAAAATCCAAACGTCTGCAGATAGCTCGCAGGCAGAAAGAGCTAGCCTGGAAAGCTGTTGCTCAGCCTCATCTGCCCATGGCACTGCTCGCACAGAGGCACAGAGACTGGGGCTGCTTGCTTGTTTTGCCCCCTCAAACTTCAAACGTAGCTTAGGTGGTCCGTGCCGGGCGTCTCCGGCAGCCCTGCTCCGAAAATGCGAACGTCTGCAGATAGCTCGCAGGCAGAAAGAGCTAGCCTGGAAAGCTGTTGCTCAGCCTCATCTGCCCATGGCACTGCTCGCACAGAGGCACAGAGACTGGGGCTGCTTGCTTGTCTTGTCCCCTCAAACTTCAAATGTAGCTTAGGTGGTCCGTGCCGGGCGCCTCCGGCAGCCCTGCTCCGAAAATCCAAACGTCTGCAGATAGCTCGCAGGCAGAAAGAGCTAGCCTGGAAAGCTGTTGCTCAGCCTCATCTGCCCATGGCACTGCTCGCACAGAGGCACAGAGACTGGGGCTGCTTGCTTGTTTTGCCCCCTCAAACTTCAAACGTAGCTTAGGTGGTCCGTGCCGGGCGTCTCCGGCAGCCCTGCTCCGAAAATGCGAACGTCTGCAGATAGCTCGCAGGCAGAAAGAGCTAGCCTGGAAAGCTGTTGCTCAGCCTCATCTGCCCATGGCACTGCTCGCACAGAGGCACAGAGACTGGGGCTGCTTGCTTGTCTTGTCCCCTCAAACTTCAAACGTAGCTTAGGTGGTCCGTGCCGGGCACTTCCGGCAGCCCTGCTCCGAAAATGCGAACGTCTGCAGATAGCTCGCAGGCAGAAAGAGCTAGCCTGGAAAGCTGTTGCTCAGCCTCATCTGCCCATGGCACTGCTCGCACAGAGGCACAGAGACTGGGGCTGCTTGCTTGTCTTGTCCCCTCAAACTTCAAACGTAGCTTAGGTGGTCCGTGCCGGGTGCCTCCGGCAGCCCTGCTCCGAAAACGCAAACGTCTGCAGATAGCTCGCAGGCAGAAAGAGCTAGCCTGGAAAGCTGTTGCTCAGCCTCATCTGCCCATGGCACTGCTCGCACAGAGGCACAGAGACTGGGGCTGCTTGTTTGTCTTGTCCCCTCAAACTTCAAACGTAGCTTAGGTGGTCTGTGCCGGGCGCCTCCGGCAGCCCTGCTCCAAAAATGCGAACGTCTGCAGATAGCTCGCAGGCAGAAAGAGCTAGCCTGGAAAGCTGTTGCTCAGCCTCATCTGCCCATGGCACTGCTCGCACAGAGGCACAGAGACTGGGGCTGCTTGCTTGTCTTGTCCCCTCAAACTTCAAACGTAGCTTAGGTGGTCTGTGCCGGGCGCCTCCGGCAGCTCTGCTCCGTAAACGCGAACGTCTGCAGATAGCTCGCAGGCAGAAAGAGCTAGCCTGGAAAGCTGTTGCTCAGCCTCATCTGCCCATGGCACTGCTCTCACAGAGGCACAGAGACTGGGTCTGCTTGCTTGTTTTGCCCTCTCAAACTTCAAACGTAGCTTAGGTGGTCCGTGCCGGGCGTCTCCGGCAGCCCTGCTCCGAAAATGCGAACGTCTGCAGATAGCTCGCAGGCAGAAAGAGCTAGCCTGGAAAGCTGTTGCTCAGCCTCATCTGCCCATGGCACTACTCGCACAGAGGCACAGAGACTGGGGCTGCTTGCTTGTCTTGTCCCCTCAAACTTCAAACGTAGCTTAGGTGGTCCGTGCCGGGTGCCTCCGGCAGCCCTGCTCCGAAAACGCAAACGTCTGCAGATAGCTCGCAGGCAGAAAGAGCTAGCCTGGAAAGCTGTTGCTCAGCCTCATCTGGCCATGGCACTGCTCGCACAGAGGCACAGAGACTGGGGCTGCTTGCTTGTCTTGTCCCCTCAAACTTCAAACGTAGCTTAGGTGGTCTGTGCCGGGCGCCTCCGGCAGCCCTGCTCCAAAAATGCGAACGTCTGCAGATAGCTCGCAGGCAGAAAGAGCTAGCCTGGAAAGCTGTTGCTCAGCCGCATCTGCCCATGGCACTGCTCGCACAGAGGCACAGAGACTGGGGCTGCTTGCTTGTCTTGTCCCCTCAAACTTCAAACGTAGCTTAGGTGGTCTGTGCCGGGCGCCTCCGGCAGCTCAGCTCCGAAAACGCGAACGTCTGCAGATAGCTCGCAGGCAGAAAGAGCTAGCCTGGAAAGCTGTTGCTCAGCCTCATCTGCCCATGGCACTGCTCGCACAGAGGCACAGAGACTGGGGCTGCTTGCTTGTTTTGCCCTCTCAAACTTCAAACGTAGCTTAGGTGGTCCGTGCCGGGCGTCTCCGGCAGCCCTGCTCCGAAAATGCGAACGTCTGCAGATAGCTCGCAGGCAGAAAGAGCTAGCCTGGAAAGCTGTTGCTCAGCCTCATCTGCCCATGGCACTACTCGCACAGAGGCACAGAGACTGGGGCTGCTTGCTTGTCTTGTCCCCTTAAAATTCAAACGTATCTTAGGTGATCCGTGCCAGGCGCTTCCGGCAGCCCTGCTCCGAAAATGCGAACGTCTGCAGATAGCTGGCAGGCAGAAAGAGCTAGCCTGGAAAGCTGTTGCTCAGCCTCATCTGCCCATGGCACTGCTCGCACAGAGGCACAGAGACTGGGGCTGCTTGCTTGTCTTGTCCCCTCAAACTTCAAATGTAGCTTAGGTGGTCCGTGCCGGGCGCCTCCGGCAGCCCTGCTCCGAAAATGCAAACGTCTGCAGATAGCTCGCAGGCAGAAAGAGCTAGCCTGGAAAGCTGTTGCTCAGCCTCATCTGCCCATGGCACTGCTCGCACAGAGGCACAGAGACTGGGGCTGCTTGCTTGTCTTGTCCCCTCAAACTTCAAACGTATCTTAAGTGATCCGTTCCGGGCGCTTCCGGCAGCCCTGCTCCAAAAATGCGAACGTCTGCAGATAGCTCGCAGGCAGAAAGAGCTAGCCTGGAAAGCTGTTGCTCAGCCTCATCTGCCCATGGCACTGCTCGCACAGAGGCACAGAGACTGGGGCTGCTTGCTTGTCTTGTCCCCTCAAACTTCAAACGTAGCTTAGGTGGTCTGTGCCGGGCGCCTCCGGCAGCCCTGCTCCGAAAATGCGAACGTCTGCAGATAGCTCGCAGGCAGAAAGAGCTAGCCTGGAAAGCTGTTGCTCAGCCTCATCTGCCCATGGCACTGCTCGCACAGAGGCACAGAGACTGGGGCTGCTTGCTTGTCTTGTCCCCTCAAACTTCAAACGTAGCTTAGGTGGTCTGTGCCGGGCGCCTCCGGCAGCCCTGCTCCGAAAATGCGAACGTCTGCAGATAGCTCGCAGGCAGAAAGAGCTAGCCTGGAAAGCTGTTGCTCAGCCTCATCTGCCCATGGCACTGCTCGCACAGAGGCACAGAGACTGGGGCTGCTTGCTTGTCTTGTCCCCTCAAACTTCAAACGTAGCTTAGGTGGTCCGTGCCGGGCGCCTCCGGCAGCCCTGCTCCGAAAATGCGAACGTCTGCAGATAGCTCGCAGGCAGAAAGAGCTAGCCTGGAAAGCTGTTGCTCAGCCTCATCTGGCCATGGCACTGCTCGCACAGAGGCACAGAGACTGGGGCTGCTTGCTTGTCTTGTCCCCTCAAACTTCAAACGTAGCTTAGATGGTCCGTGCCGGGCGCCTCCGGCAGCCCTGCTCCGAAAATGCAAACGTCTGCAGATAGCTCGCAGGCAGAAAGAGCTAGCCTGGAAAGCTGTTGCTCAGCCTCATCTGCCCATGGCACTGCTCGCGAAGAGGCACAGAGACTGGGGCTGCTTGCTTGTCTTGTTCCCTCAAACTTAAAACGTATCTTAAGTGATCCGTGCCGGGCGCTTCCGGCAGCCCTGCTCCGAAAATGCGAACGTCTGCAGATAGCTCGCAGCCAGAAAGAGCTAGCCTGGAAAGCTGTTGCTCAGCCTCATCTGCCCATGGCACTGCTCGCACAGAGGCACAGAGACTGGGGCGGCTTGCTTGTCTTGTCCCCTCAAACTTCAAACGTAGCTTAGGTGGTCTGTGCCGGGCGCCTCCGGCAGCCCTGCTATGAAAATGCGAACATCTGCAGATAGCTCGCAGGCAGAAAGAGCTAGCCTGGAAAGCTGTTGCTCAGCCTCATCTGGCCATGGCACTGCTCGCACAGAGGCACAGAGACTGGGGCTGCTTGCTTGTTTTGCCCCCTCAAACTTGAAACGTATCTTAAGTGATCCGTGCCGGGCGCTTCCGGCAGCCCTGCTCCGAAAATGCGAACGTCTGCAGATAGCTCGCAGGCAGAAAGAGCTAGCCTGGAAAGCTGTTGCTCAGCCTCATCTGCCCATGGCACTGCTCGCACAGAGGCACAGAGACTGGGGCTGCTTGCTTGTCTTGTCCCCTCAAACTTCAAACGTAGCTTAGGTGGTCTGTGCCGGGCGCCTCCGGCAGCCCTGCTCCGAAAATGCGAACGTCTGCAGATAGCTCGCAGGCAGAAAGAGCTAGCCTGGAATGCTGTTGCTCAGCCTCATCTGCCCATGGCACTGCTCGCACAGAGGCACAGAGACTGGGGCTGCTTGCTTGTTTTGCCCCCTCAAACTTCAAACGTAGCTTAGGTGGTCCGTGCCGGGCGCATCCGGCAGCCCTGCTCCGAAAATGCGAACGTCTGCAGATAGCTCGCAGGCAGAAAGAGCTAGCCTGGAAAGCTGTTGCTCAGCCTCATCTGCCCATGGCACTGCTCGCACAGAGGCACAGAGACTGGGGCTGCTTGCTTGTCTTGTCCCCTCAAACTTCAAACGTATCTTAAGTGATCCGTGCCGGGCACTTCCGGCAGCCCTGCTCCGAAAATGCGAACGTCTGCAGATAGCTCGCAGCCAGAAAGAGCTAGCCTGGAAAGCTGTTGCTCAGCCTCATCTGCCCATGGCACTGCTCGCACAGAGGCACAGAGACTGGGGCTGCTTGCTTGTCTTGTCCCCTCAAACTTCAAACGTAGCTTAGGTGGTCCGTGCCGGGTGCCTCCGGCAGCCCTGCTCCGAAAACGCAAACGTCTGCAGATAGCTCGCAGGCAGAAAGAGCTAGCCTGGAAAGCTGTTGCTCAGCCTCATCTGCCCATGGCACTGCTCGCACAGAGGCACAGAGACTGGGGCTGCTTGGTTGTCTTGTCCCCTCAAACTTCAAATGTAGCTTAGGTGGTCCGTGCCGGGCGCCTCCGGCAGCCCTGCTCCGAAAATGCGAACGTCTGCAGATAGCTCGCAGGCAGAAAGAGCTAGCCTGGAAAGCTGTTGCTCAGCCTCATCTGCCCATGGCACTGCTCGCACAGAGGCACAGAGACTGGGGCTGCTTGCTTGTCTTGTCCCCTCAAACTTCAAACGTAGCTTAGGTGGTCCGTGCCGGGCGCCTCCGGCAGCCCTGCTCCGAAAATGCGAACGTCTGCAGATAGCTCGCAGGCAGAAAGAGCTAGCCTGGAAAGCTGTTGCTCAGCCTCATCTGCCCATGGCACTGCTCGCACAGAGGCACAGAGACTGGGGCTGCTTGCTTGTCTTGTCCCCTCAAACTTCAAACGTAGCTTAGGTGGTCCGTGCCAGGCGCCTCCGGCAGCCCTGCTCCGAAAATGCAAACGTCTGCAGATAGCTCGCAGGCAGAAAGAGCTAGCCTGGAAAGCTGTTGCTCAGCCTCATCTGGCCATGGCACTGCTCGCACAGAGGCACAGAGACTGGGGCTGCTTGCTTGTCTTGTCCCCTCAAACTTCAAACGTAGCTTAGGTGGTCTGTGCCGGGCGCCTCCGACAGCCCTGCTCCGAAAATGCGAACGTCTGCAGATAGCTCGCAGGCAGAAAGAGCTAGCCTGGAAAGCTGTTGCTCAGCCTCATCTGCCCATGGCACTGCTCGCACAGAGGCACAGAGACTGGGGCTGCTTGCTTGTCTTGTCCCCTCAAACTTCAAACGTAGCTTAGGTGGTCCGTGCCGGGTGCCTCCGGCAGCCCTGCTCCGAAAACGCAAACGTCTGCAGATAGCTCGCAGGCAGAAAGAGCTAGCCTGGAAAGCTGTTGCTCAGCCTCATCTGCCCATGGCACTGCTCGCACAGAGGCACAGAGACTGGGGCTGCTTGCTTGTCTTGGCCCCTCAAACTTCAAACGTAGCTTAGGTGGTCTGTGCCGGGCGCCTCCGGCAGCCCTGCTCCGAAAACGCGAACGTCTGCAGATAGCTCGCAGGCAGAAAGAGCTAGCCTGGAATGCTGTTGCTCAGCCTCATCTGCCCATGGCACTGCTCGCACAGAGGCACAGAGACTGGGGCTGCTTGCTTGTCTTGTCCCCTCAAACTTCAAACGTATCTTAAGTGATCCGTGCCGGGCACTTCCGGCAGCCCTGCTCCGAAAATGCGAACGTCTGCAGATAGCTCGCAGCCAGAAAGAGCTAGCCTGGAAAGCTGTTGCTCAGCCTCATCTGCCCATGGCACTGCTCGCACAGAGGCACAGAGACTGGGGCTGCTTGCTTGTCTTGTCCCCTCAAACTTCAAATGTAGCTTAGGTGGTCCGTGCCGGGCGCCTCCGGCAGCCCTGCTCCAAAAATGCGAACGTCTGCAGATAGCTCGCAGGCAGAAAGAGCTAGCCTGGAAAGCTGTTGCTCAGCCTCATCTGCCCATGGCACTGCTCGCACAGAGGCACAGAGACTGGGGCTGCTTGCTTGTCTTGTCCCCTCAAACTTCAAACGTAGCTTAGGTGGTCCGTGCCGGGTGCCTCCGGCAGCCCTGCTCCGAAAACGCAAACGTCTGCAGATAGCTCGCAGGCAGAAAGAGCTAGCCTGGAAAGCTGTTGCTCAGCCTCATCTGCCCATGGCACTGCTCGCACAGAGGCACAGAGACTGGGGCTGCTTGGTTGTCTTGTCCCCTCAAACTTCAAATGTAGCTTAGGTGGTCCGTGCCGGGCGCCTCCGGCAGCCCTGCTCCGAAAATGCGAACGTCTGCAGATAGCTCGCAGGCAGAAAGAGCTAGCCTGGAAAGCTGTTGCTCAGCCTCATCTGCCCATGGCACTGCTCGCACAGAGGCACAGAGACTGGGGCTGCTTGCTTGTCTTGTCCCCTCAAACTTCAAACGTAGCTTAGGTGGTCCGTGCCGGGCGCCTCCGGCAGCCCTGCTCCGAAAATGCGAACGTCTGCAGATAGCTCGCAGGCAGAAAGAGCTAGCCTGGAAAGCTGTTGCTCAGCCTCATCTGGCCATGGCACTGCTCGCACAGAGGCACAGAGACTGGGGCTGCTTGCTTGTCTTGTCCCCTCAAACTTCAAACGTAGCTTAGGTGGTCCGTGCCGGGCGCCTCCGGCAGCCCTGCTCCGAAAATGCAAACGTCTGCAGATAGCTCGCAGGCAGAAAGAGCTAGCCTGGAAAGCTGTTGCTCAGCCTCATCTGCCCATGGCACTGCTCGCACAGAGGCACAGAGACTGGGGCTGCTTGCTTGTCTTGTCCCCTCAAACTTCAAACGTAGCTTAGGTGGTCTGTGCCGGGCGCCTCCGGCAGCCCTGCTCCGAAAATGCGAACGTCTGCAGATAGCTCGCAGGCAGAAAGAGCTAGCCTGGAAAGCTGTTGCTCAGCCTCATCTGCCCATGGCACTGCTCGCACAGAGGCACAGAGACTGGGGCTGCTTGCTTGTCTTGTCCCCTCAAACTTCAAACGTAGCTTAGGTGGTCCGTGCCGGGTGCCTCCGGCAGCCCTGCTCCGAAAACGCAAACGTCTGCAGATAGCTCGCAGGCAGAAAGAGCTAGCCTGGAAAGCTGTTGCTCAGCCTCATCTGCCCATGGCACTGCTCGCACAGAGGCACAGAGACTGGGGCTGCTTGGTTGTCTTGTCCCCTCAAACTTCAAATGTAGCTTAGGTGGTCCGTGCCGGGCGCCTCCGGCAGCCCTGCTCCGAAAATCCAAACGTCTGCAGATAGCTCGCAGGCAGAAAGAGCTAGCCTGGAAAGCTGTTGCTCAGCCTCATCTGCCCATGGCACTGCTCGCACAGAGGCACAGAGACTGGGGCTGCTTGCTTGTCTTGTTCCCTCAAACTTCAAACGTATCTTAAGTGATCCGTGCCGGGTGCTTCCGGCAGCCCTGCTCCGAAAATGCGAACGTCTGCAGATAGCTCGCAGGCAGAAAGAGCTAGCCTGGAAAGCTGTTGCTCAGCCTCATCTGCCCATGGCACTGCTCGCACAGAGGCACAGAGACTGGGGCTGCTTGCTTGTCTTGTCCCCTCAAACTTCAAACGTAGCTTAGGTGGTCCGTGCCGGGCGCCTCCGGCAGCCCTGCTCCGAAAATGCGAACATCTGCAGATAGCTCGCAGGCAGAAAGAGCTAGCCTGGAAAGCTGTTGCTCAGCCTCATCTGCCCATGGCACTGCTCGCACAGAGGCACAGAGACTGGGGCTGCTTGCTTGTCTTGTCCCCTCAAACTTCAAACGTAGCTTAGGTGGTCCGTGCCGGGCGCCTCCGGCAGCCCTGCTCCGAAAATGCGAACGTCTGCAGATAGCTCGCAGGCAGAAAGAGCTAGCCTGGAAAGCTGTTGCTCAGCCTCATCTGCCCATGGCACTGCTCGCACAGAGGCACAGAGACTGGGGCTGCTTGCTTGTCTTGTCCCCTCAAACTTCAAACGTAGCTTAGGTGGTCTGTGCCGGGCGCCTCCGGCAGCCCTGCTCCGAAAATGCGAACATCTGCAGATAGCTCGCAGGCAGAAAGAGCTAGCCTGGAAAGCTGTTGCTCAGCCTCATCTGGCCATGGCACTGCTCGCACAGAGGCACAGAGACTGGGGCTGCTTGCTTGTCTTGTCCCCTCAAACTTCAAACGTAGCTTAGGTGGTCTGTGCCGGGCGCCTCCGGCAGACCTGCTCCGAAAACGCAAACGTCTGCAGATAGCTCGCAGGCAGAAAGAGCTAGCCTGGAAAGCTGTTGCTCAGCCTCATCTGCCCATGGCACTGCTCGCACAGAGGCACAGAGACTGGGGCTGCTTGCTTGTCTTGTCCCCTCAAACTTCAAATGTAGCTTAGGTGGTCCGTGCCGGGCGCCTCCGGCAGCCCTGCTCCGAAAATCCAAACGTCTGCAGATAGCTGGCAGGCAGAAAGAGCTAGCCTGGAAAGCTGTTGCTCAGCCTCATCTGCCCATGGCACTGCTCGCACAGAGGCACAGAGACTGGGGCTGCTTGCTTGTCTTGTCCCCTCAAACTTCAAACGTAGCTTAGGTGGTCCGTGCCGGGCGCCTCCGGCAGCCCTGCTCCGAAAATGCGAACATCTGCAGATAGCTCGCAGGCAGAAAGAGCTAGCCTGGAAAGCTGTTGCTCAGCCTCATCTGCCCATGGCACTGCTCGCACAGAGGCACAGAGACTGGGGCTGCTTGCTTGTCTTGTCCCCTCAAACTTCAAACGTAGCTTAGATGGTCCGTGCCGGGCGCCTCCGGCAGCCCTGCTCCGAAAATGCAAACGTCTGCAGATAGCTCGCAGGCAGAAAGAGCTAGCCTGGAAAGCTGTTGCTCAGCCTCATCTGCCCATGGCACTGCTCGCGCAGAGGCACAGAGACTGGGGCTGCTTGCTTGTCTTGTCCCCTCAAACTTCAAACGTAGCTTAGGTGGTCCGTGTCGGGCGCCTCTGGCAGCCCTGCTCCGAAAATGCGAACGTCTGCAGATAGCTCGCAGGCAGAAAGAGCTAGCCTGGAAAGCTGTTGCTCAGCCTCATCTGCCCATGGCACTGCTCGCACAGAGGCACAGAGACTGGGGCGGCTTGCTTGTCTTGTCCCCTCAAACTTCAAACGTACCTTAGGTGGTCTGTGCCGGGCGCCTCCGGCAGCCCTGCTATGAAAATGCGAACATCTGCAGATAGCTCGCAGGCAGAAAGAGCTAGCCTGGAAAGCTGTTGCTCAGCCTCATCTGGCCATGGCACTGCTCGCACAGAGGCACAGAGACTGGGGCTGCTTGCTTGTTTTGCCCCCTCAAACTTCAAACGTATCTTAAGTGATCCGTGCTGGGCGCTTCCGGCAGCCCTGCTCCGAAAATGCGAACGTCTGCAGATAGCTCGCAGGCAGAAAGAGCTAGCCTGGAAAGCTGTTGCTCAGCCTCATCTGCCCATGGCACTGCTCGCACAGAGGCACAGAGACTGGGGCTGCTTGCTTGTCTTGTCCCCTCAAACTTCAAACGTAGCTTAGGTGGTCCGTGCCGGGCGCCTCCGGCAGCCCTGCTCCGAAAATGCGAACGTCTGCAGATAGCTCGCAGCCAGAAAGAGCTAGCCTGGAATGCTGTTGCTCAGCCTCATCTGCCCATGGCACTGCTCGCACAGAGGCACAGAGACTGGGGCTGCTTGCTTGTTTTGCCCCCTCAAACTTCAAACGTAGCTTAGGTGGTCCGTGCCGGGCGTCTCCGGCAGCCCTGCTCCGAAAATGCGAACGTCTGCAGATAGCTCGCAGGCAGAAAGAGCTAGCCTGGAAAGCTGTTGCTCAGCCTCATCTGCCCATGGCACTGCTCGCACAGAGGCACAGAGACTGGGGCTGCTTGCTTGTCTTGTCCCCTCAAACTTCAAACGTAGCTTAAGTGATCCGTGCCGGGCACTTCCGGCAGCCCTGCTCCGAAAATGCGAACGTCTGCAGATAGCTCGCAGGCAGAAAGAGCTAGCCTGGAAAGCTGTTGCTCAGCCTCATCTGCCCATGGCACTGCTCGCACAGAGGCACAGAGACTGGGGCTGCTTGCTTGTCTTGTCCCCTCAAACTTCAAACGTAGCTTAGGTGGTCCGTGCCGGGCGCCTCCGGCAGCCCTGCTCCGAAAATGCGAACGTCTGCAGATAGCTCGCAGGCAGAAAGAGCTAGCCTGGAAAGCTGTTGCTCAGCCTCATCTGCCCATGGCACTGCTCGCACAGAGAAACAGAGACTGGGGCTGCTTGCTTGTCTTGTCCCCTCAAACTTCAAACGTAGCTTAGGTGGTCCGTGCCGGGTGCCTCCGGCAGCCCTGCTCCGAAAACGCAAACGTCTGCAGATAGCTGGCAGGCAGAAAGAGCTAGCCTGGAAAGCTGTTGCTCAGCCTCATCTGCCCATGGCACTGCTCGCACAGAGGCACAGAGACTGGGGCTGCTTGCTTGTCTTGTCCCCTCAAACTTCAAACGTAGCTTAGTTGGTCCGTGCCGGGCGACTCCGGCAGCCCTGCTCCGAAAATGCGAACATCTGCAGATAGCTCGCAGCCAGAAAGAGCTAGCCTGGAAAGCTGTTGCTCAGCCTCATCTGCCCATGGCACTGCTCGCACAGAGGCACAGAGACTGGGGCTGCTTGCTTGTCTTGTCCCCTCAAACTTCAAACGTAGCTTAGGTGGTCTGTGCCGGGCGCCTCCGGCAGCCCTGCTAAGAAAATGCGAACATCTGCAGATAGCTCGCAGGCAGAAAGAGCTAGCCTGGAAAGCTGTTGCTCAGCCTCATCTGGCCATGGCACTGCTCGCACAGAGGCACAGAGACTGGGGCTGCTTGCTTGTTTTGCCCTCTCAAACTTCAAAAGTATCTTAAGTGATCCGTGCTGGGCGCTTCCGGCAGCCCTGCTCCGAAAATGCGAACGTCTGCAGATAGCTCGCAGGCAGAAAGAGCTAGCCTGGAAAGCTGTTGCTCAGCCTCATCTGCCCATGGCACTGCTCGCACAGGGGCTCAGAGACTGGGGCTGCTTGCTTGTCTTGGCCCCTCAAACTTCAAACGTAGCTTAGGTGGTCTGTGCCGCGCGACTCCGGCAGCCCTGCTCCGAAAATGCGAACGTCTGCAGATAGCTCGCAGGCAGAAAGAGCTAGCCTGGAAAGCTGTTGCTCAGCCTCATCTGCCCATGGCACTGCTCGCACAGAGGCCCAGAGACTGGGGCTGCTTGCTTGTCTTGTCCCCTCAAACTTCAAACGTAGCTTAGGTGGTCCGTGCCGCGCGACTCCGGCAGCCCTGCTCCGAAAATGCGAACATCTGCAGATAGCTCGCAGCCAGAAAGAGCTAGCCTGGAAAGCTGTTGCTCAGCCTCATCTGGCCATGGCACTGCTCGCACAGAGGCACAGAGACTGGGGCTGCTTGCTTGTCTTGTCCCCTCAAACTTCAAACGTAGCTTAGGTGGTCCGTGCCGGGCGCCTCCGGCAGCCCTGCTCCGAAAATGCAAACGTCTGCAGATAGCTCGCAGGCAGAAAGAGCTAGCCTGGAAAGCTGTTGCTCAGCCTCATCTGCCCATGGCACTGCTCGCGCAGAGGCACAGAGACTGGGGCTGCTTGCTTGTCTTGTCCCCTCAAACTTCAAACGTATCTTAAGTGATCCGTGCCGGGCGCTTCCGGCAGCCCTGCTCCGAAAATGCGAACGTCTGCAGATAGCTCGCAGGCAGAAAGAGCTAGCCTGGAAAGCTGTTGCTCAGCCTCATCTGCCCATGGCACTGCTCGCACAGAGGCACAGAGACTGGGGCTGCTTGCTTGTCTTGTCCCCTCAAACTTCAAACGTAGCTTAGGTGGTCCGTGCCGGGCGCCTCCGGCAGCCCTGCTCCGAAAATGCAAACGTCTGCAGATAGCTCGCAGGCAGAAAGAGCTAGCCTGGAAAGCTGTTGCTCAGCCTCATCTGCCCATGGCACTGCTCGCACAGAGGCACAGAGACTGGGGCTGCTTGCTTGTCTTGTCCCCTCAAACTTCAAACGTATCTTAGGTGGTCTGTGCCGGGCGCCTCTGGCAGCCCTGCTCCGAAAATGCAAACGTCTGCAGATAGCTCGCAGGCAGAAAGAGCTAGCCTGGAAAGCTGTTGCTCAGCCTCATCTGCCCATGGCACTGCTCGCACAGAGGCACAGAGACTGGGGCTGCTTGCTTGTTTTGCCCCCTCAAACTTCAAACGTAGCTTAGGTGGTCCGTGCCGGGTGCCTCCGGCAGCCCTGCTCCGAAAACGCGAACGTCTGCAGATAGCTCGCAGGCAGAAAGAACTAGCCTGGAAAGCTGTTGCTCAGCCTCATCTGCCCATGGCACTGCTCGCACAGAGGCACAGAGACTGGGGCTGCTTGCTTGTCTTGTCCCCTCAAACTTCAAACGTAGCTTAGGTGGTCCGTGCCGGGCGTCTCCGGCAGCCCTGCTCCGAAAATGCGAACGTCTGCAGATAGCTCGCAGGCAGAAAGAGCTAGCCTGGAAAGCTGTTGCTCAGCCTCATCTGCCCATGGCACTGCTCGCACAGAGGCACAGAGACTGGGGCTGCTTGCTTGTCTTGTCCCCTCAAACTTCAAACGTAGCTTAGGTGGTCCGTGCCGGGTGCCTCCGGCAGCCCTGCTCCGAAAATGCGAACGTCTGCAGATAGCTCGCAGGCAGAAAGAGCTAGCCTGGAAAGCTGTTGCTCAGCCTCATCTGCCCATGGCACTGCTCGCACAGAGGCACAGAGACTGGGGCTGCTTGCTTGTCTTGTCCCCTCAAACTTCAAACGTAGCTTAGGTGGTCTGTGCCGGGCGCCTCCGGCAGCCCTGCTCCGAAAATGCGAACGTCTGCAGATAGCTCGCAGGCAGAAAGAGCTAGCCTGGAAAGCTGTTGCTCAGCCTCATCTGCCCATGGCACTGCTCGCACAGAGGCACAGAGACTGGGGCTGCTTGCTTGTCTTGTCCCCTCAAACTTCAAACGTATCTTAAGTGATCCGTGCCAGGCGCTTCCGGCAGCCCTGCTCCGAAAATGCGAACGTCTGCAGATAGCTCGCAGGCAGAAAGAGCTAGCCTGGAAAGCTGTTGCTCAGCCTCATCTGCCCATGGCACTGCTCGCACAGAGGCACAGAGACTGGGGCTGCTTGCTTGTCTTGTCCCCTCAAACTTCAAACGTAGCTTAGGTGGTCTGTGCCGGGCGCCTCCGGCAGCCCTGCTCCAAAAATGCGAACGTCTGCAGATAGCTCGCAGGCAGAAAGAGCTAGCCTGGAAAGCTGTTGCTCAGCCTCATCTGCCCATGGCACTGCTCGCACAGAGGCACAGAGACTGGGGCTGCTTGCTTGTCTTGTCCCCTCAAACTTCAAACGTAGCTTAGGTGGTGCGTGCCGGGTGCCTCCGGCAGCCCTGCTCCGAAAACGCAAACGTCTGCAGATAGCTCGCAGGCAGAAAGAGCTAGCCTGGAAAGCTGTTGCTCAGCCTCATCTGCCCATGGCACTGCTCGCACAGAGGCACAGAGACTGGGGCTGCTTGCTTGTCTTGTCCCCTCAAACTTCAAACGTAGCTTAGGTGGTCCGTGCCGGGCGCCTCCGGCAGCCCTGCTCCGAAAATGCAAACGTCTGCAGATAGCTCGCAGGCAGAAAGAGCTAGCCTGGAAAGCTGTTGCTCAGCCTCATCTGCCCATGGCACTGCTCGCACAGAGGCACAGAGACTGGGGCTGCTTGCTTGTCTTGTCCCCTCAAACTTCAAACGTAGCTTAGGTGGTCCGTGCCGGGCGCCTCCGGCAGCCCTGCTCCGAAAATGCGAACATCTGCAGATAGCTCGCAGGCAGAAAGAGCTAGCCTGGAAAGCTGTTGCTCAGCCTCATCTGCCCATGGCACTGCTCGCACAGAGGCACAGAGACTGGGGCTGCTTGCTTGTTTTGCCCTCTCAAACTTCAAACGTATCTTAAGTGATCCGTGCTGGGCGCTTCCGGCAGCCCTGCTCCGAAAATGCGAACGTCTGCAGATAGCTCGCAGGCAGAAAGAGCTAGCCTGGAAAGCTGTTGCTCAGCCTCATCTGCCCATGGCACTGCTCGCACAGAGGCTCAGAGACTGGGGCTGCTTGCTTGTCTTGTCCCCTCAAACTTCAAACGTAGCTTAGGTGGTCTGTGCCGGGCGCCTCCGGCAGCCCTGCTCCGAAAATGCGAACGTCTGCAGATAGCTCGCAGCCAGAAAGAGCTAGCCTGGAAAGCTGTTGCTCAGCCTCATCTGGCCATGGCACTGCTCGCACAGAGGCACAGAGACTGGGGCTGCTTGCTTGTCTTGTCCCCTCAAACTTCAAACGTAGCTTAGGTGGTCTGTGCCGGGCGCCTCCGGCAGCCCTGCTCCGAAAATGCGAACGTCTGCAGATAGCTCGCAGGCAGAAAGAGCTAGCCTGGAAAGCTGTTGCTCAGCCTCATCTGCCCATGGCACTGCTCGCACAGAGGCACAGAGACTGGGGCTGCTTGCTTGTCTTGTCCCCTCAAACTTCAAACGTAGCTTAGCTAGTCCGTGCCGGGCGCCTCCGGCAGCCCTGCTCCGAAAATGCGAACATCTGCAGATAGCTCGCAGCCAGAAAGAGCTAGCCTGGAAAGCTGTTGCTCAGCCTCATCTGGCCATGGCACTGCTCGCACAGAGGCACAGAGACTGGGGCTGCTTGCTTGTCTTGTCCCCTCAAACTTCAAACGTATCTTAAGTGATCCGTGCTGGGCGCTTCCGGCAGCCTTGCTCCGAAAATGCGAACGTCTGCAGATAGCTCGCAGCCAGAAAGAGCTAGCCTGGAAAGCTGTTGCTCAGCCTCATCTGCCCATGACACTGCTCGCACAGAGGCACAGAGACTGGGGCTGCTTGCTTGTCTTGTCCCCTCAAACTTCAAACGTAGCTTAGGTGGTCTGTGCCGGGAGCCTCCGGCAGCCCTGCTCCGAAAATGCGAACGTCTGCAGATAGCTCGCAGGCAGAAAGAGCTAGCCTGGAAAACTGTTGCTCAGCCTCATCTGGCCATGGCACTGCTCGCACAGAGGCACAGAGACTGGGGCTGCTTGCTTGTTTTGCCCTCTCAAACTTCAAACGTATCTTAAGTGATCCGTGCTGGGCGCTTCCGGCAGCCCTGCTCCGAAAATGCAAACGTCTGCAGATAGCTCGCAGGCAGAAAGAGCTAGCCTGGAAAGCTGTTGCTCAGCCTCATCTGCCCATGGCACTGCTCGCACAGAGGCACAGAGACTGGGGCTGCTTGCTTGTCTTGGCCCCTCAAACTTCAAACGTAGCTTAGGTGGTCTGTGCCGGGCGCCTCCGGCAGCCCTGCTCCGAAAATGCGAACGTCTGCAGATAGCTCGCAGGCAGAAAGAGCTAGCCTGGAAAGCTGTTGCTCAGCCTCATCTGCCCATGGCACTGCTCGCACAGAGGCACAGAGACTGGGGCTGCTTGCTTGTCTTGTCCCCTCAAACTTCAAACGTAGCTTAGGTGGTCCGTGCCGGGCGCCTCCGGCAGCCCTGCTCCGAAAATGCGAACATCTGCAGATAGCTCGCAGGCAGAAAGAGCTAGCCTGGAAAGCTGTTGCTCAGCCTCATCTGGCCATGGCACTGCTCGCACAGAGGCACAGAGACTGGGGCTGCTTGCTTGTCTTGTCCCCTCAAACTTCAAACGTAGCTTAGGTGGTCCGTGCCGGGTGCCTCCGGCAGCCCTGCTCCGAAAATGCAAACGTCTGCAGATAGCTGGCAGGCAGAAAGTGCTAGCCTGGAAAGCTGTTGCTCAGCCTTATCTGCCCATGGCACTGCTCGCACAGAGGCACAGAGACTGGGGCTGCTTGCTTGTCTTGTCCCCTCAAACTTCAAACGTAGCTTAGGTGGTCTGTGCCGGGCGCCTCCGGCAGCCCTGCTCCGAAAATGCGAACATCTGCAGATAGCTCGCAGGCAGAAAGAGCTAGCCTGGAAAGCTGTTGCTCAGCCTCATCTGGCCATGGCACTGCTCGCACAGAGGC
Source organism: Opisthocomus hoazin (assembly GCF_030867145.1). Classification (NCBI taxonomy): domain Eukaryota; kingdom Metazoa; phylum Chordata; class Aves; order Opisthocomiformes; family Opisthocomidae; genus Opisthocomus; species Opisthocomus hoazin. The sequence goes on from NW_027449006.1 coordinate 57,100, forward strand.
ACAGAGACTGGGGCTGCTTGCTTGTCTTGTCCCCTCAAACTTCAAACGTAGCTTAGGTGGTCCGTGCCGGGCGCCTCCGGCAGCCCTGCTCCAAAAATGCAAACGTCTGCAGATAGCTGGCAGGCAGAAAGAGCTAGCCTGGAAAGCTGTTGCTCAGCCTCATCTGCCCATGGCACTGCTCGCACAGAGGCACAGAGACTGGGGCTGCTTGCTTGTCTTGTCCCCTCAAACTTCAAACGTATCTTAAGTGATCTGTGCCGGGCGCTTCCGGCAGCCCTGCTCCGAAAATGCGAACGTCTGCAGATAGCTCGCAGGCAGAAAGAGCTAGCCTGGAAAGCTGTTGCTCAGCCTCATCTGCCCATGGCACTGCTCGCACAGAGGTACAGAGACTGGGGCTGCTTGCTTGTCTTGTCCCCTCAAACTTCAAACGTAGCTTAGGTGGTCCGTGCCGGGTGCCTCCGGCAGCCCTGCTCCGAAAACGCAAACGTCTGCAGATAGCTCGCAGGCAGAAAGAGCTATCCTGGAAAGCTGTTGCTCTGCCTCATCTGCCCATGGCACTGCTCGCACAGAGGCACAGAGACTGGGGCTGCTTGCTTGTCTTGTCCCCTCAAACTTCAAATGTAGCTTAGGTGGTCCGTGCCGGGTGCCTCCGGCAGCCCTGCTCCGAAAATGCGAAAGTCTGCAGACAGCTCGCAGGCAGAAAGAGCTATCCTGGAAAGCTGTTGCTCAGCCTCATCTGCCCATGGCACTGCTCGCACAGAGGCACAGAGACTGGGGCTGCTTGCTTGTCTTGTCCCCTCAAACTTCAAACGTATCTTAGGTGGTCTGTGCCGGGCGCCTCCGGCAGCCCTGCTCCGAAAATGCAAACGTCTGCAGATAGCTGGCAGGCAGAAAGAGCTAGCCTGGAAAGCTGTTGCTCAGCCTCATCTGCCCATGGCACTTTCTCGCACAGAGGCACAGAGACTGGGGCTGCTTGGTTGTTTTGCCCCCTCAAACTTCAAACGTAGCTTAGGTGGTCCGTGCCGGGTTCCTCCGGCAGCCCTGCTCCGAAAACGCAAACGTCTGCAGATAGCTCGCAGGCAGAAAGAGCTATCCTGGAAAGCTGTTGCTCAGCCTCATCTGCCCATGGCACTGCTCGCACAGAGGCACAGAGACTGGGGCTGCTTGCTTGTCTTGTCCCCTCAAACTTCAAATGTAGCTTAGGTGGTCCGTGCCGGGTGCCTCCGGCAGCCCTGCTCCGAAAATGCGAAAGTCTGCAGACAGCTCGCAGGCAGAAAGAGCTATCCTGGAAAGCTGTTGCTCAGCCTCATCTGCCCATGGCACTGCTCGCACAGAGGCACAGAGACTGGGGCTGCTTGCTTGTCTTGTCCCCTCAAACTTCAAACGTAGCTTAGGTGGTCTGTGCCGGGCGCCTCCGGCAGCCCTGCTCCGAAAATGCAAACGTCTGCAGATAGCTCGCAGGCAGAAAGAGCTAGCCTGGAAAGCTGTTGCTCAGCCTCATCTGCCCATGGCACTTTCTCGCACAGAGGCACAGAGACTGGGGCTGCTTGGTTGTTTTGCCCCCTCAAACTTCAAACGTAGCTTAGGTGGTCCGTGCCGGGCGCATCCGGCAGCCCTGCTCCGAAAATGCGAACGTCTGCAGATAGCTCGCAGGCAGAAAGAGCTAGCCTGGAAAGCTGTTGCTCAGCCTCATCTGCCCATGGCACTGCTCGCACAGAGGCACAGAGACTGGGGCTGCTTGCTTGTCTTGTCCCCTCAAACTTCAAACGTAGCTTAGGTGGTCCGTGCCGGGCGCCTCCGGCAGCCCTGCTCCAAAAATGCGAACGTCTGCAGATAGCTCGCAGGCAGAAAGAGCTAGCCTGGAAAGCTGTTGCTCAGCCTCATCTGGCCATGGCACTGCTCGCACAGAGGCACAGAGACTGGGGCTGCTTGCTTGTCTTGTCCCCTCAAACTTCAAACGTAGCTTAGGTGGTCTGTGCCGGCCGCCTCCGGCAGCCCTGCTCCGAAAATGCAAACGTCTGCAGATAGCTCGCAGGCAGAAAGAGCTAGCCTGGAAAGCTGTTGCTCAGCCTCATCTGCCCATGGCACTGCTCGCACAGAGGCACAGAGACTGGGGCTGCTTGGTTGTTTTGCCCCCTAAAACTTCAAACGTAGCTTAGGTGGTCCGTGCCGGTCGCATTCGGCAGCCCTGCTCCGAAAATGCGAACGTCTGCAGATAGCTCGCAGGCAGAAAGAGCTAGCCTGGAAAGCTGTTGCTCAGCCTCATCTGCCCATGGCACTGCTCGCACAGAGGCACAGAGACTGGGGCTGCTTGCTTGTCTTGTCCCCTCAAACTTCAAACATAGCTTAGGTGGTCTGTGCCGGCCGCCTCCGGCAGCCCTGCTCCGAAAACGCGAACGTCTGCAGATAGCTCGCAGGCAGAAAGAGCTAGCCTGGAAAGCTGTTGCTCAGCCTCATCTGCCCATGGCACTGCTCGCACAGAGGCACAGAGACTGGGGCTGCTTGGTTGTTTTGCCCCCTAAAACTTCAAACGTAGCTTAGGTGGTCCGTGCCGGGCGCATTCGGCAGCCCTGCTCCGAAAATGCGAACGTCTGCAGATAGCTCGCAGGCAGAAATAGCTAGCCTGGAAAGCTGTTGCTCAGCCTCATCTGCCCATGGCACTGCTCGCACAGAGGCACAGAGACTGGGGCTGCTTGCTTGTCTTGTCCCCTCAAACTTCAAACATAGCTTAGGTGGTCTGTGCCGGCCGCCTCCGGCAGCCCTGCTCCGAAAACGCGAACGTCTGCAGATAGCTCGCAGGCAGAAAGAGCTAGCCTGGAAAGCTGTTGCTCAGCCTCATCTGCCCATGGCACTGCTCGCACAGAGGCACAGAGACTGGGGCTGCTTGGTTGTCTTGTCCCCTCAAACTTCAAATGTAGCTTAGGTGGTCCGTGCCGGGCGCCTCCGGCAGCCCTGCTCCGAAAATGCAAACGTCTGCAGATAGCTCGCAGGCAGAAAGAACTAGCCTGGAAAGCTGTTGCTCAGCCTCATCTGCCCATGGCACTGCTCGCAAAGAGGCACAGAGACTGGGGCTGCTTGCTTGTCTTGTCCCCTCAAACTTCAAACGTAGCTTAGGTGGTCTGTGCCGGCCGCCTCCGGCAGCCCTGCTCCGAAAATGCGAACGTCTGCAGATAGCTCGCAGGCAGAAAGAGCTAGCCTGGAAAGCTGTTGCTCAGCCTCATCTGCCCATGGCACTGCTCGCACAGAGGCACAGAGACTGGGGCTGCTTGGTTGTTTTGCCCCCTAAAACTTCAAACGTAGCTTAGGTGGTCCGTGCCGGGCGCCTCCGGCAGCCCTGCTCCGAAAATGCGAACGTCTGCAGATAGCTCGCAGGCAGAAAGAGCTAGCCTGGAAAGCTGTTGCTCAGCCTCATCTGCCCATGGCACTGCTCGCACAGAGGCACAGAGACTGGGGCTGCTTGCTTGTCTTGTCCCCTTAAACTTCAAACGTATCTTAGGTGGTCTGTGCCGGGCGCCTCTGGCAGCCCTGCTCCGAAAATGCAAACGTCTGCAGATAGCTCGCAGGCAGAAAGAGCTAGCCTGGAAAGCTGTTGCTCAGCCTCATCTGGCCATGGCACTGCTCGCACAGAGGCACAGAGACTGGGGCTGCTTGCTTGTCTTGTCCCCTCAAACTTCAAACGTAGCTTAGGTGGTCCGTGCCGGCCGCCTCCGGCAGCCCTGCTCCGAAAACGCGAACGTCTGCAGATAGCTCGCAGGCAGAAAGAGCTAGCCTGGAAAGCTGTTGCTCAGCCTCATCTGCCCATGGCACTGCTCGCAAAGAGGCACAGAGACTGGGGCTGCTTGCTTGTCTTGTCCCCTCAAACTTCAAACGTAGCTTAGGTGGTCTGTGCCGGGCGCCTCTGGCAGCCCTGCTCCGAAAATGCAAACGTCTGCAGATAGCTCGCAGGCAGAAAGAGCTAGCCTGGAAAGCTGTTGCTCAGCCTCATCTGCCCATGGCACTGCTCGCACAGAGGCACAGAGACAGGGGCTACTTGGTTGTTTTGCCTCCTAAAACTTCAAACGTAGCTTAGGTGGTCCGTGCCGGGCGCATTCGGCAGCCCTGCTCCGAAAATGCGAACGTCTGCAGATAGCTCGCAGGCAGAAAGAGCTAGCCTGGAAAGCTGTTGCTCAGCCTCATCTGCCCATGGCACTGCTCGCACAGAGGCACAGAGACTGGGGCTGCTTGCTTGTCTTGTCCCCTCAAACTTCAAACGTAGCTTAGGTGGTCTGTGCCGGCCGCCTCCGGCAGCCCTGCTTCGAAAACGCGAACGTCTGCAGATAGCTCGCAGGCAGAAAGAGCTAGCCTGGAAAGCTGTTGCTCAGCCTCATCTGCCCATGGCACTGCTCGCACAGAGGCACAGAGACTGGGGCTGCTTGCTTGTCTTGTCCCCTCAAACTTCAAACGTAGCTTAAGTGGTCCGTGCCGGGCGTCTCCGGCAGCCCTGCTCCGAAAATGCGAACGTCTGCAGATAGCTCGCAGGCAGAAAGAGCTAGCCTGGAAAGCTGTTGCTCAGCCTCATCTGCCCATGGCACTGCTCGCACAGAGGCACAGAGACTGGGGCTGCTTGCTTGTCTTGTCCCCTCAAACTTCAAACGTAGCTTAGGTGGTCCGTGCCGGGCGCCTCCAGCAGCCCTGCTCCGAAAATGCGAACGTCTGCAGATAGCTCGCAGGCAGAAAGAGCTAGCCTGGAAAGCTGTTGCTCAGCCTCATCTGCCCATGGCACTGCTCGCACAGAGGCACAGAGACTGGGGCTGCTTGGTTGTTTTGCCCCCTAAAACTTCAAACGTAGCTTAGGTGGTCCGTGCCGGGCGCCTCCGGCAGCCCTGCTCCGAAAATGCGAACGTCTGCAGATAGCTCGCAGGCAGAAAGAGCTAGCCTGGAAAGCTGTTGCTCAGCCTCATCTGCCCATGGCACTGCTCGCACAGAGGCACAGAGACTGGGGCTGCTTGCTTGTCTTGTCCCCTTAAACTTCAAACGTATCTTAGGTGGTCTGTGCCGGGCGCCTCTGGCAGCCCTGCTCCGAAAATGCAAACGTCTGCAGATAGCTCGCAGGCAGAAAGAGCTAGCCTGGAAAGCTGTTGCTCAGCCTCATCTGGCCATGGCACTGCTCGCACAGAGGCACAGAGACTGGGGCTGCTTGCTTGTCTTGTCCCCTCAAACTTCAAACGTAGCTTAGGTGGTCCGTGCCGGCCGCCTCCGGCAGCCCTGCTCCGAAAACGCGAACGTCTGCAGATAGCTCGCAGGCAGAAAGAGCTAGCCTGGAAAGCTGTTGCTCAGCCTCATCTGCCCATGGCACTGCTCGCAAAGAGGCACAGAGACTGGGGCTGCTTGCTTGTCTTGTCCCCTCAAACTTCAAACGTAGCTTAGGTGGTCTGTGCCGGGCGCCTCTGGCAGCCCTGCTCCGAAAATGCAAACGTCTGCAGATAGCTCGCAGGCAGAAAGAGCTAGCCTGGAAAGCTGTTGCTCAGCCTCATCTGCCCATGGCACTGCTCGCACAGAGGCACAGAGACTGGGGCTGCTTGCTTGTCTTGTCCCCTCAAACTTCAAACGTAGCTTAGGTGGTCTGTGCCGGCCGCCTCCGGCAGCCCTGCTTCGAAAACGCGAACGTCTGCAGATAGCTCGCAGGCAGAAAGAGCTAGCCTGGAAAGCTGTTGCTCAGCCTCATCTGCCCATGGCACTGCTCGCACAGAGGCACAGAGACTGGGGCTGCTTGCTTGTCTTGTCCCCTCAAACTTCAAACGTAGCTTAAGTGGTCCGTGCCGGGCGCCTCCGGCAGCCCTGCTCCGAAAATGCGAACGTCTGCAGATAGCTCGCAGGCAGAAAGAGCTAGCCTGGAAAGCTGTTGCTCAGCCTCATCTGCCCATGGCACTGCTCGCACAGAGGCACAGAGACTGGGGCTGCTTGCTTGTCTTGTCCCCTCAAACTTCAAACGTAGCTTAGGTGGTCCGTGCCGGGCGCCTCCAGCAGCCCTGCTCCGAAAATGCGAACGTCTGCAGATAGCTCGCAGGCAGAAAGAGCTAGCCTGGAAAGCTGTTGCTCAGCCTCATCTGCCCATGGCACTGCTCGCACAGAGGCACAGAGACTGGGGCTGCTTGCTTGTCTTGTCCCCTCAAACTTCAAACGTAGCTTAGGTGGTCCGTGCCGGGCGCCTCCGGCAGCCCTGCTCCGAAAATGCAAACGTCTGCAGATAGCTCGCAGGCAGAAAGAGCTAGCCTGGAAAGCTGTTGCTCAGCCTCATCTGGCCATGGCACTGCTCGCACAGAGGCACAGAGACTGGGGCTGCTTGCTTGTCTTGTCCCCTCAAACTTCAAACGTATCTTAAGTGATCCGTGCCGGGCGCTTCCGGCAGCACTGCTCTGAAAATGCGAACGTCTGCAGATAGCTCGCAGGCAGAAAGAGCTAGCCTGGAAAGCTGTTGCTCAGCCTCATCTGCCAATGGCACTGCTCGCACAGAGGCACAGAGACTGGGGCTGCTTGCTTGTCTTGTCCCCTCAAACTTCAAACGTAGCTTAGGTGGTCTGTGCCGGGCACCTCTGGCAGCCCTGCTCCGAAAATGCAAACGTCTGCAGATAGCTGGCAGGCAGAAAGAGCTAGCCTGGAAAGCTGTTGCTCAGCCTCATCTGCCCATGGCACTGCTCGCACAGAGGCACAGAGACTGGGGCTGCTTGCTTGTTTTGCCCCCTAAAACTTCAAACGTAGCTTAGGTAGTCCGTGCCGGACGCATTCGGCAGCCCTGCTCCGAAAATGCGAACGTCTGCAGATAGCTGGCAGGCAGAAAGAGCTAGCCTGGAAAGCTGTTGCTCAGCCTCATCTGCCCATGGCACTGCTCGCACAGAGGCACAGAGACTGGGGCTGCTTGCTTGTCTTGTCCCCTCAAACTTCAAACGTAGCTTAGGTGGTCTGTGCCGGCCGCCTCCGGCAGCCCTGCTCCAAAAACGCGAACGTCTGCAGATAGCTCGCAGGCAGAAAGAGCTAGCCTGGAAAGCTGTTGCTCAGCCTCATCTGCCCATGGCACTGCTCGCACAGAGGCACAGAGACTGGGGCTGCTTGCTTGTCTTGTCCCCTCAAACTTCAAACGTAGCTTAAGTGGTCCGTGCCGGGCGTCTCCGTCAGCCCTGCTCCGAAAATGCGAACGTCTGCAGATAGCTCGCAGGCAGAAAGAGCTAGCCTGGAAAGCTGTTGCTCAGCCTCATCTGCCCATGGCACTGCTCGCACAGAGGCACAGAGACTGGGGCTGCTTGCTTGTCTTGTCCCCTCAAACTTCAAACGTAGCTTAGGTGGTCTGTGCCGGGCGCCTCCAGCAGCCCTGCTCCGAAAATGCAAACGTCTGCAGATAGCTCGCAGGCAGAAAGAGCTATCCTGGAAAGCTGTTGCTCAGCCTCATCTGCCCATGGCACTGCTCGCACAGAGGCACAGAGACAGGGGCTGCTTGCTTGTCTTGTCCCCTCAAACTTCAAACGTAGCTTAGGTGGTCCGTGCCGGGCGCCTCCGGCAGCCCTGCTCCGAAAATGCGAACGTCTGCAGATAGCTCACAGGCAGAAAGAGCTAGCCTGGAAAGCTGTTGCTCAGCCTCATCTGCCCATGGCACTGCTCGCACAGAGGCACAGAGACTGGGGCTGCTTGCTTGTCTTGTCCCCTCAAACTTCAAACGTATCTTAAGTGATCCGTGCCGGGCGCTTCCGGCAGCCCTGCTCCGAAAATGCGAACGTCTGCAGATAGCTCGCAGGCAGAAAGAGCTAGCCTGGAAAGCTGTTGCTCAGCCTCATCTGCCCATGGCACTGCTCGCACAGAGGCACAGAGACTGGGGCTGCTTGCTTGTCTTGTCCCCTCAAACTTCAAACGTAGCTTAGGTGGTCCGTGCCGGGCGCCTCCGGCAGCCCTGCTCCGAAAATGCGAACGTCTGCAGATAGCTCGCAGGCAGAAAGAGCTAGCCTGGAAAGCTGTTGCTCAGCCTCATCTGCCCATGGCACTGCTCGCACAGAGGCACAGAGACTGGGGCTGCTTGCTTGTCTTGTCCCCTCAAACTTCAAACGTAGCTTAGGTGGTCCGTGCCGGGTGCCTCCGGCAGCCCTGCTCCGAAAACGCAAACGTCTGCAGATAGCTCGCAGGCAGAAAGAGCTAGCCTGGAAAGCTGTTGCTCAGCCTCATCTGGCCATGGCACTGCTCGCACAGAGGCACAGAGACTGGGGCTGCTTGCTTGTCTTGTCCCCTCAAACTTCAAACGTAGCTTAGGTGGTCCGTGCCGGGTGCCTCCGGCAGCCCTGCTCCGAAAACGCAGACGTCTGCAGATAGCTCGCAGGCAGAAAGAGCTAGCCTGGAAAGCTGTTGCTCAGCCTCATCTGCCCATGGCACTGCTCGCACAGAGGCACAGAGACTGGGGCTGCTTGCTTGTCTTGTCCCCTCAAACTTCAAACGTAGCTTAGTTGGTCCGTGCCGGGCGCCTCCGGCAGCCCTGCTCCAAAAATCCGAACGTCTGCAGATAGCTGGCAGGCAGAAAGAGCTAGCCTGGAAAGCTGTTGCTCAGCCTCATCTGCCCATGGCACTGCTCGCACAGAGGCACAGAGACTGGGGCTGCTTGCTTGTCTTGTCCCCTCAAACTTCAAATGTAGCTTAGGTGGTCTGTGCCGGGCGCCTCCGGCAGCCCTGCTCCGAAAATGCGAACGTCTGCAGATAGCTCGCAGGCAGAAAGAGCTAGCCTGGAAAGCTGTTGCTCAGCCTCATCTGCCCATGGCACTGCTCGCACAGAGGCACAGAGACTGGGGCTGCTTGCTTGTCTTGTCCCCTCAAACTTCAAACGTAGCTTAGGTGGTCCGTGCCGGGCGCCTCCGGCAGCCCTGCTCCGAAAATGGAAACGTCTGCAGATAGCTGGCAGGCAGAAAGAGCTAGCCTGGAAAGCTGTTGCTCAGCCTCATCTGCCCATGGCACTGCTCGCACAGAGGCACAGAGACTGGGGCTGCTTGCTTGTCTTGTCCCCTCAAACTTCAAACGTATCTTAAGTGATCTGTGCCGGGCGCTTCCGGCAGCCCTGCTCCGAAAATGCGAACGTCTGCAGATAGCTCGCAGGCAGAAAGAGCTAGCCTGGAAAGCTGTTGCTCAGCCTCATCTGCCCATGGCACTGCTCGCACAGAGGCACAGAGACTGGGGCTGCTTGCTTGTCTTGTCCCCTCAAACTTCAAACGTAGCTTAGGTGGTCTGTGCCGGGCGCCTCCGGCAGCCCTGCTCCGAAAATGCGAACGTCTGCAGATAGCTCGCAGGCAGAAAGAGCTAGCCTGGAAAGCTGTTGCTCAGCCTCATCTGCCCATGGCACTGCTCGCACAGAGGCACAGAGACTGGGGCTGCTTGCTTGTCTTCTCCCCTCAAACTTTAAATGTAGCTTAGGTGGTCCGTGCCGGGCGCCTCCGGCAGCCCTGCTCCGAAAATGCAAACGTCTGCAGATAGCTCGCAGGCAGAAAGAGCTAGCCTGGAAAGCTGTTGCTCAGCCTCATCTGCCCATGGCACTGCTCGCACAGAGGCACAGAGACTGGGGCTGCTTGCTTGTCTTGTCCCCTCAAACTTCAAACGTAGCTTAGGTGGTCTGTGCCGGGCGCCTCCGGCAGCCCTGCTCCGAAAATGCGAACGTCTGCAGATAGCTCGCAGGCAGAAAGAGCTAGCCTGGAAAGCTGTTGCTCAGCCTCATCTGCCCATGGCACTGCTCGCACAGAGGCACAGAGACTGGGGCTGCTTGCTTGTCTTGTCCCCTCAAACTTCAAACGTAGCTTAGGTGGTCCGTGCCGGGCGCCTCCGGCAGCCCTGCTCCAAAAATGCGAACGTCTGCAGATAGCTCGCAGGCAGAAAGAGCTAGCCTGGAAAGCTGTTGCTCAGCCTCATCTGCCCATGGCACTGCTCGCACAGAGGCACAGAGACTGGGGCTGCTTGCTTGTCTTGTCCCCTCAAACTTCAAACGTAGCTTAAGGTGGTCCGTGCCGGGTGCCTCCGGCAGCCCTGCTCCGAAAATGCGAACGTCTGCAGATAGCTCGCAGGCAGAAAGAGCTAGCCTGGAAAGCTGTTGCTCAGCCTCATCTGCCCATGGCACTGCTCGCACAGAGGCACAGAGACTGGGGCTGCTTGCTTGTCTTGTCCCCTCAAACTTCAAACGTAGCTTAGGTGGTCCGTGCCGGGCGCCTCCGGCAGCCCTGCTCCGAAAATGCGAACGTCTGCAGATAGCTCGCAGGCAGAAAGAGCTAGCCTGGAAAGCTGTTGCTCAGCCTCATCTGCCCATGGCACTGCTCGCACAGAGGCACAGAGACTGGGGCTGCTTGCTTGTCTTGTCCCCTCAAACTTCAAACGTATCTTAAGTGATCCGTGCCGGGCGCTTCCGGCAGCCCTGCTCCGAAAATGCGAACGTCTGCAGATAGCTCGCAGGCAGAAAGAGCTAGCCTGGAAAGCTGTTGCTCAGCCTCATCTGCCCATGGCACTGCTCGCACAGAGGCACAGAGACTGGGGCTGCTTGCTTGTCTTGTCCCCTCAAACTTCAAACGTAGCTTAGGTGGCCTGTGCCGGCCGCCTCCGGCAGCCCTGCTCCGAAAATGCGAACGTCTGCAGATAGCTCGCAGGCAGAAAGAGCTAGCCTGGAAAGCTGTTGCTCAGCCTCATCTGCCCATGGCACTGCTCGCACAGAGGCACAGAGACTGGGGCTGCTTGCTTGTCTTGTCCCCTCAAACTTCAAACGTAGCTTAGGTGGTCCGTGCCGGGTGCCTCCGGCAGCCCTGCTCCGAAAATGCGAACGTCTGCAGATAGCTCGCAGGCAGAAAGAGCTAGCCTGGAAAGCTGTTGCTCAGCCTCATCTGCCCATGGCACTGCTCGCACAGAGGCACAGAGACTGGGGCTGCTTGCTTGTCTTGTCCCCTCAAACTTCAAACGTAGCTTAGGTGGTCCGTGCCGGGCGCCTCCGGCAGCCCTGCTCCGAAAATGCGAACGTCTGCAGATAGCTCGCAGGCAGAAAGAGCTAGCCTGGAAAGCTGTTGCTCAGCCTCATCTGCCCATGGCACTGCTCGCACAGAGGCACAGAGACTGGGGCTGCTTGCTTGTCTTGTCCCCTCAAACTTCAAACGTAGCTTAGGTGGTCCGTGCCGGGTGCCTCCGGCAGCCCTGCTCCGAAAACGCAAACGTCTGCAGATAGCTCGCAGGCAGAAAGAGCTAGCCTGGAAAGCTGTTGCTCAGCCTCATCTGGCCATGGCACTGCTCGCACAGAGGCACAGAGACTGGGGCTGCTTGCTTGTCTTGTCCCCTCAAACTTCAAACGTAGCTTAGGTGGTCCGTGCCGGGTGCCTCCGGCAGCCCTGCTCCGAAAACGCAAACGTCTGCAGATAGCTCGCAGGCAGAAAGAGCTAGCCTGGAAAGCTGTTGCTCAGCCTCATCTGCCCATGGCACTGCTCGCACAGAGGCACAGAGACTGGGGCTGCTTGCTTGTCTTGTCCCCTCAAACTTCAAACGTAGCTTAGGTGGTCCGTGCCGGGTGCCTCCGGCAGCCCTGCTCCGAGAACGCAAACGTCTGCAGATAGCTCGCAGGCAGAAAGAGCTAGCCTGGAAAGCTGTTGCTCAGCCTCATCTGCCCATGGCACTGCTCGCACAGAGGCACAGAGACTGGGGCTGCTTGCTTGTCTTGTCCCCTCAAACTTCAAATGTAGCTTAGGTGGTCTGTGCCGGGCGCCTCCGGCAGCCCTGCTCCGAAAATGCGAACGTCTGCAGATAGCTCGCAGGCAGAAAGAGCTAGCCTGGAAAGCTGTTGCTCAGCCTCATCTGCCCATGGCACTGCTCGCACAGAGGCACAGAGACTGGGGCTGCTTGCTTGTCTTGTCCCCTCAAACTTCAAACGTAGCTTAGGTGGTCTGTGCCGGGTGCCTCCGGCAGCCCTGCTCCGAAAACGCAAACGTCTGCAGATAGCTCGCAGGCAGAAAGAGCTAGCCTGGAAAGCTGTTGCTCAGCCTCATCTGCCCATGGCACTGCTCGCACAGAGGCACAGAGACTGGGGCTGCTTGCTTGTCTTGTCCCCTCAATCTTGAAAAATAGCTTAGGTGGTCCGTGCCGGGCGCCTCCGGCAGCCCTGCTCCGAAAATGCAAACGTCTGCAGATAGCTCGCAGGCAGAAAGAGCTAGCCTGGAAAGCTGTTGCTCAGCCTCATCTGCCCATGGCACTGCTCGCACAGAGGCACAGAGACTGGGGCTGCTTGCTTGTCTTGTCCCCTCAAACTTCAAACGTAGCTTAGGTGGTCTGTGCCGGGCGCCTCTGGCAGCCCTGCTCCGAAAATGCGAACGTCTGCAGATAGCTCGCAGGCAGAAAGAGCTAGCCTGGAAAGCTGTTGCTCAGCCTCATCTGCCCATGGCACTGCTCGCACAGAGGCACAGAGACTGGGGCTGCTTGCTTGTCTTGTCCCCTCAAACTTCAAACGTAGCTTAGGTGGTCCGTGCCGGGCGCCTCCAGCAGCCCTGCTCCAAAAATGCGAACGTCTGCAGATAGCTCGCAGGCAGAAAGAGCTAGCCTGGAAAGCTGTTGCTCAGCCTCATCTGCCCATGGCACTGCTCGCACAGAGGCACAGAGACTGGGGCTGCTTGCTTGTCTTGTCCCCTCAAACTTCAAACGTAGCTTAGGTGGTCCGTGCCGGGCGCCTCCGGCAGCCCTGCTCCGAAAACGCGAACGTCTGCAGATAGCTCGCAGGCAGAAAGAGCTAGCCTGGAAAGCTGTTGCTCAGCCTCATCTGCCCATGGCACTGCTCGCACAGAGGCACAGAGACTGGGGCTGCTTGCTTGTCTTGTCCCCTCAAACTTCAAACATAGCTTAGGTGGTCTGTGCCGGGCGCCTCCGGCAGCCCTGCTCCGAAAATGCGAACGTCTGCAGATAGCTCGCAGGCAGAAAGAGCTAGCCTGGAAAGCTGTTGCTCAGCCTCATCTGGCCATGGCACTGCTCGCACAGAGGCACAGAGACTGGGGCTGCTTGCTTGTCTTGTCCCCTCAAACTTCAAACGTATCTTAAGTGATCCGTGCCGGGCGCTTCCGGCAGCCCTGCTCCGAAAATGCGAACGTCTGCAGATAGCTCGCAGGCAGAAAGAGCTAGCCTGGAAAGCTGTTGCTCAGCCTCATCTGCCCATGGCACTGCTCGCACAGAGGCACAGAGACTGGGGCTGCTTGCTTGTCTTGTCCCCTCAAACTTCAAACGTAGCTTAGGTGGTCCGTGCCGGGCGCCTCCGGCAGCCCTGCTCCGAAAATGCGAACGTCTGCAGATAGCTCGCAGGCAGAAAGAGCTAGCCTGGAAAGCTGTTGCTCAGCCTCATCTGCCCATGGCACTGCTCGCACAGAGGCACAGAGACTGGGGCTGCTTGCTTGTCTTGTCCCCTCAAACTTCAAACGTAGCTTAGGTGGTCTGTGCCGGCCGCCTCCGGCAGCCCTGCTCCGAAAATGCGAACGTCTGCAGATAGCTCGCAGGCAGAAAGAGCTAGCCTGGAAAGCTGTTGCTCAGCCTCATCTGCCCATGGCACTGCTCGCACAGAGGCACAGAGACTGGGGCTGCTTGGTTGTTTTGCCCCCTAAAACTTCAAACGTAGCTTAGGTGGTCCGTGCCGGGCGCATTCGGCAGCCCTGCTCCGAAAATGCGAACGTCTGCAGATAGCTCGCAGGCAGAAAGAGCTAGCCTGGAAAGCTGTTGCTCAGCCTCATCTGCCCATGGCACTGCTCGCACAGAGGCACAGAGACTGGGGCTGCTTGCTTGTCTTGTCCCCTCAAACTTCAAACATAGCTTAGGTGGTCTGTGCCGGCCGCCTCCGGCAGCCCTGCTCCGAAAACGCGAACGTCTGCAGATAGCTCGCAGGCAGAAAGAGCTAGCCTGGAAAGCTGTTGCTCAGCCTCATCTGCCCATGGCACTGCTCGCACAGAGGCACAGAGACTGGGGCTGCTTGCTTGTCTTGTCCCCTCAAACTTCAAATGTAGCTTAGGTGGTCCGTGCCGGGCGCCTCCGGCAGCCCTGCTCCGAAAATGCGAACGTCTGCAGATAGCTCGCAGGCAGAAAGAGCTAGCCTGGAAAGCTGTTGCTCAGCCTCATCTGGCCATGGCACTGCTCGCACAGAGGCACAGAGACTGGGGCTGCTTGATTGTCTTGTCCCCTCAAACTTCAAACGTATCTTAGGTGGTCTGTGCCGGGCGCCTCCGGCAGCCCTGCTCCGAAAATGCAAACGTCTGCAGATAGCTCGCAGGCAGAAAGAGCTAGCCTGGAAAGCTGTTGCTCAGCCTCATCTGCCCATGGCACTGCTCGCACAGAGGCACAGAGACTGGGGCTGCTTGGTTGTCTTGTCCCCTCAAACTTCAAATGTAGCTTAGGTGGTCCGTGCCGGGCGCCTCCGGCAGCCCTGCTCCGAAAATGCAAACGTCTGCAGATAGCTCGCAGGCAGAAAGAACTAGCCTGGAAAGCTGTTGCTCAGCCTCATCTGCCCATGGCACTGCTCGCAAAGAGGCACAGAGACTGGGGCTGCTTGCTTGTCTTGTCCCCTCAAACTTCAAACGTAGCTTAGGTGGTCTGTGCCGGCCGCCTCCGGCAGCCCTGCTCCGAAAATGCGAACGTCTGCAGATAGCTCGCAGGCAGAAAGAGCTAGCCTGGAAAGCTGTTGCTCAGCCTCATCTGCCCATGGCACTGCTCGCACAGAGGCACAGAGACTGGGGCTGCTTGGTTGTTTTGCCCCCTAAAACTTCAAACGTAGCTTAGGTGGTCCGTGCCGGGCGCCTCCGGCAGCCCTGCTCCGAAAATGCGAACGTCTGCAGATAGCTCGCAGGCAGAAAGAGCTAGCCTGGAAAGCTGTTGCTCAGCCTCATCTGCCCATGGCACTGCTCGCACAGAGGCACAGAGACTGGGGCTGCTTGCTTGTCTTGTCCCCTCAAACTTCAAACGTATCTTAGGTGGTCCGTGCCGGCCGCCTCCGGCAGCCCTGCTCCGAAAACGCGAACGTCTGCAGATAGCTCGCAGGCAGAAAGAGCTAGCCTGGAAAGCTGTTGCTCAGCCTCATCTGCCCATGGCACTGCTCGCACAGAGGCACAGAGACTGGGGCTGCTTGGTTGTCTTGTCCCCTCAAACTTCAAATGTAGCTTAAGTGATCTGTGCCGGGCGCCTCCGGCAGCCCTGCTCCGAAAATGCGAACGTCTGCAGATAGCTCGCAGGCAGAAAGAGCTAGCCTGGAAAGCTGTTGCTCAGCCTCATCTGCCCATGGCACTGCTCGCACAGAGGCACAGAGACTGGGGCTGCTTGCTTGTCTTGTCCCCTCAAACTTCAAACGTAGCTTAGATGGTCTGTGCCGGGCGACTCCGGCAGCCCTGCTCCGAAAATGCGAACGTCTGCAGATAGCTCGCAGGCAGAAAGAGCTAGCCTGGAAAGCTGTTGCTCAGCCTCATCTGCCCATGGCACTGCTCGCACAGAGGCACAGAGACTGGGGCTGCTTGCTTGTCTTGTCCCCTCAAACTTCAAACGTAGCTTAGGTGGTCTGTGCCGGGCGCATCCGGCAGCTCTGCTCCGAAAATGCGAACGTCTGCAGATAGCTCGCAGGCAGAAAGAGCTAGCCTGGAAAGCTGTTGCTCAGCCTCATCTGCCCATGGCACTGCTCGCACAGAGGCACAGAGACTGGGGCTGCTTGCTTGTCTTGTCCCCTCAAACTTCAAATGTAGCTTAGGTGGTCCGTGCCGGGCGCCTCCGGCAGCCCTGCTCCGAAAATGCGAACGTCTGCAGATAGCTCGCAGGCAGAAAGAGCTAGCCTGGAAAGCTGTTGCTCAGCCTCATCTGCCCATGGCACTGCTCGCACAGAGGCACAGAGACTGGGGCTGCTTGCTTGTCTTGTCCCCTCAAACTTCAAACGTAGCTTAGGTGGTCTGTGCCGGGCGCCTCTGGCAGCCCTGCTCCGAAAATGCGAACGTCTGCAGATAGCTCGCAGGCAGAAAGAGCTAGCCTGGAAAGCTGTTGCTCAGCCTCATCTGCCCATGGCACTGCTCGCACAGAGGCACAGAGACTGGGGCTGCTTGCTTGTCTTGTCCCCTCAAACTTCAAACGTAGCTTAGGTGGTCCGTGCCGGGTGCCTCCGGCAGCCCTGCTCCAAAAATGCGAACGTCTGCAGATAGCTCGCAGGCAGAAAGAGCTAGCCTGGAAAGCTGTTGCTCAGCCTCATCTGCCCATGGCACTGCTCGCACAGAGGCACAGAGACTGGGGCTGCTTGCTTGTCTTGTCCCCTCAAACTTCAAACGTAGTTTAGGTGGTCTGTGCCGGGCGCCTCTGGCAGCCCTGCTCCGAAAATGCGAACGTCTGCAGATAGCTCGCAGGCAGAAAGAGCTAGCCTGGAAAGCTGTTGCTCAGCCTCATCTGCCCATGGCACTGCTCGCACAGAGGCACAGAGACTGGGGCTGCTTGCTTGTCTTGTCCCCTCAAACTTCAAACGTAGCTTAGGTGGTCCGTGCCGGGCGCATCCGGCAGCCCTGCTCCAAAAATGCGAACGTCTGCAGATAGCTCGCAGGCAGAAAGAGCTAGCCTGGAAAGCTGTTGCTCAGCCTCATCTGCCCATGGCACTGCTCGCACAGAGGCACAGAGACTGGGGCTGCTTGCTTGTCTTGTCCCCTCAAACTTCAAACGTAGCTTAGGTGGTCCGTGCCGGGCGCCTCCGGCAGCCCTGCTCCAAAAATGCGAACGTCTGCAGATAGCTCGCAGGCAGAAAGAGCTAGCCTGGAAAGCTGTTGCTCAGCCTCATCTGCCCATGGCACTGCTCGCACAGAGGCACAGAGACTGGGGCTGCTTGCTTGTCTTGTCCCCTCAAACTTCAAACGTAGCTTAGGTGGTCTGTGCCGGGCGCCTCCGGCAGCCCTGCTCCGAAAACGCGAACGTCTGCAGATAGCTCGCAGGCAGAAAGAGCTAGCCTGGAAAGCTGTTGCTCAGCCTCATCTGCCCATGGCACTGCTCGCACAGAGGCACAGAGACTGGGGCTGCTTGCTTGTCTTGTCCCCTCAAACTTCAAACGTATCTTAGGTGGTCCGTGCCGGGTGCCTCCGGCAGCCCTGCTCCGAAAATGCGAACGTCTGCAGATAGCTCGCAGGCAGAAAGAGCTAGCCTGGAAAGCTGTTGCTCAGCCTCATCTGCCCATGGCACTGCTCGCACAGAGGCACAGAGACTGGGGCTGCTTGCTTGTCTTGTCCCCTCAAACTTCAAACGTAGCTTAGGTGGTCCGTGCCGGGCGCCTCCGGCAGCCCTGCTCCGAAAACGCGAACGTCTGCAGATAGCTCGCAGGCAGAAAGAGCTAGCCTGGAAAGCTGTTGCTCAGCCTCATCTGGCCATGGCACTGCTCGCACAGAGGCACAGAGACTGGGGCTGCTTGCTTGTCTTGTCCCCTCAAACTTCAAACGTATCTTAAGTGATCCGTGCCGGGCGCTTCCGGCAGCCCTGCTCCGAAAATGCGAACGTCTGCAGATAGCTCGCAGGCAGAAAGAGCTAGCCTGGAAAGCTGTTGCTCAGCCTCATCTGCCCATGGCACTGCTCGCACAGAGGCACAGAGACTGGGGCTGCTTGCTTGTCTTGTCCCCTCAAACTTCAAACGTAGCTTAGGTGGCCTGTGCCGGCCGCCTCCGGCAGCCCTGCTCCGAAAATGCGAACGTCTGCAGATAGCTCGCAGGCAGAAAGAGCTAGCCTGGAAAGCTGTTGCTCAGCCTCATCTGCCCATGGCACTGCTCGCACAGAGGCACAGAGACTGGGGCTGCTTGCTTGTCTTGTCCCCTCAAACTTCAAACGTAGCTTAGGTGGTCCGTGCCGGGTGCCTCCGGCAGCCCTGCTCCGAAAACGCAAACGTCTGCAGATAGCTCGCAGGCAGAAAGAGCTAGCCTGGAAAGCTGTTGCTCAGCCTCATCTGCCCATGGCACTGCTCGCACAGAGGCACAGAGACTGGGGCTGCTTGCTTGTCTTGTCCCCTCAAACTTGAAATGTAGCTTAGGTGGTCCGTGCCGGGCGCCTCCGGCAGCCCTGCTCCGAAAATGCAAACGTCTGCAGATAGCTCGCAGGCAGAAAGAGCTAGCCTGGAAAGCTGTTGCTCAGCCTCATCTGCCCATGGCACTGCTCGCACAGAGGCACAGAGACTGGGGCTGCTTGCTTGTCTTGTCCCCTCAAACTTCAAACGTAGCTTAGGTGGTCTGTGCCGGGCGCCTCTGGCAGCCCTGCTCCGAAAATGCGAACGTCTGCAGATAGCTCGCAGGCAGAAAGAGCTAGCCTGGAAAGCTGTTGCTCAGCCTCATCTGCCCATGGCACTGCTCGCACAGAGGCACAGAGACTGGGGCTGCTTGCTTGTCTTGTCCCCTCAAACTTCAAACGTAGCTTAGGTGGTCCGTGCCGGGCGCCTCCGGCAGCCCTGCTCCAAAAATGCGAACGTCTGCAGATAGCTCACAGGCAGAAAGAGCTAGCCTGGAAAGCTGTTGCTCAGCCTCATCTGCCCATGGCACTGCTCGCACAGAGGCACAGAGACTGGGGCTGCTTGCTTGTCTTGTCCCCTCAAACTTCAAACGTAGCTTAGGTGGTCTGTGCCGGGCGCCTCTGGCAGCCCTGCTCCGAAAATGCGAACGTCTGCAGATAGCTCGCAGGCAGAAAGAGCTAGCCTGGAAAGCTGTTGCTCAGCCTCATCTGCCCATGGCACTGCTCGCACAGAGGCACAGAGACTGGGGCTGCTTGCTTGTCTTGTCCCCTCAAACTTCAAACGTAGCTTAGGTGGTCCGTGCCGGGCGCCTCCGGCAGCCCTGCTCCAAAAATGCGAACGTCTGCAGATAGCTCGCAGGCAGAAAGAGCTAGCCTGGAAAGCTGTTGCTCAGCCTCATCTGCCCATGGCACTGCTCGCACAGAGGCACAGAGACTGGGGCTGCTTGCTTGTCTTGTCCCCTCAAACTTCAAACGTAGCTTAGGTGGTCCGTGCCGGGCGCCTCCGGCAGCCCTGCTCCAAAAATGCGAACGTCTGCAGATAGCTCGCAGGCAGAAAGAGCTAGCCTGGAAAGCTGTTGCTCAGCCTCATCTGCCCATGGCACTGCTCGCACAGAGGCACAGAGACTGGGGCTGCTTGCTTGTCTTGTCCCCTCAAACTTCAAACGTAGCTTAGGTGGTCTGTGCCGGGCGCCTCCGGCAGCCCTGCTCCGAAAACGCGAACGTCTGCAGATAGCTCGCAGGCAGAAAGAGCTAGCCTGGAAAGCTGTTGCTCAGCCTCATCTGCCCATGGCACTGCTCGCACAGAGGCACAGAGACTGGGGCTGCTTGCTTGTCTTGTCCCCTCAAACTTCAAACGTATCTTAAGTGATCCGTGCCGGGCGCTTCCGGCAGCCCTGCTCCGAAAATGCGAACGTCTGCAGATAGCTCGCAGGCAGAAAGAGCTAGCCTGGAAAGCTGTTGCTCAGCCTCATCTGCCCATGGCACTGCTCGCACAGAGGCACAGAGACTGGGGCTGCTTGCTTGTCTTGTCCCCTCAAACTTCAAACGTAGCTTAGGTGGTCTGTGCCGGGCGCCTCTGGCAGCCCTGCTCCGAAAATGCGAACGTCTGCAGATAGCTCGCAGGCAGAAAGAGCTAGCCTGGAAAGCTGTTGCTCAGCCTCATCTGCCCATGGCACTGCTCGCACAGAGGCACAGAGACTGGGGCTGCTTGCTTGTCTTGTCCCCTCAAACTTCAAACGTAGCTTAGGTGGTCCGTGCCGGGCGCCTCCGGCAGCCCTGCTCCGAAAACGCAAACGTCTGCAGATAGCTCGCAGGCAGAAAGAGCTAGCCTGGAAAGCTGTTGCTCAGCCTCATCTGCCCATGGCACTGCTCGCACAGAGGCACAGAGACTGGGGCTGCTTGCTTGTCTTGTCCCCTCAAACTTCAAACGTAGCTTAGGTGGTCCGTGCCGGGCGCCTCCGGCAGCCCTGCTCCAAAAATGCGAACGTCTGCAGATAGCTCGCAGGCAGAAAGAGCTAGCCTGGAAAGCTGTTGCTCAGCCTCATCTGGCCATGGCACTGCTCGCACAGAGGCACAGAGACTGGGGCTGCTTGCTTGTCTTGTCCCCTCAAACTTCAAACGTAGCTTAGGTGGTCCGTGCCGGGCGCCTCCAGCAGCCCTGCTCCAAAAATGCGAACGTCTGCAGATAGCTCGCAGGCAGAAAGAGCTAGCCTGGAAAGCTGTTGCTCAGCCTCATCTGGCCATGGCACTGCTCGCACAGAGGCACAGAGACTGGGGCTGCTTGCTTGTCTTGTCCCCTCAAACTTCAAACGTAGCTTAGGTGGTCCGTGCCGGGCGCCTCCGGCAGCCCTGCTCCGAAAACGCGAACGTCTGCAGATAGCTCGCAGGCAGAAAGAGCTAGCCTGGAAAGCTGTTGCTCAGCCTCATCTGCCCATGGCACTGCTCGCACAGAGGCACAGAGACTGGGGCTGCTTGCTTGTCTTGTCCCCTCAAACTTCAAACGTAGCTTAAGGTGGTCCGTGCCGGGTGCCTCCGGCAGCCCTGCTCCGAAAATGCGAACGTCTGCAGATAGCTCGCAGGCAGAAAGAGCTATCCTGGAAAGCTGTTGCTCAGCCTCATCTGCCCATGGCACTGCTCGCACAGAGGCACAGAGACTGACGCTGCTTGCTTGTCTTGTCCCCTCAAACTTCAAACGTAGCTTAGGTGGTCTGTGCCGGGCGCCTCCGGCAGCCCTGCTCCGAAAATGCGAACGTCTGAAGATAGCTCGCAGGCAGAAAGAGCTAGCCTGGAAAGCTGTTGCTCAGCCTCATCTGGCCATGGCACTGCTCGCACAGAGGCACAGAGACTGGGGCTGCTTGCTTGTCTTGTCCCCTCAAACTTCAAACGTATCTTAAGTGATCCGTGCCGGGCGCTTCCGGCAGCCCTGCTCCGAAAATGCGAACGTCTGCAGATAGCTCGCAGGCAGAAAGAGCTAGCCTGCAAAGCTGTTGCTCAGCCTCATCTGCCCATGGCACTGCTCGCACAGAGGCACAGAGACTGGGGCTGCTTGCTTGTCTTGTCCCCTCAAACTTCAAACGTAGCTTAGGTGGTCCGTGCCGGGCGCCTCCGGCAGCCCTGCTCCGAAAATGCGAACGTCTGCAGATAGCTCGCAGGCAGAAAGAGCTAGCCTGGAAAGCTGTTGCTCAGCCTCATCTGCCCATGGCACTGCTCGCACAGAGGCAAAGAGACTGGGGCTGCTTGCTTGTCTTGTCCCCTCAAACTTCAAACGTATCTTAAGTGATCCGTGCCGGGCGCTTCCGGCAGCCCTGCTCCAAAAATGCGAACGTCTGCAGATAGCTCGCAGGCAGAAAGAGCTAGCCTGGAAAGCTGTTGCTCAGCCTCATCTGCCCATGGCACTGCTCGCACAGAGGCACAGAGACTGGGGCTGCTTGCTTGTCTTGTCCCCTCAAACTTCAAACGTAGCTTAGGTGGTCCGTGCCGGGCGCATCTGGCAGCCCTGCTCCAAAAATGCGAACGTCTGCAGATAGCTCGCAGGCAGAAAGAGCTAGCCTGGAAAGCTGTTGCTCAGCCTCATCTGCCCATGGCACTGCTCGCACAGAGGCACAGAGACTGGGGCTGCTTGCTTGTCTTGTCCCCTCAAACTTCAAACGTAGCTTAGGTGGTCCGTGCCGGGCGCCTCCGGCAGCCCTGCTCCGAAAACGCGAACGTCTGCAGATAGCTCGCAGGCAGAAAGAGCTAGCCTGGAAAGCTGTTGCTCAGCCTCATCTGCCCATGGCACTGCTCGCACAGAGGCACAGAGACTGGGGCTGCTTGCTTGTCTTGTCCCCTCAAACTTCAAACGTAGCTTAAGGTGGTCCGTGCCGGGTGCCTCCGGCAGCCCTGCTCCGAAAATGCGAACGTCTGCAGATAGCTCGCAGGCAGAAAGAGCTAGCCTGGAAAGCTGTTGCTCAGCCTCATCTGCCCATGGCACTGCTCGCACAGAGGCACAGAGACTGGGGCTGCTTGCTTGTCTTGTCCCCTCAAACTTCAAACGTAGCTTAGGTGGTCTGTGCCGGGCGCCTCCGGCAGCCCTGCTCCGAAAATGCGAACGTCTGAAGATAGCTCGCAGGCAGAAAGAGCTAGCCTGGAAAGCTGTTGCTCAGCCTCATCTGCCCATGGCACTGCTCGCACAGAGGCACAGAGACTGGGGCTGCTTGCTTGTCTTGTCCCCTCAAACTTCAAACGTATCTTAAGTGATCCGTGCCGGGCGCTTCCGGCAGCCCTGCTCCGAAAATGCGAACGTCTGCAGATAGCTTGCAGGCAGAAAGAGCTAGCCTGGAAAGCTGTTGCTCAGCCTCATCTGCCCATGGCACTGCTCGCACAGAGGCACAGAGACTGGGGCTGCTTGCTTGTCTTGTCCCCTCAAACTTCAAACGTAGCTTAGGTGGTCCGTGCCGGGCGCCTCCGGCAGCCCTGCTCCGAAAATGCGAACGTCTGCAGATAGCTCGCAGGCAGAAAGAGCTAGCCTGGAAAGCTGTTGCTCAGCCTCATCTGCCCATGGCACTGCTCGCACAGAGGCACAGAGACTGGGGCTGCTTGCTTGTCTTGTCCCCTCAAACTTCAAACGTAGCTTAGGTGGTCCGTGCCGGGTGCCTCCGGCAGCCCTGCTCCGAAAACGCAAACGTCTGCAGATAGCTCGCAGGCAGAAAGAGCTAGCCTGGAAAGCTGTTGCTCAGCCTCATCTGCCCATGGCACTGCTCGCACAGAGGCACAGAGACTGGGGCTGCTTGCTTGTCTTGTCCCCTCAAACTTCAAATGTAGCTTAGGTGGTCCGTGCCGGGCGCCTCCGGCAGCCCTGCTCCGAAAATGCAAACGTCTGCAGATAGCTCTCAGGCAGAAAGAGCTAGCCTGGAAAGCTGTTGCTCAGCCTCATCTGCCCATGGCACTGCTCGCACAGAGGCACAGAGACTGGGGCTGCTTGCTTGTCTTGTCCCCTCAAACTTCAAACGTAGCTTAGGTGGTCTGTGCCGGGCGCCTCTGGCAGCCCTGCTCCGAAAATGCGAACGTCTGCAGATAGCTCGCAGGCAGAAAGAGCTAGCCTGGAAAGCTGTTGCTCAGCCTCATCTGCCCATGGCACTGCTCGCACAGAGGCACAGAGACTGGGGCTGCTTGGTTGTCTTGTCCCCTCAAACTTCAAACGTAGCTTAGGTGGTCCGTGCCGGGCGCCTCCGGCAGCCCTGCTCCAAAAATGCGAACGTCTGCAGATAGCTCGCAGGCAGAAAGAGCTAGCCTGGAAAGCTGTTGCTCAGCCTCATCTGGCCATGGCACTGCTCGCACAGAGGCACAGAGACTGGGGCTGCTTGCTTGTCTTGTCCCCTCAAACTTCAAACGTAGCTTAGGTGGTCCGTGCCGGGCGCCTCCGACAGCCCTGCTCCAAAAATGCGAACGTCTGCAGATAGCTCGCAGGCAGAAAGAGCTAGCCTGGAAAGCTGTTGCTCAGCCTCATCTGCCCATGGCACTGCTCGCACAGAGGCACAGAGACTGGGGCTGCTTGCTTGTCTTGTCCCCTCAAACTTCAAACGTAGCTTAGGTGGTCTGTGCCGGGCGCCTTCGGCAGCCCTGCTCCGAAAACGCGAACGTCTGCAGATAGCTCGCAGGCAGAAAGAGCTAGCCTGGAAAGCTGTTGCTCAGCCTCATCTGCCCATGGCACTGCTCGCACAGAGGCACAGAGACTGGGGCTGCTTGCTTGTCTTGTCCCCTCAAACTTCAAACGTAGCTTAAGGTGGTCCGTGCCGGGTGCCTCCGGCAGCCCTGCTCCGAAAATGCGAACGTCTGCAGATAGCTCGCAGGCAGAAAGAGCTAGCCTGGAAAGCTGTTGCTCAGCCTCATCTGCCCATGGCACTGCTCGCACAGAGGCACAGAGACTGGGGCTGCTTGCTTGTCTTGTCCCCTCAAACTTCAAACGTAGCTTAGGTGGTCTGTGCCGGGCGCCTCCGGCAGCCCTGCTCCGAAAATGCGAACGTCTGCAGATAGCTCGCAGGCAGAAAGAGCTAGCCTGGAAAGCTGTTGCTCAGCCTCATCTGGCCATGGCACTGCTCGCACAGAGGCACAGAGACTGGGGCTGCTTGCTTGTCTTGTCCCCTCAAACTTCAAACGTATCTTAAGTGATCCGTGCCGAGCGCTTCCGGCAGCCCTGCTCCGAAAATGCGAACGTCTGCAGATAGCTCGCAGGCAGAAAGAGCTAGCCTGGAAAGCTGTTGCTCAGCCTCATCTGCCCATGGCACTGCTCGCACAGAGGCACAGAGACTGGGGCTGCTTGCTTGTCTTGTCCCCTCAAACTTCAAACGTAGCTTAGGTGGTCCGTGCCGGGCGCCTCCGGCAGCCCTGCTCCGAAAATGCGAACGTCTGCAGATAGCTCGCAGGCAGAAAGAGCTAGCCTGGAAAGCTGTTGCTCAGCCTCATCTGCCCATGGCACTGCTCGCACAGAGGCACAGAGACTGGGGCTGCTTGCTTGTCTTGTCCCCTCAAACTTCAAACGTAGCTTAGGTGGTCCGTGCCGGGCGCCTCCGGCAGCCCTGCTCCAAAAATGCGAACGTCTGCAGATAGCTCGCAGGCAGAAAGAGCTAGCCTGGAAAGCTGTTGCTCAGCCTCATCTGCCCATGGCACTGCTCGCACAGAGGCACAGAGACTGGGGCTGCTTGCTTGTCTTGTCCCCTCAAACTTCAAACGTAGCTTAGGTGGTCTGTGCCGGGCGCCTCTGGCAGCCCTGCTCCGAAAATGCGAACGTCTGCAGATAGCTCGCAGGCAGAAAGAGCTAGCCTGGAAAGCTGTTGCTCAGCCTCATCTGCCCATGGCACTGCTCGCACAGAGGCACAGAGACTGGGGCTGCTTGCTTGTCTTGTCCCCTCAAACTTCAAACGTAGCTTAGGTGGTCCGTGCCGGGCGCCTCCGGCAGCCCTGCTCCAAAAATGCGAACGTCTGCAGATAGCTTGCAGGCAGAAAGAGCTAGCCTGGAAAGCTGTTGCTCAGCCTCATCTGCCCATGGCACTGCTCGCACAGAGGCACAGAGACTGGGGCTGCTTGCTTGTCTTGTCCCCTCAAACTTCAAACGTAGCTTAGGTGGTCCGTGCCGGGCGCCTCCGGCAGCCCTGCTCCAAAAATGCGAACGTCTGCAGATAGCTCGCAGGCAGAAAGAGCTAGCCTGGAAAGCTGTTGCTCAGCCTCATCTGCCCATGGCACTGCTCGCACAGAGGCACAGAGACTGGGGCTGCTTGCTTGTCTTGTCCCCTCAAACTTCAAACGTAGATTAGGTGGTCTGTGCCGGGCGCCTCCGGCAGCCCTGCTCCGAAAACGCGAACGTCTGCAGATAGCTCGCAGGCAGAAAGAGCTAGCCTGGAAAGCTGTTGCTCAGCCTCATCTGCCCATGGCACTGCTCGCACAGAGGCACAGAGACTGGGGCTGCTTGCTTGTCTTGTCCCCTCAAACTTCAAACGTAGCTTAAGGTGGTCCGTGCCGGGTGCCTCCGGCAGCCCTGCTCCGAAAATGCGAACGTCTGCAGATAGCTCGCAGGCAGAAAGAGCTAGCCTGAAAAGCTGTTGCTCAGCCTCATCTGCCCATGGCACTGCTCGCACAGAGGCACAGAGACTGGGGCTGCTTGCTTGTCTTGTCCCCTCAAACTTCAAACGTAGCTTAGGTGGTCTGTGCCGGGCGCTTCCGGCAGCCCTGCTCCGAAAATGCGAACGTCTGCAGATAGCTCGCAGGCAGAAAGAGCTAGCCTGGAAAGCTGTTGCTCAGCCTCATCTGGCCATGGCACTGCTCGCACAGAGGCACAGAGACTGGGGCTGCTTGCTTGTCTTGTCCCCTCAAACTTCAAACGTATCTTAAGTGATCCGTGCCGGGCGCTTCCGGCAGCCCTGCTCCGAAAATGCGAACGTCTGCAGATAGCTCGCAGGCAGAAAGAGCTAGCCTGGAAAGCTGTTGCTCAGCCTCATCTGCCCATGGCACTGCTCGCACAGAGGCACAGAGACTGGGGCTGCTTGCTTGTCTTGTCCCCTCAAACTTCAAACGTAGCTTAGGTGGTCCGTGCCGGGTGCCTCCGGCAGCCCTGCTCCTAAAATGCGAACGTCTGCAGATAGCTCGCAGGCAGAAAGAGCTAGCCTGGAAAGCTGTTGCTCAGCCTCATCTGGCCATGGCACTGCTCGCACAGAGGCACAGAGACTGGGGCTGCTTGCTTGTCTTGTCCCCTCAAACTTCAAACGTATCTTAAGTGATCCGTGCCGGGCGCTTCTGGCAGCCCTGCTCCGAAAATGCGAACGTCTGCAGATAGCTCGCAGGCAGAAAGAGCTAGCCTGGAAAGCTGTTGCTCAGCCTCATCTGCCCATGGCACTGCTCGCACAGAGGCACAGAGACTGGGGCTGCTTGCTTGTCTTGTCCCCTCAAACTTCAAACGTAGCTTAGGTGGTCCGTGCCGGGTGCCTCCGGCAGCCCTGCTCCGAGAACGCAAACGTCTGCAGATAGCTCGCAGGCAGAAAGAGCTAGCCTGGAAAGCTGTTGCTCAGCCTCATCTGCCCATGGCACTGCTCGCACAGAGGCACAGAGACTGGGGCTGCTTGCTTGTCTTGTCCCCTCAAACTTCAAACGTAGCTTAGGTGGTCTGTGCCGGGTGCCTCCGGCAGCCCTGCTCCGAAAATGCGAACGTCTGCAGATAGCTCGCAGGCAGAAAGAGCTAGCCTGGAAAGCTGTTGCTCAGCCTCATCTGCCCATGGCACTGCTCGCACAGAGGCACAGAGACTGGGGCTGCTTGCTTGTCTTGTCCCCTCAAACTTCAAACGTAGCTTAGGTGGTCCGTGCCGGGTGCCTCCGGCAGCCCTGCTCCGAGAACGCAAACGTCTGCAGATAGCTCGCAGGCAGAAAGAGCTAGCCTGGAAAGCTGTTGCTCAGCCTCATCTGCCCATGGCACTGCTCGCACAGAGGCACAGAGACTGGGGCTGCTTGCTTGTCTTGTCCCCTCAAACTTCAAACGTAGCTTAGGTGGTCTGTGCCGGGTGCCTCCGGCAGCCCTGCTCCGAAAACGCAAACGTCTGCAGATAGCTCGCAGGCAGAAAGAGCTAGCCTGGAAAGCTGTTGCTCAGCCTCATCTGCCCATGGCACTGCTCGCACAGAGGCACAGAGACTGGGGCTGCTTGCTTGTCTTGTCCCCTCAAACTTCAAACGTAGCTTAGGTGGTCCGTGCCGGGTGCCTCCGGCAGCCCTGCTCCGAGAACGCAAACGTCTGCAGATAGCTCGCAGGCAGAAAGAGCTAGCCTGGAAAGCTGTTGCTCAGCCTCATCTGCCCATGGCACTGCTCGCACAGAGGCACAGAGACTGGGGCTGCTTGCTTGTCTTGCCCCCTCAAACTTCAAACGTAGCTTAGGTGGTCCGTGCCGGGTGCCTCCGGCAGCCCTGCTCCGAAAACGCAAACGTCTGCAGATAGCTCGCAGGCAGAAAGAGCTAGCCTGGAAAGCTGTTGCTCAGCCTCATCTGCCCATGGCACTGCTCGCACAGAGGCACAGAGACTGGGGCTGCTTGCTTGTCTTGCCCCCTCAAACTTCAAACGTAGCTTAGGTGGTCCGTGCCGGGTGCCTCCGGCAGCCCTGCTCCGAAAACGCAAACGTCTGCAGATAGCTCGCAGGCAGAAAGAGCTAGCCTGGAAAGCTGTTGCTCAGCCTCATCTGCCCATGGCACTGCTCGCACAGAGGCACAGAGACTGGGGCTGCTTGCTTGTCTTGTCCCCTCAAACTTCAAAGGTAGCTTAGGTGGTCCGTGCCGGGCGCCTCCGGCAGCCCTGCTCCGAAAATGCAAACGTCTGCAGATAGCTCGCAGGCAGAAAGAGCTAGCCTGGAAAGCTGTTGCTCAGCCTCATCTGCCCATGGCACTGCTCGCACAGAGGCACAGAGACTGGGGCTGCTTGCTTGTCTTGTCCCCTCAAACTTCAAACGTAGCTTAGGTGGTCTGTGCCGGGCGCCTCCGGCAGCCCTGCTCCGAAAATGCGAATGTCTGCAGATAGCTCGCAGGCAGAAAGAGCTAGCCTGGAAAGCTGTTGCTCAGCCTCATCTGCCCATGGCACTGCTCGCACAGAGGCACAGAGACTGGGGCTGCTTGCTTGTCTTGTCCCCTCAAACTTCAAACGTAGCTTAGGTGGTCCGTGCCGGGCGCCTCCAGAAGCCCTGCTCCAAAAATGCGAACGTCTGCAGATAGCTCGCAGGCAGAAAGAGCTAGCCTGGAAAGCTGTTGCTCAGCCTCATCTGCCCATGGCACTGCTCGCACAGAGGCACAGAGACTGGGGCTGCTTGCTTGTCTTGTCCCCTCAAACTTCAAACGTAGCTTAGGTGGTCCGTGCCGGGCGCCTCCGGCAGCCCTGCTCCGAAAACGCGAACGTCTGCAGATAGCTCGCAGGCAGAAAGAGCTAGCCTGGAAAGCTGTTGCTCAGCCTCATCTGCCCATGGCACTGCTCGCACAGAGGCACAGAGACTGGGGCTGCTTGCTTGTCTTGTCCCCTCAAACTTCAAACGTAGCTTAAGGTGGTCCGTGCCGGGTGCCTCCGGCAGCCCTGCTCCGAAAATGCGAACGTCTGCAGATAGCTCGCAGGCAGAAAGAGCTAGCCTGGAAAGCTGTTGCTCAGCCTCATCTGCCCATGGCACTGCTCGCACAGAGGAACAGAGACTGGGGCTGCTTGCTTGTCTTGTCCCCTCAAACTTCAAACGTAGCTTAGGTGGTCTGTGCCGGGCGCCTCCGGCAGCCCTGCTCCGAAAATGCGAACGTCTGCAGATAGCTCGCAGGCAGAAAGAGCTAGCCTGGAAAGCTGTTGCTCAGCCTCATCTGCCCATGGCACTGCTCGCACAGAGGCACAGAGACTGGGGCTGCTTGCTTGTCTTGTCCCCTCAAACTTCAAACGTAGCTTAGGTGGTCCGTGCCGGGCGCTTCCGGCAGCCCTGCTCCAAAAATGCGAACGTCTGCAGATAGCTCGCGGGCAGAAAGAGCTAGCCTGGAAAGCTGTTGCTCAGCCTCATCTGCCCATGGCACTGCTCGCACAGAGGCACAGAGACTGGGGCTGCTTGCTTGTCTTGTCCCCTCAAACTTCAAACGTAGCTTAGGTGGTCCGTGCCGGGCGCCTCCGGCAGCCCTGCTCCGAAAATGCGAACGTCTGCAGATAGCTCGCAGGCAGAAAGAGCTAGCCTGGAAAGCTGTTGCTCAGCCTCATCTGCCCATGGCACTGCTCGCACAGAGGCACAGAGACTGGGGCTGCTTGCTTGTCTTGTCCCCTCAAACTTCAAACGTATCTTAAGTGATCCGTGCCGGGCGCTTCCGGCAGCCCTGCTCCGAAAATGCGAAAGTCTGCAGATAGCTCGCAGGCAGAAAGAGCTAGCCTGGAAAGCTGTTGCTCAGCCTCATCTGCCCATGGCACTGCTCGCACAGAGGCACAGAGACTGGGGCTGCTTGCTTGTCTTGTCCCCTCAAACTTCAAACGTAGCTTAGGTGGCCTGTGCCGGCCGCCTCCGGCAGCCCTGCTCCGAAAATGCGAACGTCTGCAGATAGCTCGCAGGCAGAAAGAGCTAGCCTGGAAAGCTGTTGCTCAGCCTCATCTGCCCATGGCACTGCTCGCACAGAGGCACAGAGACTGGGGCTGCTTGCTTGTCTTGTCCCCTCAAACTTCAAACGTAGCTTAGGTGGTCCGTGCCGGGTGCCTCCGGCAGCCCTGCTCCGAGAACGCAAACGTCTGCAGATAGCTCGCAGGCAGAAAGAGCTAGCCTGGAAAGCTGTTGCTCAGCCTCATCTGCCCATGGCACTGCTCGCACAGAGGCACAGAGACTGGGGCTGCTTGCTTGTCTTGTCCCCTCAAACTTCAAACGTAGCTTAGGTGGTCTGTGCCGGGCGCCTCCGGCAGCCCTGCTCCGAAAACGCAAACGTCTGCAGATAGCTCGCAGGCAGAAAGAGCTAGCCTGGAAAGCTGTTGCTCAGCCTCATCTGCCCATGGCACTGCTCGCACAGAGGCACAGAGACTGGGGCTGCTTGCTTGTCTTGTCCCCTCAAACTTCAAACGTAGCTTAGGTGGCCTGTGCCAGCCGCCTCCGGCAGCCCTGCTCCGAAAATGCGAACGTCTGCAGATAGCTCGCAGGCAGAAAGAGCTAGCCTGGAAAGCTGTTGCTCAGCCTCATCTGCCCATGGCACTGCTCGCACAGAGGCACAGAGACTGGGGCTGCTTGCTTGTCTTGTCCCCTCAAACTTCAAACGTAGCTTAGGTGGTCCGTGCCGGGCGCCTCCGGCAGCCCTGCTCCGAAAACGCAAACGTCTGCAGATAGCTCGCAGGCAGAAAGAGCTAGCCTGGAAAGCTGTTGCTCAGCCTCATCTGGCCATGGCACTGCTCGCACAGAGGCACAGAGACTGGGGCTGCTTGCTTGTCTTGTCCCCTCAAACTTCAAACGTAGCTTAGGTGGTCCGTGCCGGGTGCCTCCGGCAGCCCTGCTCCGAGAACGCAAACGTCTGCAGATAGCTCGCAGGCAGAAAGAGCTAGCCTGGAAAGCTGTTGCTCAGCCTCATCTGCCCATGGCACTGCTCGCACAGAGGCACAGAGACTGGGGCTGCTTGCTTGTCTTGTCCCCTCAAACTTCAAACGTAGCTTAGGTGGTCCGTGCCGGGTGCCTCCGGCAGCCCTGCTCCGAAAACGCAAACGTCTGCAGATAGCTCGCAGGCAGAAAGAGCTAGCCTGGAAAGCTGTTGCTCAGCCTCATCTGCCCATGGCACTGCTCGCACAGAGGCACAGAGACTGGGGCTGCTTGCTTGTCTTGTCCCCTCAAACTTCAAACGTAGCTTAGGTGGTCCGTGCCGGGTGCCTCCGGCAGCCCTGCTCCGAGAACGCAAACGTCTGCAGATAGCTCGCAGGCAGAAAGAGCTAGCCTGGAAAGCTGTTGCTCAGCCTCATCTGCCCATGGCACTGCTCGCACAGAGGCACAGAGACTGGGGCTGCTTGCTTGTCTTGTCCCCTCAAACTTCAAACGTAGCTTAGGTGGTCTGTGCCGGGCGCCTCCGGCAGCCCTGCTCCGAAAATGCGAACGTCTGCAGATAGCTCGCAGGCAGAAAGAGCTAGCCTGGAAAGCTGTTGCTCAGCCTCATCTGCCCATGGCACTGCTCGCACAGAGGCACAGAGACTGGGGCTGCTTGCTTGTCTTGCCCCCTCAAACTTCAAACGTAGCTTAGGTGGTCCGTGCCGGGTGCCTCCGGCAGCCCTGCTCCGAAAACGCAAACGTCTGCAGATAGCTCGCAGGCAGAAAGAGCTAGCCTGGAAAGCTGTTGCTCAGCCTCATCTGCCCATGGCACTGCTCGCACAGAGGCACAGAGACTGGGGCTGCTTGCTTGTCTTGTCCCCTCAAACTTCAAACGTAGCTTAGGTGGTCCGTGCCGGGCGCCTCCGGCAGCCCTGCTCCGAAAATGCAAACGTCTGCAGATAGCTCGCAGGCAGAAAGAGCTAGCCTGGAAAGCTGTTGCTCAGCCTCATCTGCCCATGGCACTGCTCGCACAGAGGCACAGAGACTGGGGCTGCTTGCTTGTCTTGCCCCCTCAAACTTCAAACGTAGCTTAGGTGGTCCGTGCCGGGTGCCTCCGGCAGCCCTGCTCCGAAAACGCAAACGTCTGCAGATAGCTCGCAGGCAGAAAGAGCTAGCCTGGAAAGCTGTTGCTCAGCCTCATCTGCCCATGGCACTGCTCGCACAGAGGCACAGAGACTGGGGCTGCTTGCTTGTCTTGTCCCCTCAAACTTCAAACGTAGCTTAGGTGGTCCGTGCCGGGCGCCTCCGGCAGCCCTGCTCCGAAAATGCAAACGTCTGCAGATAGCTCGCAGGCAGAAAGAGCTAGCCTGGAAAGCTGTTGCTCAGCCTCATCTGCCCATGGCACTGCTCGCACAGAGGCACAGAGACTGGGGCTGCTTGCTTGTCTTGTCCCCTCAAACTTCAAACGTAGCTTAGGTGGTCTGTGCCGGGCGCCTCCGGCAGCCCTGCTCCGAAAATGCGAACGTCTGCAGATAGCTCGCAGGCAGAAAGAGCTAGCCTGGAAAGCTGTTGCTCAGCCTCATCTGCCCATGGCACTGCTCGCACAGAGGCACAGAGACTGGGGCTGCTTGCTTGTCTTGTCCCCTCAAACTTCAAACGTAGCATAGGTGGTCCGTGCCGGGCGCCTCCAGAAGCCCTGCTCCAAAAATGCGAACGTCTGCAGATAGCTCGCAGGCAGAAAGAGCTAGCCTGGAAAGCTGTTGCTCAGCCTCATCTGCCCATGGCACTGCTCGCACAGAGGCACAGAGACTGGGGCTGCTTGCTTGTCTTGTCCCCTCAAACTTCAAATGTAGCTTAGGTGGTCTGTGCCGGGCGCCTCCGGCAGCCCTGCTCCGAAAACGCGAACGTCTGCAGATAGCTCGCAGGCAGAAAGAGCTAGCCTGGAAAGCTGTTGCTCAGCCTCATCTGCCCATGGCACTGCTCGCACAGAGGCACAGAGACTGGGGCTGCTTGCTTGTCTTGTCCCCTCAAACTTCAAACGTAGCTTAAGGTGGTCCGTGCCGGGTGCCTCCGGCAGCCCTGCTCCGAAAATGCGAACGTCTGCAGATAGCTCGCAGGCAGAAAGAGCTAGCCTGGAAAGCTGTTGCTCAGCCTCATCTGCCCATGGCACTGCTCGCACAGAGGCACAGAGACTGGGGCTGCTTGCTTGTCTTGTCCCCTCAAACTTCAAACGTAGCTTAGGTGGTCTGTGCCGGGCGCCTCCGGCAGCCCTGCTCCGAAAATGCGAACGTCTGCAGATAGCTCGCAGGCAGAAAGAGCTAGCCTGGAAAGCTGTTGCTCAGCCTCATCTGGCCATGGCACTGCTCGCACAGAGGCACAGAGACTGGGGCTGCTTGCTTGTCTTGTCCCCTCAAACTTCAAATGTAGCTTAGGTGGTCCGTGCCGGGCGCTTCCGGCAGCCCTGCTCCGAAAATGCGAACGTCTGCAGATAGCTCGCGGGCAGAAAGAGCTAGCCTGGAAAGCTGTTGCTCAGCCTCATCTGCCCATGGCACTGCTCGCACAGAGGCACAGAGACTGGGGCTGCTTGCTTGTCTTGTCCCCTCAAACTTCAAACGTAGCTTAGGTGGTCCGTGCCGGGCGCCTCCGGCAGCCCTGCTCCGAAAATGCGAACGTCTGCAGATAGCTCGCAGGCAGAAAGAGCTAGCCTGGAAAGCTGTTGCTCAGCCTCATCTGGCCATGGCACTGCTCGCACAGAGGCACAGAGACTGGGGCTGCTTGCTTGTCTTGTCCCCTCAAACTTCAAACCTATCTTAAGTGATCCGTGCCGGGCGCTTCCGGCAGCCCTGCTCCGAAAATGCGAAAGTCTGCAGATAGCTCGCAGGCAGAAAGAGCTAGCCTGGAAAGCTGTTGCTCAGCCTCATCTGCCCATGGCACTGCTCGCACAGAGGCACAGAGACTGGGGCTGCTTGCTTGTCTTGTCCCCTCAAACTTCAAACGTAGCTTAGGTGGTCCGTGCCGGGTGCCTCCGGCAGCCCTGCTCCGAGAACGCAAACGTCTGCAGATAGCTCGCAGGCAGAAAGAGCTAGCCTGGAAAGCTGTTGCTCAGCCTCATCTGCCCATGGCACTGCTCGCACAGAGGCACAGAGACTGGGGCTGCTTGCTTGTCTTGTCCCCTCAAACTTCAAACGTAGCTTAGGTGGTCCGTGCCGGGCGCCTCCGGCAGCCCTGCTCCGAAAATGCAAACGTCTGCAGATAGCTCGCAGGCAGAAAGAGCTAGCCTGGAAAGCTGTTGCTCAGCCTCATCTGCCCATGGCACTGCTCGCACAGAGGCACAGAGACTGGGGCTGCTTGCTTGTCTTGCCCCCTCAAACTTCAAACGTAGCTTAGGTGGTCCGTGCCGGGTGCCTCCGGCAGCCCTGCTCCGAAAACGCAAACGTCTGCAGATAGCTCGCAGGCAGAAAGAGCTAGCCTGGAAAGCTGTTGCTCAGCCTCATCTGCCCATGGCACTGCTCGCACAGAGGCACAGAGACTGGGGCTGCTTGCTTGTCTTGTCCCCTCAAACTTCAAACGTAGCTTAGGTGGTCTGTGCCGGGCGCCTCCGGCAGCCCTGCTCCGAAAATGCGAACGTCTGCAGATAGCTCGCAGGCAGAAAGAGCTAGCCTGGAAAGCTGTTGCTCAGCCTCATCTGCCCATGGCACTGCTCGCACAGAGGCACAGAGACTGGGGCTGCTTGCTTGTCTTGTCCCCTCAAACTTCAAACGTAGCTTAGGTGGTCCGTGCCGGGCGCCTCCAGAAGCCCTGCTCCAAAAATGCGAACGTCTGCAGATAGCTCGCAGGCAGAAAGAGCTAGCCTGGAAAGCTGTTGCTCAGCCTCATCTGGCCATGGCACTGCTCGCACAGAGGCACAGAGACTGGGGCTGCTTGCTTGTCTTGTCCCCTCAAACTTCAAATGTAGCTTAGGTGGTCTGTGCCGGGCGCCTCCGGCAGCCCTGCTCCGAAAACGCGAA
Organism: Opisthocomus hoazin; assembly: GCF_030867145.1. NCBI lineage: Eukaryota > Metazoa > Chordata > Aves > Opisthocomiformes > Opisthocomidae > Opisthocomus > Opisthocomus hoazin. The sequence goes on from NW_027449006.1 coordinate 91,592, forward strand.
CGTCTGCAGATAGCTCGCAGGCAGAAAGAGCTAGCCTGGAAAGCTGTTGCTCAGCCTCATCTGCCCATGGCACTGCTCGCACAGAGGCACAGAGACTGGGGCTGCTTGCTTGTCTTGTCCCCTCAAACTTCAAACGTAGCTTAAGGTGGTCCGTGCCGGGTGCCTCCGGCAGCCCTGCTCCGAAAATGCGAACGTCTGCAGATAGCTCGCAGGCAGAAAGAGCTAGCCTGGAAAGCTGTTGCTCAGCCTCATCTGCCCATGGCACTGCTCGCACAGAGGCACAGAGACTGGGGCTGCTTGCTTGTCTTGTCCCCTCAAACTTCAAACGTAGCTTAGGTGGTCTGTGCCGGGCGCCTCCGGCAGCCCTGCTCCGAAAATGCGAACGTCTGCAGATAGCTCGCAGGCAGAAAGAGCTAGCCTGGAAAGCTGTTGCTCAGCCTCATCTGGCCATGGCACTGCTCGCACAGAGGCACAGAGACTGGGGCTGCTTGCTTGTCTTGTCCCCTCAAACTTCAAATGTAGCTTAGGTGGTCCGTGCCGGGCGCTTCCGGCAGCCCTGCTCCGAAAATGCGAACGTCTGCAGATAGCTCGCGGGCAGAAAGAGCTAGCCTGGAAAGCTGTTGCTCAGCCTCATCTGCCCATGGCACTGCTCGCACAGAGGCACAGAGACTGGGGCTGCTTGCTTGTCTTGTCCCCTCAAACTTCAAACGTAGCTTAGGTGGTCCGTGCCGGGCGCCTCCGGCAGCCCTGCTCCGAAAATGCGAACGTCTGCAGATAGCTCGCAGGCAGAAAGAGCTAGCCTGGAAAGCTGTTGCTCAGCCTCATCTGGCCATGGCACTGCTCGCACAGAGGCACAGAGACTGGGGCTGCTTGCTTGTCTTGTCCCCTCAAACTTCAAACGTATCTTAAGTGATCCGTGCCGGGCGCTTCCGGCAGCCCTGCTCCGAAAATGCGAAAGTCTGCAGATAGCTCGCAGGCAGAAAGAGCTAGCCTGGAAAGCTGTTGCTCAGCCTCATCTGCCCATGGCACTGCTCGCACAGAGGCACAGAGACTGGGGCTGCTTGCTTGTCTTGTCCCCTCAAACTTCAAACGTAGCTTAGGTGGCCTGTGCCGGCCGCCTCCGGCAGCCCTGCTCCGAAAATGCGAACGTCTGCAGATAGCTCGCAGGCAGAAAGAGCTAGCCTGGAAAGCTGTTGCTCAGCCTCATCTGCCCATGGCACTGCTCGCACAGAGGCACAGAGACTGGGGCTGCTTGCTTGTCTTGTCCCCTCAAACTTCAAACGTAGCTTAGGTGGTCCGTGCCGGGTGCCTCCGGCAGCCCTGCTCCGAGAACGCAAACGTCTGCAGATAGCTCGCAGGCAGAAAGAGCTAGCCTGGAAAGCTGTTGCTCAGCCTCATCTGCCCATGGCACTGCTCGCACAGAGGCACAGAGACTGGGGCTGCTTGCTTGTCTTGTCCCCTCAAACTTCAAACGTAGCTTAGGTGGTCCGTGCCGGGTGCCTCCGGCAGCCCTGCTCCGAGAACGCAAACGTCTGCAGATAGCTCGCAGGCAGAAAGAGCTAGCCTGGAAAGCTGTTGCTCAGCCTCATCTGCCCATGGCACTGCTCGCACAGAGGCACAGAGACTGGGGCTGCTTGCTTGTCTTGTCCCCTCAAACTTCAAACGTAGCTTAGGTGGTCTGTGCCGGGCGCCTCCGGCAGCCCTGCTCCGAAAATGCGAACGTCTGCAGATAGCTCGCAGGCAGAAAGAGCTAGCCTGGAAAGCTGTTGCTCAGCCTCATCTGCCCATGGCACTGCTCGCACAGAGGCACAGAGACTGGGGCTGCTTGCTTGTCTTGTCCCCTCAAACTTCAAACGTAGCTTAGGTGGTCCGTGCCGGGTGCCTCCGGCAGCCCTGCTCCGAAAACGCAAACGTCTGCAGATAGCTCGCAAGCAGAAAGAGCTAGCCTGGAAAGCTGTTGCTCAGCCTCATCTGCCCATGGCACTGCTCGCACAGAGGCACAGAGACTGGGGCTGCTTGCTTGTCTTGTCCCCTCAAACTTCAAATGTAGCTTAGGTGGTCCGTGCCGGGCGCCTCCGGCAGCCCTGCTCCGAAAATGCAAACGTCTGCAGATAGCTCGCAGGCAGAAAGAGCTAGCCTGGAAAGCTGTTGCTCAGCCTCATCTGCCCATGGCACTGCTCGCACAGAGGCACAGAGACTGGGGCTGCTTGCTTGTCTTGTCCCCTCAAACTTCAAACGTAGCTTAGGTGGTCTGTGCCGGGCGCCTCCGGCAGCCCTGCTCCGAAAACGCGAACGTCTGCAGATAGCTCGCAGGCAGAAAGAGCTAGCCTGGAAAGCTGTTGCTCAGCCTCATCTGCCCATGGCACTGCTCGCACAGAGGCACAGAGACTGGGGCTGCTTGCTTGTCTTGTCCCCTCAAACTTCAAACGTAGCTTAAGGTGGTCCGTGCCGGGTGCCTCCGGCAGCCCTGCTCCGAAAATGCGAACGTCTGCAGATAGCTCGCAGGCAGAAAGAGCTAGCCTGGAAAGCTGTTGCTCAGCCTCATCTGCCCATGGCACTGCTCGCACAGAGGCACAGAGACTGGGGCTGCTTGCTTGTCTTGTCCCCTCAAACTTCAAACGTAGCTTAGGTGGTCCGTGCCGGGCGCCTCCGGCAGCCCTGCTCCGAAAATCCGAACGTCTGCAGATAGCTCGCAGGCAGAAAGAGCTAGCCTGTAAAGCTGTTGCTCAGCCTCATCTGCCCATGGCACTGCTCGCACAGAGGCACAGAGACTGGGGCTGCTTGCTTGTCTTGTCCCCTCAAACTTCAAACGTATCTTAAGTGATCCGTGCCGGGCGCTTCCGGCAGCCCTGCTCCGAAAATGCGAACGTCTGCAGATAGCTCGCAGGCAGAAAGAGCTAGCCTGGAAAGCTGTTGCTCAGCCTCATCTGCCCATGGCACTGCTCGCACAGAGGCACAGAGACTGGGGCTGCTTGCTTGTCTTGTCCCCTCAAACTTCAAACGTAGCTTAGGTGGCCTGTGCCGGTCGCCTCCGGCAGGCCTGCTCCGAAAATGCGAACGTCTGCAGATAGCTCGCAGGCAGAAAGAGCTAGCCTGGAAAGCTGTTGCTCAGCCTCATCTGCCCATGGCACTGCTCGCACAGAGGCACAGAGACTGGGGCTGCTTGCTTGTCTTGTCCCCTCAAACTTCAAACGTAGCTTAGGTGGTCCGTGCCGGGTGCCTCCGGCAGCCCTGCTCCGAAAACGCAAACGTCTGCAGATAGCTCGCAGGCAGAAAGAGCTAGCCTGGAAAGCTGTTGCTCAGCCTCATCTGCCCATGGCACTGCTCGCACAGAGGCACAGAGACTGGGGCTGCTTGCTTGTCTTGTCCTCTCAAACTTCAAACGTAGCTTAGGTGGTCCGTGCCGGGTGCCTCCGGCAGCCCTGCTCCGAAAACGCAAACGTCTGCAGATAGCTCGCAGGCAGAAAGAGCTAGCCTGGAAAGCTGTTGCTCAGCCTCATCTGCCCATGGCACTGCTCGCACAGAGGCACAGAGACTGGGGCTGCTTGCTTGTCTTGTCCCCTCAAACTTCAAATGTACCTTAGGTGGTCCGTGCCGGGCGCCTCCGGCAGCCCTGCTCCGAAAATGCCAACGTCTGCAGATAGCTCGCAGGCAGAAAGAGCTAGCCTGGAAAGCTGTTGCTCAGCCTCATCTGCCCATGGCACTGCTCGCACAGAGGCACAGAGACTGGGGCTGCTTGCTTGTCTTGTCCCCTCAAACTTCAAACGTAGCTTAGGTGGTCTGTGCCGGGCGCCTCCGGCAGCCCTGCTCCGAAAATGCGAACGTCTGCAGATAGCTCGCAGGCAGAAAGAGCTAGCCTGGAAAGCTGTTGCTCAGCCTCATCTGCCCATGGCACTGCTCGCACAGAGGCACAGAGACTGGGGCTGCTTGCTTGTCTTGTCCCCTCAAACTTCAAACGTAGCTTAGGTGGTCCGTGCCGGGCGCCTCCAGAAGCCCTGCTCCAAAAATGCAAACGTCTGCAGATAGCTCGCAGGCAGAAAGAGTTAGCCTGGAATGCTGTTGCTCAGCCTCATCTGCCCATGGCACTGTTCGCACAGAGGCACAGAGACTGGGGCTGCTTGCTTGTCTTGTCCCCTCAAACTTCAAACGTATCTTAAGTGATCTGTGCCGGGCGCTTCCGGCAGCCCTGCTCCGAAAATGCGAACGTCTGCAGATAGCTCGCAGGCAGAAAGAGCTAGCCTGGAAAGCTGTTGCTCAGCCTCATCTGCCCATGGCACTGCTCGCACAGAGGCACAGAGACTGGGGCTGCTTGCTTGTCTTGTCCCCTCAAACTTCAAACGTAGCTTAGGTGGTCCGTGCCGGGTGCCTCCGGCAGCCCTGCTCCGAAAACGCAAACGTCTGCAGATAGCTCGCAGGCAGAAAGAGCTAGCCTGGAAAGCTGTTGCTCAGCCTCATCTGCCCATGGCACTGCTCGCACAGAGGCACAGAGACTGGGGCTGCTTGCTTGTCTTGTCCCCTCAAACTTCAAACGTAGCTTAGGTGGTCCGTGCCGGGTGCCTCCGGCAGCCCTGCTCCGAGAACGCAAACGTCTGCAGATAGCTCGCAGGCAGAAAGAGCTAGCCTGGAAAGCTGTTGCTCAGCCTCATCTGCCCATGGCACTGCTCGCACAGAGGCACAGAGACTGGGGCTGCTTGCTTGTCTTGTCCCCTCAAACTTCAAACGTAGCTTAGGTGGTCTGTGCCGGGCGCCTCCGGCAGCCCTGCTCCGAAAATGCGAACGTCTGCAGATAGCTCGCAGGCAGAAAGAGCTAGCCTGGAAAGCTGTTGCTCAGCCTCATCTGCCCATGGCACTGCTCGCACAGAGGCACAGAGACTGGGGCTGCTTGCTTGTCTTGTCCCCTCAAACTTCAAACGTAGCTTAGGTGGTCCGTGCCGGGTGCCTCCGGCAGCCCTGCTCCGAAAACGCAAACGTCTGCAGATAGCTCGCAAGCAGAAAGAGCTAGCCTGGAAAGCTGTTGCTCAGCCTCATCTGCCCATGGCACTGCTCGCACAGAGGCACAGAGACTGGGGCTGCTTGCTTGTCTTGTCCCCTCAAACTTCAAATGTAGCTTAGGTGGTCCGTGCCGGGCGCCTCCGGCAGCCCTGCTCCGAAAATGCAAACGTCTGCAGATAGCTCGCAGGCAGAAAGAGCTAGCCTGGAAAGCTGTTGCTCAGCCTCATCTGCCCATGGCACTGCTCGCACAGAGGCACAGAGACTGGGGCTGCTTGCTTGTCTTGTCCCCTCAAACTTCAAACGTAGCTTAGGTGGTCTGTGCCGGGCGCCTCCGGCAGCCCTGCTCCGAAAACGCGAACGTCTGCAGATAGCTCGCAGGCAGAAAGAGCTAGCCTGGAAAGCTGTTGCTCAGCCTCATCTGCCCATGGCACTGCTCGCACAGAGGCACAGAGACTGGGGCTGCTTGCTTGTCTTGTCCCCTCAAACTTCAAACGTAGCTTAAGGTGGTCCGTGCCGGGTGCCTCCGGCAGCCCTGCTCCGAAAATGCGAACGTCTGCAGATAGCTCGCAGGCAGAAAGAGCTAGCCTGGAAAGCTGTTGCTCAGCCTCATCTGCCCATGGCACTGCTCGCACAGAGGCACAGAGACTGGGGCTGCTTGCTTGTCTTGTCCCCTCAAACTTCAAACGTAGCTTAGGTGGTCCGTGCCGGGCGCCTCCGGCAGCCCTGCTCCGAAAATCCGAACGTCTGCAGATAGCTCGCAGGCAGAAAGAGCTAGCCTGTAAAGCTGTTGCTCAGCCTCATCTGCCCATGGCACTGCTCGCACAGAGGCACAGAGACTGGGGCTGCTTGCTTGTCTTGTCCCCTCAAACTTCAAACGTATCTTAAGTGATCCGTGCCGGGCGCTTCCGGCAGCCCTGCTCCGAAAATGCGAACGTCTGCAGATAGCTCGCAGGCAGAAAGAGCTAGCCTGGAAAGCTGTTGCTCAGCCTCATCTGCCCATGGCACTGCTCGCACAGAGGCACAGAGACTGGGGCTGCTTGCTTGTCTTGTCCCCTCAAACTTCAAACGTAGCTTAGGTGGCCTGTGCCGGTCGCCTCCGGCAGGCCTGCTCCGAAAATGCGAACGTCTGCAGATAGCTCGCAGGCAGAAAGAGCTAGCCTGGAAAGCTGTTGCTCAGCCTCATCTGCCCATGGCACTGCTCGCACAGAGGCACAGAGACTGGGGCTGCTTGCTTGTCTTGTCCCCTCAAACTTCAAACGTAGCTTAGGTGGTCCGTGCCGGGTGCCTCCGGCAGCCCTGCTCCGAAAACGCAAACGTCTGCAGATAGCTCGCAGGCAGAAAGAGCTAGCCTGGAAAGCTGTTGCTCAGCCTCATCTGCCCATGGCACTGCTCGCACAGAGGCACAGAGACTGGGGCTGCTTGCTTGTCTTGTCCTCTCAAACTTCAAACGTAGCTTAGGTGGTCCGTGCCGGGTGCCTCCGGCAGCCCTGCTCCGAAAACGCAAACGTCTGCAGATAGCTCGCAGGCAGAAAGAGCTAGCCTGGAAAGCTGTTGCTCAGCCTCATCTGCCCATGGCACTGCTCGCACAGAGGCACAGAGACTGGGGCTGCTTGCTTGTCTTGTCCCCTCAAACTTCAAATGTACCTTAGGTGGTCCGTGCCGGGCGCCTCCGGCAGCCCTGCTCCGAAAATGCCAACGTCTGCAGATAGCTCGCAGGCAGAAAGAGCTAGCCTGGAAAGCTGTTGCTCAGCCTCATCTGCCCATGGCACTGCTCGCACAGAGGCACAGAGACTGGGGCTGCTTGCTTGTCTTGTCCCCTCAAACTTCAAACGTAGCTTAGGTGGTCTGTGCCGGGCGCCTCCGGCAGCCCTGCTCCGAAAATGCGAACGTCTGCAGATAGCTCGCAGGCAGAAAGAGCTAGCCTGGAAAGCTGTTGCTCAGCCTCATCTGCCCATGGCACTGCTCGCACAGAGGCACAGAGACTGGGGCTGCTTGCTTGTCTTGTCCCCTCAAACTTCAAACGTAGCTTAGGTGGTCCGTGCCGGGCGCCTCCAGAAGCCCTGCTCCAAAAATGCAAACGTCTGCAGATAGCTCGCAGGCAGAAAGAGTTAGCCTGGAATGCTGTTGCTCAGCCTCATCTGCCCATGGCACTGTTCGCACAGAGGCACAGAGACTGGGGCTGCTTGCTTGTCTTGTCCCCTCAAACTTCAAACGTATCTTAAGTGATCTGTGCCGGGCGCTTCCGGCAGCCCTGCTCCGAAAATGCGAACGTCTGCAGATAGCTCGCAGGCAGAAAGAGCTAGCCTGGAAAGCTGTTGCTCAGCCTCATCTGCCCATGGCACTGCTCGCACAGAGGCACAGAGACTGGGGCTGCTTGCTTGTCTTGTCCCCTCAAACTTCAAACGTAGCTTAGGTGGTCCGTGCCGGGTGCCTCCGGCAGCCCTGCTCCGAAAACGCAAACGTCTGCAGATAGCTCGCAGGCAGAAAGAGCTAGCCTGGAAAGCTGTTGCTCAGCCTCATCTGCCCATGGCACTGCTCGCACAGAGGCACAGAGACTGGGGCTGCTTGCTTGTCTTGTCCCCTCAAACTTCAAATGTAGCTTAGGTGGTCCGTGCCGGGCGCCTCCGGCAGCCCTGCTCCGAAAATGCAAACGTCTGCAGATAGCTCGCAGGCAGAAAGAGCTAGCCTGGAAAGCTGTTGCTCAGCCTCATCTGCCCATGGCACTGCTCGCACAGAGGCACAGAGACTGGGGCTGCTTGCTTGTCTTGTCCCCTCAAACTTCAAACGTAGCTTAGGTGGTCTGTGCCGGGCGCCTCCGGCAGCCCTGCTCCGAAAATGCGAACGTCTGCAGATAGCTCGCAGGCAGAAAGAGCTAGCCTGGAAAGCTGTTGCTCAGCCTCATCTGCCCATGGCACTGCTCGCACAGAGGCACAGAGACTGGGGCTGCTTGCTTGTCTTGTCCCCTCAAACTTCAAACGTAGCTTAGGTGGTCCGTGCCGGGCGCCTCCGGCAGCCCTGCTCCAAAAATGCGAACGTCTGCAGATAGCTCGCAGGCAGAAAGAGCTAGCCTGGAAAGCTGTTGCTCAGCCTCATCTGCCCATGGCACTGCTCGCACAGAGGCACAGAGACTGGGGCTGCTTGCTTGTCTTGTCCCCTCAAACTTCAAACGTAGCTTAGGTGGTCTGTGCCGGGCGCCTCCGGCAGCCCTGCTCCGAAAACGCGAACGTCTGCAGATAGCTCGCAGGCAGAAAGAGCTAGCCTGGAAAGCTGTTGCTCAGCCTCATCTGCCCATGGCACTGCTCGCACAGAGGCACAGAGACTGGGGCTGCTTGCTTGTCTTGTCCCCTCAAACTTCAAACGTAGCTTAGGTGGTCCATGCCGGGCGTCTCCGGCAGCCCTGCTCCGAAAATGCGAACGTCTGCAGATAGCTCGCAGGCAGAAGGAGCTAGCCTGGAAAGCTGTTGCTCAGCCTCATCTGCCCATGGCACTGCTCGCACAGAGGCACAGAGACTGGGGCTGCTTGCTTGTCTTGTCCCCTCAAACTTCAAACGTAGCTTAAGGTGGTCCGTGCCGGGTGCCTCCGGCAGCCCTGCTCCGAAAATGCGAACGTCTGCAGATAGCTCGCAGGCAGAAAGAGCTAGCCTGGAAAGCTGTTGCTCAGCCTCATCTGCCCATGGCACTGCTCGCACAGAGGCACAGAGACTGGGGCTGCTTGCTTGTCTTGTCCCCTCAAACTTCAAACGTAGCTTAGGTGGTCTGTGCCGGGCGCCTCCGGCAGCCCTGCTCCGAAAATGCGAACGTCTGCAGATAGCTCGCAGGCAGAAAGAGCTAGCCTGGAAAGCTGTTGCTCAGCCTCATCTGCCCATGGCACTGCTCGCACAGAGGCACAGAGACTGGGGCTGCTTGCTTGTCTTGTCCCCTCAAACTTCAAACGTATCTTAAGTGATCCGTGCCGGGCGCTTCCGGCAGCCCTGCTCCTAAAATGCGAAGGTCTGCAGATAGCTCGCAGGCAGAAAGAGCTAGCCTGGAAAGCTGTTGCTCAGCCTCATCTGCCCATGGCACTGCTCGCACAGAGGCACAGAGACTGGGGCTGCTTGCTTGTCTTGTCCCCTCAAACTTCAAACGTAGCTTAGGTGGTCTGTGCCGGGCGCCTCCGGCAGCCCTGCTCCGAAAATGCGAACGTCTGCAGATAGCTCGCAGGCAGAAAGAGCTAGCCTGGAAAGCTGTTGCTCAGCCTCATCTGCCCATGGCACTGCTCGCACAGAGGCACAGAGACTGGGGCTGCTTGCTTGTCTTGTCCCCTCAAACTTCAAACGTAGCTTAGGTGGTCTGTGCCGGGCGCCTCCGGCAGCCCTGCTCCGAAAATGCCAACGTCTGCAGATAGCTCGCAGGCAGAAAGAGCTAGCCTGGAAAGCTGTTGCTCAGCCTCATCTGCCCATGGCACTGCTCGCACAGAGGCACAGAGACTGGGGCTGCTTGCTTGTCTTGTCCCCTCAAACTTCAAACGTAGCTTAGGTGGTCTGTGCCGGGCGCCTCCGGCAGCCCTGCTCCGAAAATGCGAACGTCTGCAGATAGCTCGCAGGCAGAAAGAGCTAGCCTGGAAAGCTGTTGCTCAGCCTCATCTGCCCATGGCACTGCTCGCACAGAGGCACAGAGACTGGGGCTGCTTGCTTGTCTTGTCCCCTCAAACTTCAAACGTAGCTTAGGTGGTCCGTGCCGGGCGCCTCCGGCAGCCCTGCTCCGAAAATGCAAACGTCTGCAGATAGCTCGCAGGCAGAAAGAGCTAGCCTGGAAAGCTGTTGCTCAGCCTCATCTGCCCATGGCACTGTTCGCACAGAGGCACAGAGACTGGGGCTGCTTGCTTGTCTTGTCCCCTCAAACTTCAAACGTATCTTAAGTGATCTGTGCCGGGCGCTTCCGGCAGCCCTGCTCCGAAAATGCGAACGTCTGCAGATAGCTCGCAGGCAGAAAGAGCTAGCCTGGAAAGCTGTTGCTCAGCCTCATCTGCCCATGGCACTGCTCGCACAGAGGCACAGAGACTGGGGCTGCTTGCTTGTCTTGTCCCCTCAAACTTCAAACGTAGCTTAGGTGGTCCGTGCCGGGCGCCTCCGGCAGCCCTGCTCCGAAAATGCGAACGTCTGCAGATAGCTCGCAGGCAGAAAGAGCTAGCCTGGAAAGCTGTTGCTCAGCCTCATCTGCCCATGGCACTGCTCGCACAGAGGCACAGAGACTGGGGCTGCTTGCTTGTCTTGTCCCCTCAAACTTCAAACGTAGCTTAGGTGGTCCGTGCCGGGCGCCTCCGGCAGCCCTGCTCCAAAAATGCGAACGTCTGCAGATAGCTCGCAGGCAGAAAGAGCTATCCTGGAAAGCTGTTGCTCAGCCTCATCTGCCCATGGCACTGCTCGCACAGAGGCACAGAGACTGGGGCTGCTTGCTTGTCTTGTCCCCTCAAACTTCAAACGTAGCTTAGGTGGTCTGTGCCGGGCGCCTCTGGCAGCCCTGCTCCGAAAATGCGAACGTCTGCAGATAGCTCGCAGGCAGAAAGAGCTAGCCTGGAAAGCTGTTGCTCAGCCTCATCTGCCCATGGCACTGCTCGCACAGAGGCACAGAGACTGGGGCTGCTTGCTTGTCTTGTCCCCTCAAACTTCAAACGTAGCTTAGGTGGTCCGTGCCGGGCGCCTCCGGCAGCCCTGCTCCAAAAATGCGAACGTCTGCAGATAGCTCGCAGGCAGAAAGAGCTAGCCTGGAAAGCTGTTGCTCAGCCTCATCTGGCCATGGCACTGCTCGCACAGAGGCACAGAGACTGGGGCTGCTTGCTTGTCTTGTCCCCTCAAACTTCAAACGTAGCTTAGGTGGTCTGTGCCGGGCGCCTCCGGCAGCCCTGCTCCGAAAACGCGAACGTCTGCAGATAGCTCGCAGGCAGAAAGAGCTAGCCTGGAAAGCTGTTGCTCAGCCTCATCTGCCCATGGCACTGCTCGCACAGAGGCACAGAGACTGGGGCTGCTTGCTTGTCTTGTCCCCTCAAACTTCAAACGTAGCTTAGGTGGTCCGTGACGGGCGTCTCCGGCAGCCCTGCTCCGAAAATGCGAACGTCTGCAGATAGCTCGCAGGCAGAAGGAGCTAGCCTGGAAAGCTGTTGCTCAGCCTCATCTGCCCATGGCACTGCTCGCACAGAGGCACAGAGACTGGGGCTGCTTGCTTGTCTTGTCCCCTCAAACTTCAAACGTAGCTTAAGGTGGTCCGTGCCGGGTGCCTCCGGCAGCCCTGCTCCGAAAATGCGAACGTCTGCAGATAGCTCGCAGGCAGAAAGAGCTAGCCTGGAAAGCTGTTGCTCAGCCTCATCTGCCCATGGCACTGCTCGCACAGAGGCACAGAGACTGGGGCTGCTTGCTTGTCTTGTCCCCTCAAACTTCAAACGTAGCTTAGGTGGTCTGTGCCGGGCGCCTCCGGCAGCCCTGCTCCGAAAATGCGAACGTCTGCAGATAGCTCGCAGGCAGAAAGAGCTAGCCTGGAAAGCTGTTGCTCAGCCTCATCTGCCCATGGCACTGCTCGCACAGAGGCACAGAGACTGGGGCTGCTTGCTTGTCTTGTCCCCTCAAACTTCAAACGTATCTTAAGTGATCCGTGCCGGGCGCTTCCGGCAGCCCTGCTCCTAAAATGCGAACGTCTGCAGATAGCTCGCAGGCAGAAAGAGCTAGCCTGGAAAGCTGTTGCTCAGCCTCATCTGCCCATGGCACTGCTCGCACAGAGGCACAGAGACTGGGGCTGCTTGCTTGTCTTGTCCCCTCAAACTTCAAACGTAGCTTAGGTGGTCTGTGCCGGGCGCCTCCGGCAGCCCTGCTCCGAAAATGCGAACGTCTGCGGATAGCTCGCAGGCAGAAAGAGCTAGCCTGGAAAGCTGTTGCTCAGCCTCATCTGCCCATGGCACTGCTCGCACAGAGGCACAGAGACTGGGGCTGCTTGCTTGTCTTGTCCCCTCAAACTTCAAACGTAGCTTAGGTGGTCTGTGCCGGGCGCCTCCGGCAGCCCTGCTCCGAAAATGCAAACGTCTGCAGATAGCTCGCAGGCAGAAAGAGCTAGCCTGGAAAGCTGTTGCTCAGCCTCATCTGCCCATGGCACTGCTCGCACAGAGGCACAGAGACTGGGGCTGCTTGCTTGTCTTGTCCCCTCAAACTTCAAACGTAGCTTAGGTGGTCCGTGCCGGGCGCCTCCGGCAGCCCTGCTCCGAAAACGCGAACGTCTGCAGATAGCTCGCAGGCAGAAAGAGCTAGCCTGGAAAGCTGTTGCTCAGCCTCATCTGCCCATGGCACTGTTCGCACAGAGGCACAGAGACTGGGGCTGCTTGCTTGTCTTGTCCCCTCAAACTTCAAACGTATCTTAAGTGATCTGTGCCGGGCGCTTCCGGCAGCCCTGCTCCGAAAATGCGAACGTCTGCAGATAGCTCGCAGGCAGAAAGAGCTAGCCTGGAAAGCTGTTGCTCAGCCTCATCTGCCCATGGCACTGCTCGCACAGAGGCACAGAGACTGGGGCTGCTTGCTTGTCTTGTCCCCTCAAACTTCAAACGTAGCTTAGGTGGTCTGTGCCGGGCGCCTCCGGCAGCCCTGCTCCGAAAATGCGAACGTCTGCAGATAGCTCGCAGGCAGAAAGAGCTAGCCTGGAAAGCTGTTGCTCAGCCTCATCTGCCCATGGCACTGCTCGCACAGAGGCACAGAGACTGGGGCTGCTTGCTTGTCTTGTCCCCTCAAACTTCAAACGTAGCTTAGGTGGTCCGTGCCGGGTGCCTCTGGCAGCCCTGCTCCGAAAACGCAAACGTCTGCAGATAGCTCGCAGGCAGAAAGAGCTAGCCTGGAAAGCTGTTGCTCAGCCTCATCTGCCCATGGCACTGCTCGCACAGAGGCACAGAGACTGGGGCTGCTTGCTTGTCTTGTCCCCTCAAACTTCAAATGTAGCTTAGGTGGTCCGTGCCGGGCGCCTCCGGCAGCCCTGCTCCGAAAATGCAAACGTCTGCAGATAGCTGGCAGGCAGAAAGAGCTAGCCTGAAAAGCTGTTGCTCAGCCTCATCTGCCCATGGCACTGCTCGCACAGAGGCACAGAGACTGGGGCTGCTTGCTTGTCTTGTCCCCTCAAACTTCAAACGTAGCTTAGGTGGTCTGTGCCGGGCGCCTCTGGCAGCCCTGCTCCGAAAATGCGAACGTCTGCAGATAGCTCGCAGGCAGAAAGAGCTAGCCTGGAAAGCTGTTGCTCAGCCTCATCTGCCCATGGCACTGCTCGCACAGAGGCACAGAGACTGGGGCTGCTTGCTTGTCTTGTCCCCTCAAACTTCAAACGTAGCTTAGGTGGTCCGTGCCGGGCGCCTCCGGCAGCCCTGCTCCAAAAATGCGAACGTCTGCAGATAGCTCGCAGGCAGAAAGAGCTAGCCTGGAAAGCTGTTGCTCAGCCTCATCTGCCCATGGCACTGCTCGCACAGAGGCACAGAGACTGGGGCTGCTTGCTTGTCTTGTCCCCTCAAACTTCAAATGTAGCTTAGGTGGTCCGTGCCGGGCGCCTCCGGCAGCCCTGCTCCGAAAATGCAAACGTCTGCAGATAGATGGCAGGCAGAAAGAGCTAGCCTGAAAAGCTGTTGCTCAGCCTCATCTGCCCATGGCACTGCTCGCACAGAGGCACAGAGACTGGGGCTGCTTGCTTGTCTTGTCCCCTCAAACTTCAAACGTAGCTTAGGTGGTCTGTGCCGGGCGCCTCTGGCAGCCCTGCTCCGAAAATGCGAACGTCTGCAGATAGCTCGCAGGCAGAAAGAGCTAGCCTGGAAAGCTGTTGCTCAGCCTCATCTGCCCATGGCACTGCTCGCACAGAGGCACAGAGACTGGGGCTGCTTGCTTGTCTTGTCCCCTCAAACTTCAAACGTAGCTTAGGTGGTCCGTGCCGGGCGCCTCCGGCAGCCCTGCTCCAAAAATGCGAACGTCTGCAGATAGCTCGCAGGCAGAAAGAGCTAGCCTGGAAAGCTGTTGCTCAGCCTCATCTGCCCATGGCACTGCTCGCACAGAGGCACAGAGACTGGGGCTGCTTGCTTGTCTTGTCCCCTCAAACTTCAAACGTAGCTTAGGTGGTCTGTGCCGGGCGCCTCCGGCAGCCCTGCTCCGAAAACGCGAACGTCTGCAGATAGCTCGCAGGCAGAAAGAGCTAGCCTGGAAAGCTGTTGCTCAGCCTCATCTGCCCATGGCACTGCTCGCACAGAGGCACAGAGACTGGGGCTGCTTGCTTGTCTTGTCCCCTCAAACTTCAAACGTATCTTAGGTGGTCTGTGCCGGGCGCCTCCGGCAGCCCTGCTCCGAAAATGCGAACGTCTGCAGATAGCTCGCAGGCAGAAAGAGCTAGCCTGGAAAGCTGTTGCTCAGCCTCATCTGCCCATGGCACTGCTCGCACAGAGGCACAGAGACTGGGGCTGCTTGCTTGTCTTGTCCCCTCAAACTTCAAACGTAGCTTAGGTGGTCCGTGCCGGGCGCCTCCGGCAGCCCTGCTCCAAAAATGCAAACGTCTGCAGATAGCTCGCAGGCAGAAAGAGCTAGCCTGGAAAGCTGTTGCTCAGCCTCATCTGCCCATGGCACTGCTCGCACAGAGGCACAGAGACTGGGGCTGCTTGCTTGTCTTATCCCCTCAAACTTCAAACGTAGCTTAGGTGGTCTGTGCCGGGCGCCTCCGGCAGCCCTGCTCCGAAAACGCGAACGTCTGCAGATAGCTCGCAGGCAGAAAGAGCTAGCCTGGAAAGCTGTTGCTCAGCCTCATCTGCCCATGGCACTGCTCGCACAGAGGCACAGAGACTGGGGCTGCTTGCTTGTCTTGTCCCCTCAAACTTCAAACGTAGCTTAGGTGGTCCGTGCCGGGTGCCTCCGGCAGCCCTGCTCCGAAAACGCAAACGTCTGCAGATAGCTCGCAGGCAGAAAGAGCTAGCCTGGAAAGCTGTTGCTCAGCCTCATCTGCCCATGGCACTGCTCGCACAGAGGCACAGAGACTGGGGCTGCTTGCTTGTCTTGTCCCCTCAAACTTCAAATGTAGCTTAGGTGGTCTGTGCCGGGCGCCTCCGGCAGCCCTGCTCCGAAAATGCGAACGTCTGCAGATAGCTCGCAGGCAGAAAGAGCTAGCCTGGAAAGCTGTTGCTCAGCCTCATCTGCCCATGGCACTGCTCGCACAGAGGCACAGAGACTGGGGCTGCTTGCTTGTCTTGTCCCCTCAAACTTCAAACGTAGCTTAAGTGATCCGTGCCGGGCGCTTCCGGCAGCCCTGCTCCGAAAATGCGAACGTCTGCAGATAGCTCGCAGGCAGAAAGAGCTAGCCTGGAAAGCTGTTGCTCAGCCTCATCTGCCCATGGCACTGCTCGCACAGAGGCACAGAGACTGGGGCTGCTTGCTTGTCTTGTCCCCTCAAACTTCAAACGTAGCTTAGGTGGTCTGTGCCGGGCGCCTCCGGCAGCCCTGCTCCGAAAATGCCAACGTCTGCAGATAGCTCGCAGGCAGAAAGAGCTAGCCTGGAAAGCTGTTGCTCAGCCTCATCTGCCCATGGCACTGCTCGCACAGAGGCACAGAGACTGGGGCTGCTTGCTTGTCTTGTCCCCTCAACCTTCAAACGTAGCTTAGGTGGTCCGTGCCGGGTGCCTCCGGCAGCCCTGCTCCGAAAATGCGAACGTCTGCAGATAGCTCGCAGGCAGAAAGAGCTAGCCTGGAAAGCTGTTGCTCAGCCTCATCTGGCCATGGCACTGCTCGCACAGAGGCACACAGACTGGGGCTGCTTGCTTGTCTTGTCCCCTCAAACTTCAAACGTAGCTTAAGTGATCCGTGCCGGGTGCCTCCGGCAGCCCTGCTCCGAAAATGCGAACGTCTGCAGATAGCTCGCAGGCAGAAAGAGCTAGCCTGGAAAGCTGTTGCTCAGCCTCATCTGCCCATGGCACTGCTCGCACAGAGGCACAGAGACTGGGGCTGCTTGCTTGTCTTATTCCCTCAAACTTCAAACGTAGCTTAGGTGGTCTGTGCCGGGCGCCTCCGACAGCCCTGCTCCGAAAATGCAAACGTCTGCAGATAGCTCGCAGGCAGAAAGAGCTAGCCTGGAAAGCTGTTGCTCAGCCTCATCTGCCCATGGCACTGCTCGCACAGAGGCACAGAGACTGGGGCTGCTTGCTTGTCTTGTCCCCTCAAACTTCAAACGTAGCTTAGGTGGTCCGTGCCGGGTGCCTCCGGCAGCCCTGCTCCGAAAACGCAAACGTCTGCAGATAGCTCGCAGGCAGAAAGAGCTAGCCTGGAAAGCTGTTGCTCAGCCTCATCTGCCCATGGCACTGCTCGCACAGAGGCACAGAGACTGGGGCTGCTTGCTTGTCTTGTCCCCTCAAACTTCAAACGTAGCTTAGGTGGTCTGTGCCGGGCGCCTCCGGCAGCCCTGCTCCGAAAATGCGAACGTCTGCAGATAGCTCGCAGGCAGAAAGAGCTAGCCTGGAAAGCTGTTGCTCAGCCTCATCTGCCCATGGCACTGCTCGCACAGAGGCACAGAGACTGGGGCTGCTTGCTTGTCTTGTCCCCTCAACCTTCAAACGTAGCTTAGGTGGTCTGTGCGGGCGCATCCGGCAGCCCTGCTCCGAAAATGCGAACGTCTGCAGATAGCTCGCAGGCAGAAAGAGCTAGCCTGGAAAGCTGTTGCTCAGCCTCATCTGCCCATGGCACTGCTCACACAGAGGCACAGAGACTGGGGCTGCTTGCTTGTCTTGTCCCCTCAAACTTCAAACGTAGCTTAGGTGGTCCGTGCCGGGCGCCTCCGGCAGCCCTGCTCCGAAAATGCGAACGTCTGCAGATAGCTCGCAGGCAGAAAGAGCTAGCCTGGAAAGCTGTTGCTCAGCCTCATCTGCCCATGGCACTGCTCGCACAGAGGCACAGAGACTGGGGCTGCTTGCTTGTCTTGTCCCCTTAAACTTCAAACGTAGCTTAGGTGGTCCGTGCCGGGCGCCTCCGGCAGCCCTGCTCCGAAAATGCGAACGTCTGCAGATAGCTCGCAGGCAGAAAGAGCTAGCCTGGAAAGCTGTTGCTCAGCCTCATCTGCCCATGGCACTGCTCGCACAGAGGCACAGAGACTGGGGCTGCTTGCTTGTCTTGTCCCCTCAAACTTCAAACGTAGCTTAGGTGGTCCGTGCCGGGCGTCTCCGGCAGCCCTGCTCCGAAAATGCGAACGTCTGCAGATAGCTCGCAGGCAGAAAGAGCTAGCCTGGAAAGCTGTTGCTCAGCCTCATCTGCCCATGGCACTGCTCGCACAGAGGCACAGAGACTGGGGCTGCTTGCTTGTCTTGTCCCCTCAAACTTCAAACGTAGCTTAGGTGGTCTGTGCCGGGCGCCTCCGGCAGCCCTGCTCCGAAAATGCAAACGTCTGCAGATAGCTCGCAGGCAGAAAGAGCTAGCCTGGAAAGCTGTTGCTCAGCCTCATCTGGCCATGGCACTGCTCGCACAGAGGCACAGAGACTGGGGCTGCTTGCTTGTCTTGTCCCCTCAAACTTCAAACGTAGCTTAAGTGATCCGTGCCGGGCGCTTCCGGCAGCCCTGCTCCGAAAATGCGAACGTCTGCAGATAGCTCGCAGGCAGAAAGAGCTAGCCTGGAAAGCTGTTGCTCAGCCTCATCTGCCCATGGCACTGCTCGCACAGAGGCACAGAGACTGGGGCTGCTTGCTTGTCTTATCCCCTCAAACTTCAAACGTAGCTTAGGTGGTCTGTGCCGGGCGCCTCCGGCAGCCCTGCTCCGAAAACGCGAACGTCTGCAGATAGCTCGCAGGCAGAAAGAGCTAGCCTGGAAAGCTGTTGCTCAGCCTCATCTGCCCATGGCACTGCTCGCACAGAGGCACAGAGACTGGGGCTGCTTGCTTGTCTTGTCCCCTCAAACTTCAAACGTAGCTTAGGTGGTGCGTGCCGGGTGCCTCCGGCAGCCCTGCTCCGAAAACGCAAACGTCTGCAGATAGCTCGCAGGCAGAAAGAGCTAGCCTGGAAAGCTGTTGCTCAGCCTCATCTGCCCATGGCACTGCTCGCACAGAGGCACAGAGACTGGGGCTGCTTGCTTGTCTTGTCCCCTCAAACTTCAAACGTAGCTTAGGTGGTCTGTGCCGGGCGCCTCCGGCAGCCCTGCTCCGAAAATGCGAACGTCTGCAGATAGCTCGCAGGCAGAAAGAGCTAGCCTGGAAAGCTGTTGCTCAGCCTCATCTGCCCATGGCACTGCTCGCACAGAGGCACAGAGACTGGGGCTGCTTGCTTGTCTTGTCCCCTCAAACTTCAAACGTAGCTTAAGTGATCCGTGCCGGGCGCTTCCGGCAGCCCTGCTCCGAAAATGCGAACGTCTGCAGATAGCTCGCAGGCAGAAAGAGCTAGCCTGGAAAGCTGTTGCTCAGCCTCATCTGCCCATGGCACTGCTCGCACAGAGGCACAGAGACTGGGGCTGCTTGCTTGTCTTGTCCCCTCAAACTTCAAACGTAGCTTAGGTGGTCTGTGCCGGGCGCCTCCGGCAGCCCTGCTCCGAAAATGCCAACGTCTGCAGATAGCTCGCAGGCAGAAAGAGCTAGCCTGGAAAGCTGTTGCTCAGCCTCATCTGCCCATGGCACTGCTCGCACAGAGGCACAGAGACTGGGGCTGCTTGCTTGTCTTGTCCCCTCAACCTTCAAACGTAGCTTAGGTGGTCCGTGCCGGGCGCATCCGGCAGCCCTGCTCCGAAAATGCGAACGTCTGCAGATAGCTCGCAGGCAGAAAGAGCTAGCCTGGAAAGCTGTTGCTCAGCCTCATCTGGCCATGGCACTGCTCGCACAGAGGCACACAGACTGGGGCTGCTTGCTTGTCTTGTCCCCTCAAACTTCAAACGTAGCTTAGGTGGTCCGTGCCGGGCGTCTCCGGCAGCCCTGCTCCGAAAATGCGAACGTCTGCAGATAGCTCGCAGGCAGAAAGAGCTAGCCTGGAAAGCTGTTGCTCAGCCTCATCTGCCCATGGCACTGCTCGCACAGAGGCACAGAGACTGGGGCTGCTTGCTTGTCTTGCCCCCTCAAACTTCAAACGTAGCTTAGGTGGTCCGTGCCGGGTGCCTCCGGCAGCCCTGCTCCGAAAACGCGAACGTCTGCAGATAGCTCGCAGGCAGAAAGAGCTAGCCTGGAAAGCTGTTGCTCAGCCTCATCTGCCCATGGCACTGCTCGCACAGAGGCACAGAGACTGAGGCTGCTTGCTTGTCTTGTCCCCTCAAACTTCAAATGTAGCTTAGGTGGTCCGTGCCGGGCGCCTCCGGCAGCCCTGCTCCGAAAATGCAAACGTCTGCAGATAGCTCGCAGGCAGAAAGAGCTAGCCTGGAAAGCTGTTTCTCAGCCTCATCTGCCCATGGCACTGCTCGCACAGAGGCACAGAGACTGGGGCTGCTTGCTTGTCTTGTCCCCTCAAACTTCAAACGTAGCTTAGGTGGTCTGTGCCGGGCGCCTCCGGCAGCCCTGCTCCGAAAATGCGAACGTCTGCAGATAGCTCGCAGGCAGAAAGAGCTAGCCTGGAAAGCTGTTGCTCAGCCTCATCTGGCCATGGCACTGCTCGCACAGAGGCACAGAGACTGGGGCTGCTTGCTTGTCTTGTCCCCTCAAACTTCAAACGTAGCTTAGGTGGCTGTACCGGGTGCCTCCGGCAGCCCTGCTCCGAAAATGCGAACGTCTGCAGATAGCTCGCAGGCAGAAAGAGCTAGCCTGGAAAGCTGTTGCTCAGCCTCATCTGCCCATGGCACTGCTCGCACAGAGGCACAGAGACTGGGGCTGCTTGCTTGTCTTGTCCCCTCAAACTTCAAACGTAGCTTAGGTGGTCCGTGCCGGGCGCCTCCGGCAGCCCTGCTCCGAAAATGCAAACGTCTGCAGATAGCTCGCAGGCAGAAAGAGCTAGCCTGGAAAGCTGTTGCTCAGCCTCATCTGCCCATGGCACTGCTCGCACAGAGGCACAGAGACTGGGGCTGCTTGCTTGTCTTGTCCCCTCAAACTTCAAACGTAGCTTAGGTGGTCTGTGCCGGGCGCCTCTGGCAGCCCTGCTCCGAAAATGCGAACGTCTGCAGATAGCTCGCAGGCAGAAAGAGCTAGCCTGGAAAGCTGTTGCTCAGCCTCATCTGCCCATGGCACTGCTCGCACAGAGGCACAGAGACTGAGGCTGCTTGGTTGTTCTGCCCCCTCAAACTTCAAACGTAGCTTAGGTGGTCCGTGCCGGGCGCCTCCGGCAGCCCTGCTCCGAAAACGCGAACGTCTGCAGATAGCTCGCAGGCAGAAAGAGCTAGCCTGGAAAGCTGTTGCTCAGCCTCATCTGCCCATGGCACTGCTCGCACAGAGGCACAGAGACTGGGGCTGCTTGCTTGTCTTGTCCCCTCAAACTTCAAACGTAGCTTAGGTGGTCCGTGCCGGGCGTCTCCGGCAGCCCTGCTCCGAAAATGCAAACGTCTGCAGATAGCTCGCAGGCAGAAAGAGCTAGCCTGGAAAGCTGTTGCTCAGCCTCATCTGCCCATGGCACTGCTCGCACAGAGGCACAGAGACTGGGGCTGCTTGCTTGTCTTGTCCCCTCAAACTTCAAACGTAGCTTAGGTGGTCCGTGCCGGGCGCCTCCGGCAGCCCTGCTCCGAAAATGCGAACGTCTGCAGATAGCTCGCAGGCAGAAAGAGCTAGCCTGGAAAGCTGTTGCTCAGCCTCATCTGCCCATGGCACTGCTCGCACAGAGGCACAGAGACTGGGGCTGCTTGCTTGTTTTGCCCTCTCAAACTTCAAACGTAGCTTAGGTGGTCTGTGCCGGGCGCCTCCGGCAGCCCTGCTCCGAAAACGCGAACGTCTGCAGATAGCTCGCAGGCAGAAAGAGCTAGCCTGGAAAGCTGTTGCTCAGCCTCATCTGCCCATGGCACTGCTCGCACAGAGGCACAGAGACTGGGGCTGCTTGCTTGTTTTGTCCCCTCAAACTTCAAACGTAGCTTAGGTGGTCCGTGCCGGGCGTCTCCGGCAGCCCTGCTCCGAAAATGCGAACGTCTGCAGATAGCTCGCAGGCAGAAAGAGCTAGCCTGGAAAGCTGTTTCTCAGCCTTATCTGCCCATGGCACTGCTCACACAGAGGCACAGAGACTGGGGCTGCTTGCTTGTCTTGTCCCCTCAAACCTCAAACGTAGCTTAGGTGGTCCGTGCCGGGCGCCTCCGGCAGCCCTGCTCCGAAAATTCAAGCGTCTGCAGATAGCTCGCAGGCAGAAAGAGCTAGCCTGGAAAGCTGTTTCTCAGCCTCATCTGCCCATGGCACTGCTCGCACAGAGGCACAGAGACTGGGGCTGCTTGCTTGTCTTGTCCCCTCAAACTTCAAACGTAGCTTAGGTGGTCCGTGCCGGGTGCCTCCGGCAGCCCTGCTCCGAAAATGCCAACGTCTGCAGATAGCTCGCAGGCAGAAAGAGCTAGCCTGGAAAGCTGTTGCTCAGCCTCATCTGTCCATGGCACTGCTCGCACAGAGGCACAGACACTGGGGCTGCTTGCTTGTCTTGTCCCCTCAAACTTCAAACGTATCTTAGGTGGTCTGTGCCGGGCGCCTCCGGCAGCCCTGCTCCGAAAATGCGAACGTCTGCAGATAGCTCGCAGGCAGAAAGAGCTAGCCTGGAAAGCTGTTGCTCAGCCTCATCTGCCCATGGCACTGCTCGCACAGAGGCACAGAGACTGGGGCTGCTTCCTTGTCTTGTCCCCTCAAACTTCAAACGTAGCTTAGGTGGTCTGTGCCGGGCGCCTCTGGCAGCCCTGCTCCGAAAATGCGAACGTCTGCAGATAGCTCGCAGGCAGAAAGAGCTAGCCTGGAAAGCTGTTGCTCAGCCTCATCTGGCCATGGCACTGCTCGCACAGAGGCACAGAGACTGGGGCTGCTTGCTTGTCTTGTCCCCTCAAACTTCAAACGTAGCTTAGGTGGTCCGTGCCGGGCGACTCCGACAGCCCTGCTCCGAAAATGCAAACGTCTGCAGATAGCTGGCAGGCAGAAAGAGCTAGCCTGGAAAGCTGTTGCTCAGCCTCATCTGCCCATGGCACTGCTCGCGCAGAGGCACAGAGACTGGGGCTGCTTGCTTGTCTTGTCCCCTCAAACTTCAAACGTAGCTTAGGTGATCCGTGCCGGGCGCTTCCGGCAGCCCTGCTCCGAAAATGCAAACGTCTGCAGATAGCTCGCAGGCAGAAAGAGCTAGCCTGGAAAGCTGTTGCTCAGCCTCATCTGCCCATGGCACTGCTCACACAGAGGCACAGAGACTGGGGCTGCTTGCTTGTCTTGTCCCCTCAAACTTCAAACGTAGCTTAGGTGGTCCGTGCCGGGTGCCTCCGGCAGCCCTGCTCCGAAAACGCAAACGTCTGCAGATAGCTCGCAGGCAGAAAGAGCTAGCCTGGAAAGCTGTTGCTCAGCCTCATCTGCCCATGGCACTGCTCGCACAGAGGCACAGACACTGGGGCTGCTTGCTTGTCTTGTCCCCTCAAACTTCAAACGTATCTTAGGTGGTCTGTGCCGGGCGCATCCGGCAGCTCTGCTCCGAAAATGCGAACGTCTGCAGATAGCTCGCAGGCAGAAAGAGCTAGCCTGGAAAGCTGTTGCTCAGCCTCATCTGCCCATGGCACTGCTCGCACAGAGGCACAGAGACTGGGGCTGCTTGCTTGTCTTGTCCCCTCAAACTTCAAACGTATCTTAGGTGGTCCGTGCCGGGCGCCTCCGGCAGCCCTGCTCCAAAAATGCGAACGTCTGCAGATAGCTCGCAGGCAGAAAGAGCTAGCCTGGAAAGCTGTTGCTCAGCCTCATCTGCCCATGGCACTGCTCGCACAGAGGCACAGAGACTGAGGCTGCTTGCTTGTCTTGTCCCCTCAAACTTCAAACGTAGCTTAGGTGGTCTGTGCCGGGCGCATCCGGCAGCCCTGCTCCGAAAACGCGAACGTCTGCAGATAGCTCGCAGGCAGAAAGAGCTAGCCTGGAAAGCTGTTGCTCAGCCTCATCTGCCCATGGCACTGCTCGCACAGAGGCACAGAGACTGGGGCTGCTTGCTTGTCTTGTTCCCTTAAAATTCAAACGTAGCTTAGGTGGTCCGTGCCGGGCGCCTCCGGCAGCCCTGCTCCGAAAATGCAAGCGTCTGCAGATAGCTCGCAGGCAGAAAGAGCTAGCCTGGAAAGCTGTTGCTCAGCCTCATCTGCCCATGGCACTGCTCGCACAGAGGCACAGAGACTGGGGCTGCTTGCTTGTCTTGTCCCCTCAAACTTCAAACGTAGCTTAGGTGGTCCGTGCCGGGTGCCTCCGGCAGCCCTGCTCCGAAAATGGAAACGTCTGCAGATAGCTCGCAGGCAGAAAGAGCTAGCCTGGAAAGCTGTTTCTCAGCCTCATCTGCCCATGGCACTGCTCGCACAGAGGCACAGACACTGGGGCTGCTTGCTTGTCTTGTCCCCTCAAACTTCAAACGTAGCTTAGGTGGTCTGTGCCGGGCGCCTCCAGCAGCCCTGCTCCGAAAATGCGAACGTCTGCAGATAGCTCGTAGGCAGAAAGAGCTAGCCTGGAAAGCTGTTGCTCAGCCTCATCTGGCCATGGCACTGCTCGCACAGAGGCACAGAGACTGGGGCTGCTTGCTTGTTTTGCCCCCTAAAACTTCAAACGTAGCTTAGGTGGTCTGTGCCAGGCGCCTCCGGCAGCCCTGCTTTGAAAATGCGAACGTCTGCAGATAGCTCGCAGGCAGAAAGAGCTAGCCTGGAAAGCTGTTGCTCAGCCTCATCTGCCCATGGCACTGCTCGCACAGAGGTACAGAGACTGGGGCTGCTTGCTTGTCTTGTTCCCTTAAAATTCAAACGTATCTTAGGTGATCCGTGCCGGGCGCTTCCGGCAGCCCTGCTCCGAAAATGCGAACGTCTGCAGATAGCTCGCAGGCAGAAAGAGCTAGCCTGGAAAGCTGTTTCTCAGCCTCATCTGCCCATGGCACTGCTCACACAGAGGCACAGAGACTGGGGCTGCTTGCTTGTCTTGTCCCCTCAAACCTCAAACGTAGCTTAGGTGGTCCGTGCCGGGCGCCTCCGGCAGCCCTGCTCCGAAAATGCAAGCGTCTGCAGATAGCTCGCAGGCAGAAAGAGCTAGCCTGGAAAGCTGTTGCTCAGCCTCATCTGCCCATGGCACTGCTCGCACAGAGGCACAGAGACTGGGGCTGCTTGCTTGTCTTGTCCCCTCAAACTTCAAACGTAGCTTAGGTGGTCCGTGCCGGGTGCCTCCGGCAGCCCTGCTCCGAAAATGCCAACGTCTGCAGATAGCTCGCAGGCAGAAAGAGCTAGCCTGGAAAGCTGTTGCTCAGCCTCATCTGCCCATGGCACTGCTCGCACAGAGGCACAGACACTGGGGCTGCTTGCTTGTCTTGTCCCCTCAAACTTCAAACGTATCTTAGGTGGTCTGTGCCGGGCGCCTCCGGCAGCCCTGCTCCGAAAATGCGAACGTCTGCAGATAGCTCGCAGGCAGAAAGAGCTAGCCTGGAAAGCTGTTGCTCAGCCTCATCTGCCCATGGCACTGCTCGCACAGAGGCACAGAGACTGGGGCTGCTTGCTTGTCTTGTCCCCTCAAACTTCAAACGTAGCTTAGGTGGTCTGTGCCGGGCGCCTCCGGCAGCCCTGCTCCGAAAATGCAAACGTCTGCAGATAGCTCGCAGGCAGAAAGAGCTAGCCTGGAAAGCTGTTGCTCAGCCTCATCTGCCCATGGCACTGCTCGCACAGAGGTACAGAGACTGGGGCTGCTTGGTTGTTTTGCTCCCTCAAACTTCAAACGTAGCTTAGGTGGTCCGTGCCGGGCGCATCCGGCAGCCCTGCTCCGAAAATCCAAACGTCTGCAGGTAGCTCGCAGGCAGAAAGAGCTAGCCTGGAAAGCTGTTGCTCAGCCTCATCTGCCCATGGCACTGCTCGCACAGAGGCACAGAGACTGGGGCTGCTTGCTTGTCTTGTCCCCTCAAACTTCAAACGTAGCTTAGGTGGTCTGTGCCGGGCGCCTCTGGCAGCCCTGCTCCGAAAATGCAAACGTCTGCAGATAGCTCGCAGGCAGAAAGAGCTAGCCTGGAAAGCTGTTGCTCAGCCTCATCTGCCCATGGCACTGCTCGCACAGAGGCACAGAGACTGGGGCTGCTTGCTTGTCTTGTCCCCTCAAACTTCAAACGTATCTTAGGTGATCCGTGCCGGGCGCTTCCGGCAGCCCTGCTCCGAAAATGCGAACGTCTGCAGATAGCTCGCAGGCAGAAAGAGCTAGCCTGGAAAGCTGTTGCTCAGCCTCATCTGCCCATGGCACTGCTCGCACAGAGGCACAGAGACTGGGGCTGCTTGCTTGTCTTGTCCCCTCAAACTTCAAACGTAGTTTAGGTGGTCCGTGCCGGGCGCCTCCGGCAGCCCTGCTCCGAAAATGCGAACGTCTGCAGATAGCTCGCAGGCAGAAAGAGCTAGCCTGGAAAGCTGTTGCTCAGCCTCATCTGCCCATGGCACTGCTCGCACAGAGGCACAGAGACTGGGGCTGCTTGCTTGTCTTGTCCCCTCAAACTTCAAACGTATCTTAAGTGATCCGTGCAAGGCGCTTCCGGCAGCCCTACTCCGAAAATGCGAACGTCTGCAGATAGCTCGCAGGCAGAAAGAGCTAGCCTGGAAAGCTGTTGCTCAGCCTCATCTGCCCATGGCACTGCTCGCACAGAGGCACAGAGACTGGGGCTGCTTGCTTGTCTTGTCCCCTCAAACTTCAAACGTAGCTTAGGTGGTCTGTGCCGGGCGCCTCCGGCAGCCCTGCTCCGAAAATGCGAACGTCTGCAGATAGCTCGCAGGCAGAAAGAGCTAGCCTGGAAAGCTGTTGCTCAGCCTCATCTGCCCATGGCACTGCTCGCACAGAGGCACAGAGACTGGGGCTGCTTGCTTGTCTTGTCCCCTCAAACTTCAAACGTAGCTTAGGTGGTCTGTGCCGGGCGCCTCCGGCAGCCCTGCTCCGAAAATGCAAACGTCTGCAGATAGCTCGCAGGCAGAAAGAGCTAGCCTGGAAAGCTGTTGCTCAGCCTCATCTGCCCATGGCACTGCTCGCACAGAGGCACAGAGACTGGGGCTGCTTGCTTGTCTTGTCCCCTCAAACTTCAAACGTAGCTTAGGTGGTCTGTGCCGGGCGCCTCTGGCAGCCCTGCTCCGAAAATGCAAACGTCTGCAGATAGCTCGCAGGCAGAAAGAGCTAGCCTGGAAAGCTGTTGCTCAGCCTCATCTGCCCATGGCACTGCTCGCACAGAGGTACAGAGACTGGGGCTGCTTGGTTGTTTTGCCCCCTAAAACTTCAAACGTAGCTTAGGTGGTCCGTGCCAGGCGCATCCGGCAGCCCTGCTCCGAAAATGCGAACGTCTGCAGATAGCTCGCAGGCAGAAAGAGCTAGCCTGGAAAGCTGTTGCTCAGCCTCATCTGCCCATGGCACTGCTCGCACAGAGGCACAGAGACTGGGGCTGCTTGCTTGTCTTGTCCCCTCAAACTTCAAACGTAGCTTAGGTGGTCTGTGCCGGGCGCCTCCGGCAGCCCTGCTCCGAAAATGCAAACGTCTGCAGATAGCTCGCAGGCAGAAAGAGCTAGCCTGGAAAGCTGTTGCTCAGCCTCATCTGCCCATGGCACTGCTCGCACAGAGGCACAGAGACTGGGGCTGCTTGCTTGTTTTGCCCTCTCAAACTTCAAACGTAGCTTAGGTGGTCCGTGCCGGGCGCCTCCGGCAGCCCTGCTCCGAAAATGCAAACGTCTGCAGATAGCTCGCAGGCAGAAAGAGCTAGCCTGGAAAGCTGTTGCTCAGCCTCATCTGCCCATGGCACTGCTCGCACAGAGGCACAGAGACTGGGGCTGCTTGCTTGTCTTGCCCCCTCAAACTTCAAACGTAGCTTAGGTGGTCCATGCCGGGCGTCTCCGGCAGCCCTGCTCCGAAAATCCAAACGTCTGCAGATAGCTCGCAGGCAGAAAGAGCTAGCCTGGAAAGCTGTTGCTCAGCCTCATCTGGCCATGGCACTGCTTGCACAGAGGCACAGAGACTGGGACTGCTTGCTTGTCTTGCCCCCTCAAACTTCAAACGTATCTTAAGTGATCCGTGCCGGGCGCTTCCGGCAGCCCTGCTCCAAAAATGCGAACGTCTGCAGATAGCTCGCAGGCAGAAAGAGCTAGCCTGGAAAGCTGTTGCTCAGCCTCATCTGCCCATGGCACTGCTCGCACAGAGGCACAGAGACTGGGGCTGCTTGCTTGTCTTGTCCCCTCAAACTTCAAACGTAGCTTAGGTGGTCTGTGCCGGGCGCCTCCGGCAGCCCTGCTCCGAAAATGCAAACGTCTGCAGATAGCTCGCAGGCAGAAAGAGCTAGCCTGGAAAGCTGTTGCTCAGCCTCATCTGCCCATGGCACTGCTCGCACAGAGGCACAGAGACTGGGGCTGCTTGCTTGTCTTGTCCCCTCAAACTTCAAACGTATCTTAGGTGGTCCGTGCCGGGCGCTTCCGGCAGCCCTGCTCCGAAAATGCGAACGTCTGCAGATAGCTCGCAGGCAGAAAGAGCTAGCCTGGAAAGCTGTTGCTCAGCCTCATCTGGCCATGGCACTGCTCGCACAGAGGCACAGAGACTGGGGCTGCTTGCTTGTCTTGTCCCCTCAAACTTCAAACGTAGCTTAGGTGGTCCGTGCCGGGCGTCTCTGGCAGCCCTGCTCCGAAAATGCGAACGTCTGCAGATAGCTCGCAGGCAGAAAGAGCTAGCCTGGAAAGCTGTTGCTCAGCCTCATCTGGCCATGGCACTGCTCGCACAGAGGCACAGAGACTGGGGCTGCTTGGTTGTTTTGCCCCCTAAAACTTCAAACGTAGCTTAGGTGGTCCGTGCCGGGCGTCTCCGGCAGCCCTGCTCCGAAAATGCGAACGTCTGCAGATAGCTCGCAGGCAGAAAGAGCTAGCCTGGAAAGCTGTTGCTCAGCCTCATCTGGCCATGGCACTGCTCGCACAGAGGCACAGAGACTGGGGCTGCTTGCTTGTCTTGCCCCCTCAAACTTCAAACGTATCTTAAGTGATCCGTGCCGGGCGCTTCCGGCAGCCCTGCTCCAAAAATGCGAACGTCTGCAGATAGCTCGCAGGCAGAAAGAGCTAGCCTGGAAAGCTGTTGCTCAGCCTCATCTGCCCATGGCACTGCTCGCACAGAGGCACAGAGACTGGGGCTGCTTGCTTGTCTTGTCCCCTCAAACTTCAAATGTAGCTTAGGTGGTCCGTGCCGGGCGCATCCGACAGCCCTGCTCCGAAAATGCGAACGTCTGCAGATAGCTCGCAGGCAGAAAGAGCTAGCCTGGAAAGCTGTTGCTCAGCCTCGTCTGCCCATGGCACTGCTCGCACAGAGGCACAGAGACTGGGGCTGCTTGCTTGTCTTGTCCTCTCAAACTTCAAACGTAGCTTAGGTGGTCTGTGCCGTGTGCCTCCGGCAGCCCTGCTCCGAAAATGCGAACGTCTGCAGATAGCTCGCAGGCAGAAAGAGCTAGCCTGGAAAGCTGTTGCTCAGCCTCATCTGCCCATGGCACTGCTCGCACAGAGGCACAGAGACTGGGGCTGCTTGCTTGTCTTGTCCCCTCAAACTTCAAACGTAGCTTAGGTGGTCCGTGCCGGGCGTCTCCGGCAGCCCTGCTTCGAAAATGCGAACTTCTGCAGATAGCTCGCAGGCAGAAAGAGCTAGCCTGGAAAAATGTTGCTCAGCCTCATCTGCCCATGGCACTGCTCGCACAGAGGCACAGAGACTGGGGCTGCTTGCTTGTCTTGCCCCCTCAAACTTCAAACGTAGCTTAGGTGGTCTGTGCCGGGCGCCTCTGGGAGCCATGCTCCGAAAATGCAAACGTCTGCAGATAGCTCGCAGGCAGAAAGAGCTAGCCTGGAAAGCTGTTGCTCAGCCTCATCTGCCCATGGCACTGCTCGCACAGAGGCACAGAGACTGGGGCTGCTTGCTTGTCTTGTCCCCTCAAACTTCAAACGTAGCTTAGGTGGTCCGTGCCGGGCGTCTCCGGCAGCCCTGCTCCGAAAATGCGAACGTCTGCAGATAGCTCGCAGGCAGAAAGAGCTAGCCTGGAAAGCTGTTTCTCAGCCTCATCTGCCCATGGCACTGCTCGCACAGAGGCACAGAGACTGGGGCTGCTTGCTTGTCTTGTCCCCTCAAACTTCAAACGTAGCTTAGGTGGTCCGTGCCGGGCGCCTCCGGCAGCCCTGCTCCGAAAATGCAAACGTCTGCAGATAGCTCTCAGGCAGAAAGAGCTAGCCTGGAAAGCTGTTGCTCAGCCTCATCTGCCCATGGCACTGCTCGCACAGAGGCACAGAGACTGGGGCTGCTTGCTTGTCTTGTCCCCTCAAACTTCAAATGTAGCTTAGGTGGTCTGTGCCGGGCGTCTCCGGCAGCCCTGCTTCGAAAATGCGAACGTCTGCAGATAGCTCGCAGGCAGAAAGAGCTAGCCTGGAAAGCTGTTGCTCAGCCTCATCTGCCCATGGCACTGCTCGCACAGAGGCACAGAGACTGGGGCTGCTTGCTTGTCTTGTCCCCTGAAACTTCAAACGTAGCTTAGGTGGTCCGTGCCGGACGTCTCCGGCAGCCCTGCTCCGAAAATGCGAACGTCTGCAGATAGCTCGCAGGCAGAAAGAGCTAGCCTGGAAAGCTGTTTCTCAGCCTCATCTGCCCATGGCACTGCTCGCACAGAGGCACAGAGACTGGGGCTGCTTGCTTGTCTTGTCCCCTCAAACTTCAAACGTAGCTTAGGTGGTCCGTGCCGGGCGCCTCCGGCAGCCCTGCTCCGAAAATGCAAACGTCTGCAGATAGCTCGCAGGCAGAAAGAGCTAGCCTGGAAAGCTGTTGCTCAGCCTCATCTGCCCATGGCACTGCTCGCACAGAGGCACAGAGACCGGGGCTGCTTGCTTGTCTTGTCCCCTCAAACTTCAAACGTAGCTTAGGTGGTCTGTGCCGGGCGCCTCCGTCAGCCCTGCTCCGAAAATGCAAACGTCTGCAGATAGCTCGCAGGCAGAAAGAGCTAGCCTGGAAAGCTGTTGCTCAGCCTCATCTGCCCATGGCACTGCTCGCACAGAGGCACAGAGACTGGGGCTGCTTGCTTGTCTTGTCCCCTGAAACTTCAAACGTAGCTTAGGTGGTCTGTGCCCGGCGTCTCTGGCAGCCCTGCTCCGAAAATGCGAACGTCTGCAGATAGCTCGCAGGCAGAAAGAGCTAGCCTGGAAAGCTGTTGCTCAGCCTCATCTGCCGATGGCACTGCTCGCACAGAGGCACAGAGACTGGGGCTGCTTGCTTGTCTTGTCCCCTCAAACTTCAAACGTAGCTTAGGTGGTCCGTGCCGGGCGTCTCTGGCAGCCCTGCTCCGAAAATGCGAACGTCTGCAGATAGCTCGCAGGCAGAAAGAGCTAGCCTGGAAAGCTGTTGCTCAGCCTCATCTGCCCATGGCACTGCTCGCACAGAGGCACAGAGACTGGGGCTGCTTGGTTGTTTTGCCCCCTAAAACTTCAAACGTAGCTTAGGTGGTCCGTGCCGGGCGTCTCCGGCAGCCCTGCTCCGAAAATGCGAACGTCTGCAGATAGCTCGCAGGCAGAAAGAGCTAGCCTGGAAAGCTGTTGCTCAGCCTCATCTGGCCATGGCACTGCTCGCACAGAGGCACAGAGACTGGGGCTGCTTGCTTGTCTTGCCCCCTCAAACTTCAAACGTATCTTAAGTGATCCGTGCCGGGCGCTTCCGGCAGCCCTGCTCCAAAAATGCGAACGTCTGCAGATAGCTCGCAGGCAGAAAGAGCTAGCCTGGAAAGCTGTTGCTCAGCCTCATCTGCCCATGGCACTGCTCGCACAGAGGCACAGAGACTGGGGCTGCTTGCTTGTCTTGTCCCCTCAAACTTCAAACGTAGCTTAGGTGGTCTGTGCCGGGCGCCTCCGGCAGCCCTGCTCCGAAAATGCGAACGTCTGCAGATAGCTCGCAGGCAGAAAGAGCTAGCCTGGAAAGCTGTTGCTCAGCCTCATCTGCCCATGGCACTGCTCGCACAGAGGCACAGAGACTGGGGCTGCTTGCTTGTCTTGTCCCCTCAAACTTCAAATGTAGCTTAGGTGGTCCGTGCCGGGTGCCTCCGACAGCCCTGCTCCGAAAATGCGAACGTCTGCAGATAGCTCGCAGGCAGAAAGAGCTAGCCTGGAAAGCTGTTGGTCAGCCTCGTCTGCCCATGGCACTGCTCGCACAGAGGCACAGAGACTGGGGCTGCTTGCTTGTCTTGTCCTCTCAAACTTCAAACGTAGCTTAGGTGGTCTGTGCCGTGTGCCTCCGGCAGCCCTGCTCCGAAAATGCGAACGTCTGCAGATAGCTCGCAGGCAGAAAGAGCTAGCCTGGAAAGCTGTTGCTCAGCCTCATCTGCCCATGGCACTGCTCGCACAGAGGCACAGAGACTGGGGCTGCTTGCTTGTCTTGTCCCCTCAAACTTCAAACGTAGCTTAGGTGGTCCGTGCCGGGCGTCTCCGGCAGCCCTGCTTCGAAAATGCGAACGTCTGCAGATAGCTCGCAGGCAGAAAGAGCTAGCCTGGAAAGCTGTTGCTCAGCCTCATCTGCCCATGGCACTGCTCGCACAGAGGCACAGAGACTGGGGCTGCTTGCTTGTCTTGTCCCCTCAAACTTCAAATGTAGCTTAGGTGGTCTGTGCCGGGCGTCTCCGGCAGCCCTGCTTCGAAAATGCGAACGTCTGCAGATAGCTCGCAGGCAGAAAGAGCTAGCCTGGAAAGCTGTTGCTCAGCCTCATCTGCCCATGGCACTGCTCGCACAGAGGCACAGAGACTGGGGCTGCTTGCTTGTCTTGTCCCCTGAAACTTCAAACGTAGCTTAGGTGGTCCGTGCCGGACGTCTCCGGCAGCCCTGCTCCGAAAATGCGAACGTCTGCAGATAGCTCGCAGGCAGAAAGAGCTAGCCTGGAAAGCTGTTTCTCAGCCTCATCTGCCCATGGCACTGCTCGCACAGAGGCACAGAGACTGGGGCTGCTTGCTTGTCTTGTCCCCTCAAACTTCAAACGTAGCTTAGGTGGTCCGTGCCGGGCGCCTCCGGCAGCCCTGCTCCGAAAATGCAAACGTCTGCAGATAGCTCGCAGGCAGAAAGAGCTAGCCTGGAAAGCTGTTGCTCAGCCTCATCTGCCCATGGCACTGCTCGCACAGAGGCACAGAGACCGGGGCTGCTTGCTTGTCTTGTCCCCTCAAACTTCAAACGTAGCTTAGGTGGTCTGTGCCGGGCGCCTCCGTCAGCCCTGCTCCGAAAATGCAAACGTCTGCAGATAGCTCGCAGGCAGAAAGAGCTAGCCTGGAAAGCTGTTGCTCAGCCTCATCTGCCCATGGCACTGCTCGCACAGAGGCACAGAGACTGGGGCTGCTTGCTTGTCTTGTCCCCTGAAACTTCAAACGTAGCTTAGGTGGTCTGTGCCCGGCGTCTCTGGCAGCCCTGCTCCGAAAATGCGAACGTCTGCAGATAGCTCGCAGGCAGAAAGAGCTAGCCTGGAAAGCTGTTGCTCAGCCTCATCTGCCGATGGCACTGCTCGCACAGAGGCACAGAGACTGGGGCTGCTTGCTTGTCTTGTCCCCTCAAACTTCAAACGTAGCTTAGGTGGTCCGTGCCGGGCGTCTCTGGCAGCCCTGCTCCGAAAATGCGAACGTCTGCAGATAGCTCGCAGGCAGAAAGAGCTAGCCTGGAAAGCTGTTGCTCAGCCTCATCTGCCCATGGCACTGCTCGCACAGAGGCACAGAGACTGGGGCTGCTTGGTTGTTTTGCCCCCTAAAACTTCAAACGTAGCTTAGGTGGTCCGTGCCGGGCGTCTCCGGCAGCCCTGCTCCGAAAATGCGAACGTCTGCAGATAGCTCGCAGGCAGAAAGAGCTAGCCTGGAAAGCTGTTGCTCAGCCTCATCTGGCCATGGCACTGCTCGCACAGAGGCACAGAGACTGGGGCTGCTTGCTTGTCTTGCCCCCTCAAACTTCAAACGTATCTTAAGTGATCCGTGCCGGGCGCTTCCGGCAGCCCTGCTCCAAAAATGCGAACGTCTGCAGATAGCTCGCAGGCAGAAAGAGCTAGCCTGGAAAGCTGTTGCTCAGCCTCATCTGCCCATGGCACTGCTCGCACAGAGGCACAGAGACTGGGGCTGCTTGCTTGTCTTGTCCCCTCAAACTTCAAACGTAGCTTAGGTGGTCT
This sequence comes from Opisthocomus hoazin, assembly GCF_030867145.1. NCBI lineage: Eukaryota > Metazoa > Chordata > Aves > Opisthocomiformes > Opisthocomidae > Opisthocomus > Opisthocomus hoazin. The sequence continues at coordinate 124,789 of NW_027449006.1, forward strand.
GTGCCGGGCGCCTCCGGCAGCCCTGCTCCGAAAATGCGAACGTCTGCAGATAGCTCGCAGGCAGAAAGAGCTAGCCTGGAAAGCTGTTGCTCAGCCTCATCTGCCCATGGCACTGCTCGCACAGAGGCACAGAGACTGGGGCTGCTTGCTTGTCTTGTCCCCTCAAACTTCAAATGTAGCTTAGGTGGTCCGTGCCGGGTGCCTCCGACAGCCCTGCTCCGAAAATGCGAACGTCTGCAGATAGCTCGCAGGCAGAAAGAGCTAGCCTGGAAAGCTGTTGGTCAGCCTCGTCTGCCCATGGCACTGCTCGCACAGAGGCACAGAGACTGGGGCTGCTTGCTTGTCTTGTCCTCTCAAACTTCAAACGTAGCTTAGGTGGTCTGTGCCGTGTGCCTCCGGCAGCCCTGCTCCGAAAATGCGAACGTCTGCAGATAGCTCGCAGGCAGAAAGAGCTAGCCTGGAAAGCTGTTGCTCAGCCTCATCTGCCCATGGCACTGCTCGCACAGAGGCACAGAGACTGGGGCTGCTTGCTTGTCTTGTCCCCTCAAACTTCAAACGTAGCTTAGGTGGTCCGTGCCGGGCGTCTCCGGCAGCCCTGCTTCGAAAATGCGAACGTCTGCAGATAGCTCGCAGGCAGAAAGAGCTAGCCTGGAAAAATGTTGCTCAGCCGCATCTGCCCATGGCACTGCTCGCACAGAGGCACAGAGACTGGGGCTGCTTGCTTGTCTTGCCCCCTCAAACTTCAAACGTAGCTTAGGTGGTCTGTGCCGGGCGCCTCTGGGAGCCATGCTCCGAAAATGCAAACGTCTGCAGATAGCTCGCAGGCAGAAAGAGCTAGCCTGGAAAGCTGTTGCTCAGCCTCATCTGCCCATGGCACTGCTCGCACAGAGGCACAGAGACTGGGGCTGCTTGCTTGTCTTGTCCCCTCAAACTTCAAACGTAGCTTAGGTGGTCCGTGCCGGGCGTCTCCGGCAGCCCTGCTCCGAAAATGCGAACGTCTGCAGATAGCTCGCAGGCAGAAAGAGCTAGCCTGGAAAGCTGTTTCTCAGCCTCATCTGCCCATGGCACTGCTCGCACAGAGGCACAGAGACTGGGGCTGCTTGCTTGTCTTGTCCCCTCAAACTTCAAACGTAGCTTAGGTGGTCCGTGCCGGGCGCCTCCGGCAGCCCTGCTCCGAAAATGCAAACGTCTGCAGATAGCTCGCAGGCAGAAAGAGCTAGCCTGGAAAGCTGTTGCTCAGCCTCATCTGCCCATGGCACTGCTCGCACAGAGGCACAGAGACTGGGGCTGCTTGCTTGTCTTGTCCCCTCAAACTTCAAATGTAGCTTAGGTGGTCTGTGCCGGGCGCCTCCGGCAGCCCTGCTCCGAAAATGCAAACGTCTGCAGATAGCTCGCAGGCAGAAAGAGCTAGCCTGGAAAGCTGTTGCTCAGCCTCATCTGCCCATGGCACTGCTCGCACAGAGGCACAGAGACTGGGGCTGCTTGCTTGTCTTGTCCCCTCAAACTTCAAACGTAGCTTAGGTGGTCTGTGCCAGGCGTCTCTGGCAGCCCTGCTCCGAAAATGCAAACGTCTGCAGATAGCTCGCAGGCAGAAAGAGCTAGCCTGGAAAGCTGTTGCTCAGCCTCATCTGCCGATGGCACTGCTCGCACAGAGGCACAGAGACTTGGGCTGCTTGCTTGTTTTGCCCCCTCAAACTTCAAACGTAGCTTAGGTGGTCCGTGCCGGGCGCCTCTGGCAGCCCTGCTCCAAAAATGCGAACGTCTGCAGATAGCTCGCAGGCAGAAAGAGCTAGCCTGGAAAGCTGTTGCTCAGCCTCATCTGCCCATGGCACTGCTCGCACAGAGGCACAGAGACTGGGGCTGCTTGCTTGTCTTGTCCCCTCAAACTTCAAACGTAGCTTAGGTGGTCTGTGCCGGGCGCCTCCGGCAGCCCTGCTCCGAAAATGCGAACGTCTGCAGATAGCTCGCAGGCAGAAAGAGCTAGCCTGGAAAGCTGTTGCTCAGCCTCATCTGCCCATGGCACTGCTCGCACAGAGGCACAGAGACTGGGGCTGCTTGGTTGTTCTGCCCCCTCAAACTTCAAACGTAGCTTAGGTGGTCCGTGCCGGGCGGCTCCGACAGCCCTGCTCCGAAAATGCGAAAGTCTGCAGATAGCTCGCAGGCAGAAAGAGCTAGCCTGGAAAACTGTTGCTCAGCCTCATCTGCCCATGGCACTGCTCGCACAGAGGCACAGAGACTGGGGCTGCTTGCTTGTCTTGTCCCCTCAAACTTCAAACGTAGCTTAGGTGGTCCGTGCCGGGCGCCTCCGGCAGCCCTGCTCCGAAAATGCAAGCGTCTGCAGATAGCTCGCAGGCAGAAAGAGCTAGCCTGGAAAGCTGTTGCTCAGCCTCATCTGCCCATGGCACTGCTCGCACAGAGGCACATTGACTTGGGCTGCTTGCTTGTTTTGCCCCCTCAAACTTCAAACGTAGCTTAGGTGGTCTGTGCCGGGCGCCTCCGGCAGCCCTGCTCCGAAAATGCAAGCGTCTGCAGATAGCTCGCAGGCAGAAAGAGCTAGCCTGGAAAGCTGTTGCTCAGCCTCATCTGCCCATGGCACTGCTCGCACAGAGGCACAGAGACTGGGGCTGCTTGCTTGTCTTGTCCCCTCAAACTTCAAACGTAGCTTAGGTGGTCTGTGCCAGGCGCCTCCGGAAGCCGTGCTCCTAAAATGCGAATGTTTGCAGATAGCTCGCAGGCAGAAAGAGCTAGCCTGGAAAGCTGTTGCTCAGCCTCATCTGCCCATGGCACTGCTCGCACAGAGGCACAGAGACTGGGGCTGCTTGCTTGTCTTGTCCCCTCAAACTTCAAACGTAGCTTAGGTGGTCTGTGCCAGGCGCCTCCGGAAGCCGTGCTCCTAAAATGCGAATGTTTGCAGATAGCTCGCAGGCAGAAAGAGCTAGCCTGGAAAGCTGTTGCTCAGCCTCATCTGGCCATGGCACTGCTCGCACAGAGGCACAGAGACTGGGGCTGCTTGCTTGTCTTGCCCCCTCAAACTTCAAACGTAACTTCGGTGGTCCGTGCCGGGCGCCTCCGGCAGCCCTGCTCTGAAAATGCAAACGTCTGCAGATAGCTCGCAGGCAGAAAGAGCTAGCCTGGAAAGCTGTTGCTCAGCCTCATCTGCCCATGGCACTGCTCGCACAGAGGCACAGAGACTGGGGCTGCTTGCTTGTCTTGTCCCCTCAAACTTCAAACGTAGCTTAGGTGGTCTGTGCCGGGCGCCTCCGGCAGCCCTGCTCCAAAAATGCGAACGTCTGCAGATAGCTGGCAGGCAGAAAGAGCTAGCCTGGAAAGCTGTTGCTCAGCCTCATCTGCCCATGGCACTGCTCGCACAGAGGCACAGAGACTGGGGCTGCTTGCTTGTTTTGCTCCCTCAAACTTCAAACGTAGCTTAGGTGGTCCGTGCCGGGCGCCTTCGGCAGCCCTGCTCTGAAAATGCAAAAGTCTGCAGATAGCTCACAGGCAGAAAGAGCTAGCCTGGAAAGCTGTTGCTCAGCCTCATCTGCCCATGGCACTGCTCGCACAGAGGCACAGAGACTGGGGCTGCTTGCTTGTCTTGTCCCCTCAATCTTGAAAAATAGCTTAGGTGGTCCGTGCCGGGCGCCTCCGGCAGCCCTACTCCAAAAATGCAAACGTCTGCAGATAGCTCGCAGGCAGAAAGAGCTAGCCTGGAAAGCTGTTGCTCAGCCTCATCTGCCCATGGCACTGCTCGCACAGAGGCACAGAGACTGGGGCTGCTTGCTTGTCTTGCCCCCTCAAACTTCAAACGTAGCTTAGGTGGTCAGTGCCGGGCGCCTCGGGCAGCCCTGCTCCGAAAATGCGAATGTCTGCAGATAGCTCGCAGCCAGAAAGAGCTAGCCTGGAAAGCTGTTGCTCAGCCTCATCTGGCCATGGCACTGCTCGCACAGAGGCACAGAGACTGGGGCTGCTTGCTTGTCTTGTCCCCTCAAACTTCAAACGTAGCTTAGGTGGTCTGTGCCGGGCGCCTCCGGCAGCCCTGCTCCAAAAATGCGAACGTCTGCAGATAGCTCGCAGGGAGAAAGAGCGAGCCTGGAAAGCTGTTGCTCAGCCTCATCTGCCCATGGCACTGCTCGCACAGAGGCACAGAGTCTGGGGCTGCTTGCTTGTCTTGCCCCCTCAAACTTCAAACGTAACTTAGGTGGTCCATGCCGGGCGCCTCCGGCATCCCTGCTCCGAAAATGCAAACGTCTGCAGATAGCTCGCAGGCAGAAAGAGCTAGCCTGGAAAGCTGTTGCTCAGCCGCATCTGCCCATGGCACTGCTCGCACAGAGGCACAGAGATAGGGGCTGCTTGCTTGTTTTGTCCCCTCAAACTTCAAATGTAGGTTAGGTGGTCTGTGCCGGGCGCCTCCGGCAGCCCTGCTCCAAAAATACGAACGTCTGCAGATAGCTCGCAGGCAGAAAGAGCTAGCCTGGAAAGCTGTTGCTCAGCCTCATCTGCCCATGGCACTGCTCGCACAGAGGCACAGAGACTGGGGCTGCTTGCTTGTTTTGCCCCCTCAAACTTCAAACGTAACTTAGGTGGTCCGTGCCGCACGCCTTCGGCAGCCCTGCTCCGAAAATGCAAACGTCTGCAGATAGCTCACAGGCAGAAAGAGCTAGCCTGGAAAGCTGTTGCTCAGCCTCATCTGCCCATGGCACTGCTCGCACAGAGGCACAGAGACTGGGGCTGCTTGCTTGTCTTGTCCCCTCAATCTTGAAAAATAGCTTAGGTGGTCCGTGCCGGGCGCCTCCGGCAGCCCTGCTCTGAAAATGCGAACGTCTGCAGATAGCTCGCAGGCAGAAAGAGCTAGCCTGGAAAGCTGTTGCTCAGCCTCATCTGCCCATGGCACTGCTCGCACAGAGGCACAGAGACTGAGGCTGCTTCTTGTCTTGCCCCCTCAAACTTCAAACGTAGCTTAGGTGGTCCATGCCGGGCGCCTCCGGCATCCCTGCTCCGAAAATGCAAACGTCTGCAGATAGCTCGCAGGCAGAAAGAGCTAGCCTGGAAAGCTGTTGCTCAGCCTCATCTGCCCATGGCACTGCTCGCACAGAGGCACAGAGACTGGGGCTGCTTGCTTGTCTTGCACCCTCAAACTTCAAACGTAGCTTAGGTGGTCCGTGCCGGGCGCCTCCGGCAGCCCTGCTCCGAAAATGCAAACGTCTGCAGATAGCTCGCAGGCAGAAAGAGCTAGCCTGGAAAGCTGTTGCTCAGCCTCATCTGCCCATGGCACTGCTCGCACAGAGGCACAGAGACTGGGGCTGCTTGCTTGTCTTGCCCCCTCAAACTTCAAACGTAGCTTAGGTGGTCAGTGCCGGGCGCCTCGGGCAGCCCTGCTCCGAAAATGCGAATGTCTGCAGATAGCTCGCAGCCAGAAAGAGCTAGCCTGGAAAGCTGTTGCTCAGCCTCATCTGCCCATGGCACTGCTCGCACAGAGGCACAGAGACTGGGGCTGCTTGCTTGTTTTGCCCCCTCAAACTTCAAACGTAGCTTAGGTGGTCCGTGCCGGGCGCCTCCGGCAGTCCTGCTCCGAAAATGCAAACGTCTGCAGATAGCTGGCAGGCAGAAAGAGCTAGCCTGGAAAGCTGTTGCTCAGCCTCATCTGCCCATGGCACTGCTCGCACAGAGGCACAGAGACTGGGGCTGCTTGCTTGTTTTGCCCCCTCAAACTTCAAACGTAACTTAGGTGGTCCGTGCCGCACGCCTTTGGCAGCCCTGCTCCGAAAATGCAAACGTCTGCAGATAGCTCACAGGCAGAAAGAGCTAGCCTGGAAAGCTGTTGCTCAGCCTCATCTGCCCATGGCACTGCTCGCACAGAGGCACAGAGACTGGGGCTGCTTGCTTGTCTTGTCCCCTCAATCTTGAAAAATAGCTTAGGTGGTCCGTGCCGGGCGCCTCCGGCAGCCCTGCTCTGAAAATGCGAACGTCTGCAGATAGCTCGCAGGCAGAAAGAGCTAGCCTGGAAAGCTGTTGCTCAGCCTCATCTGCCCATGGCACTGCTCGCACAGAGGCACAGAGACTGAGGCTGCTTGCTTGTCTTGCCCCCTCAAACTTCAAACGTAGCTTAGGTGGTCCATGCCGGGCGCCTCCGGCATCCCTGCTCCGAAAATGCAAACGTCTGCAGATAGCTCGCAGGCAGAAAGAGCTAGCCTGGAAAGCTGTTGCTCAGCCTCATCTGCCCATGGCACTGCTCGCACAGAGGCACAGAGACTGGGGCTGCTTGCTTGTCTTGCACCCTCAAACTTCAAACGTAGCTTAGGTGGTCCGTGCCGGGCGCCTCCGGCAGCCCTGCTCCGAAAATGCAAACGTCTGCAGATAGCTCGCAGGCAGAAAGAGCTAGCCTGGAAAGCTGTTGCTCAGCCTCATCTGCCCATGGCACTGCTCGCACAGAGGCACAGAGACTGGGGCTGCTTGCTTGTCTTGCCTCCTCAAACTTCAAACGTAGCTTAGGTGGTCAGTGCCGGGCGCCTCGGGCAGCCCTGCTCCGAAAATGCGAATGTCTGCAGATAGCTCGCAGCCAGAAAGAGCTAGCCTGGAAAGCTGTTGCTCAGCCTCATCTGCCCATGGCACTGCTCGCACAGAGGCACAGAGACTGGGGCTGCTTGCTTGTCTTGCCCCCTCAAACTTCAAACGTAGCTTAGGTGGTCCGTGCCGGGCGCCTCCGGCAGTCCTGCTCCGAAAATGCAAACGTCTGCAGATAGCTGGCAGGCAGAAAGAGCTAGCCTGGAAAGCTGTTGCTCAGCCTCATCTGCCCATGGCACTGCTCGCACAGAGGCACAGAGACTGGGGCTGCTTGCTTGTCTTGTCCCCTCAAACTTCAAATGTAGCTTAGGTGGTCCGTTCCTGGCGCCTCCGGCAGCCCTGCTCCGAAAATGCAAACGTCTGCAGATAGCTCGCAGGCAGAAAGAGCTAGCCTGGAAAGCTGTTGCTCAGCCTCATCGGCCCATGGCACTGCTCGCACAGAGGCACAGAGACTGGGGCTGCTTGCTTGTCTTGCCCCCTCAAACTTCAAACGTAGCTTAGGTGGTCCGTGCCGGGCGCCTACGGCAGCCCTGCTCCGAAAATTCGAACGTCTCCAGACAGCTCGCAGGCAGAAAGAGCTAGCCTGGAAAGCTGTTGCTCAGCCTCATCTGCCCATGGCACTGCTCGCACAGAGGCACAGAGACTGGGGCTGCTTGCTTGTTTTGCCCCCTCAAACTTCAAACGTAGCTTAAGTGGTCCGTGCCGGGCGCCTCCGGCAGCCCTGCTCTGAAAATTCGAACGTCTCCAGACAGCTCGCAGGCAGAAAGCGCTAGCCTGGAAAGCTGTTGCTCAGCCTCATCTGCCCATGGCACTGCTCGCACAGAGGCACAGAGACTGGGGCTGCTTGCTTGTCTTGCCCCCTCAAACTTCAAACGTAGCTTAGGTGGTCCGTGCCGGGCGCCTCCGGCAGCCCTGCTCCGAAAATGCAAACGTCTGCAGATAGCTCGCAGGCAGAAAGAGCTAGCCTGGAAAGCTGTTGCTCAGCCTCATCTGCCCATGGCACTGCTCGCACAGAGGCACAGAGACTGAGGCTGCTTGCTTGTTTTGTCCCCTCAAACTTCAAACGTAGCTTACGTGGTCTGTGCCGGGCGCCTCCGGCAGCCCTGCTCCGAAAATGCAAACGTCTGCAGATAGCTCGCAGGCAGAAAGAGCTAGCCTGGAAAGCTGTTGCTCAGCCTCATCTGCCCATGGCACTGCTCGCACAGAGGCACAGAGACTGGGGCTGCTTGCTTGTCTTGCCCCCTCAAACTTCAAACGTAGCTTAGCTGGTCAGTGCCGGGCGCCTCGGGCAGCCCTGCTCCGAAAATGCGAATGTCTGCAGATAGCTCGCAGGCAGAAAGAGCGAGCCTGGAAAGCTGTTGCTCAGCCTCATCTGCCCATGGCACTGCTCGCACAGAGGCACAGAGACTGGGGCTGCTTGCTTGTTTTGCTCCCTCAAACTTCAAACGTAGCTTAGGTGGTCCGTGCCGGGCGCCTTCGGCAGCCCTGCTCTGAAAATGCAAACGTCTGCAGACAGCTCACAGGCAGAAAGAGCTAGCCTGGAAAGCTGTTGCTCAGCCTCATCTGCCCATGGCACTGCTCGCACAGAGGCACAGAGACTGGGGCTGCTTGCTTGTCTTGTCCCCTCAATCTTGAAAAATAGCTTAGGTGGTCCGTGCCGGGCGCCTCCAACAGCCCTACTTCAAAAATGCAAACGTCTGCAGATAGCTCGCAGGCAGAAAGAGCTAGCCTGGAAAGCTGTTGCTCAGCCTCATCTGCCCATGGCACTGCTCGCACAGAGGCACAGAGACTGGGGCTGCTTGCTTGTCTTGCCCCCTCAAACTTCAAACGTAGCTTAGGTGGTCAGTGCCGGGTGCCTCGGGCAGCCCTGCTCCTAAAATGCAAACGTCTGCAGATAGCTCGCAGGCAGAAAGAGCTAGCCTGGAAAGCTGTTGCTCAGCCTCATCTGCCCATGGCACTGCTCGCACAGAGGCACAGAGACTGGGGCTGCTTGCTTGTCTTGTCCCCTCAAACTTCAAACGTAGCTTAGGTGGTCTGTGCCGGGCGCCTCCGGCAGCCCTGCTCCGAAAATGCGAACGTCTGCAGATAGCTCGCAGGCAGAAAGAGCGAGCCTGGAAAGCTGTTGCTCAGCCTCATCTGCCCATGGCACTGCTCGCACAGAGGCACAGAGTCTGGGGCTGCTTGCTTGTCTTGCCCCCTCTAACTTCAAACGTAACTTAGGTGGTCCATGCCGGGCGCCTCCGGCATCCCTGCTCCGAAAATGCAAACGTCTGCAGATAGCTCGCAGGCAGAAAGAGCTAGCCTGGAAAGCTGTTGCTCAGCCTCATCTGGCCATGGCACTGCTCGCACAGAGGCACAGAGACTGGGGCTGCTTGCTTGTCTTGCACCCTCAAACTTCAAACGTAGCTTAGGTGGTCCGTGCTGGGCGCATCCGGCAGCCCTGCTCCGAAAATGCAAACGTCTGCAGATAGCTCGCAGGCAGAAAGAGCTAGCCTGGAAAGCTGTTGCTCAGCCTCATCTGCCCATGGCACTGCTCGCACAGAGGCACAGAGACTGGGGCTGCTTGCTTGTCTTGTCCCCTCAACCTTCAAACTTAGCTTAGGTGGTCCATGCCGGGCGCATCCGGCAGCCCTGCTCCGAAAATGCGAACGTCTGCAGATAGCTCGCAGGCAGAAAGAGCTAGCCTGGAAAGCTGTTGCTCAGCCTCATCTGCCCATGGCACTGCTCGCACAGAGGCACAGAGACTGGGGCTGCTTGCTTGTCTTGCCCCCTCAAACTTCAAACGTAGCTTAGGTGGTCAGTGCCGGGCGCCTCGGGCAGCCCTGCTCCGAAAATGCGAATGTCTGCAGATAGCTCGCAGCCAGAAAGAGCTAGCCTGGAAAGCTGTTGCTCAGCCTCATCTGGCCATGGCACTGCTCGCACAGAGGCACAGAGACTGGGGCTGCTTGCTTGTCTTGTCCCCTCAAACTTCAAACGTAGCTTACGTGGTCTGTGACGGGCGCCTCCGGCAGCCCTGCTCCGAAAATGCGAACGTCTGCAGATAGCTCGCAGGGAGAAAGAGCTAGCCTGGAAAGCTGTTGCTCAGCCTCATCTGCCCATGGCACTGCTCGCACAGAGGCACAGAGACTGGGGCTGCTTGCTTGTCTTGCACCCTCAAACTTCAAACGTAGCTTAGGTGGTCCGTGCCGGGCGCCTCCGGCAGCCCTGCTCCGAAAATGCAAACGTCTGCAGATAGCTCGCAGGCAGAAAGAGCTAGCCTGGAAAGCTGTTGCTCAGCCTCATCTGCCCATGGCACTGCTCGCACAGAGGCACAGAGACTGGGGCTGCTTGCTTGTCTTGCCCCCTCAAACTTCAAACGTAGCTTAGGTGGTCAGTGCCGGGCGCCTCGGGCAGCCCTGCTCCGAAAATGCGAATGTCTGCAGATAGCTCGCAGCCAGAAAGAGCTAGCCTGGAAAGCTGTTGCTCAGCCTCATCTGCCCATGGCACTGCTCGCACAGAGGCACAGAGACTGGGGCTGCTTGCTTGTCTTGCCCCCTCAAACTTCAAACGTAGCTTAGGTGGTCCGTGCCGGGCGCCTCCGGCAGTCCTGCTCCGAAAATGCAAACGTCTGCAGATAGCTGGCAGGCAGAAAGAGCTATCCTGGAAAGCTGTTGCTCAGCCTCATCTGCCCATGGCACTGCTCGCACAGAGGCACAGAGACTGGGGCTGCTTGCTTGTTTTGCCCCCTCAAACTTCAAACGTAACTTAGGTGGTCCGTGCCGCACGCCTTTGGCAGCCCTGCTCCGAAAATGCAAACGTCTGCAGATAGCTCACAGGCAGAAAGAGCTAGCCTGGAAAGCTGTTGCTCAGCCTCATCTGCCCATGGCACTGCTCGCACAGAGGCACAGAGACTGGGGCTGCTTGCTTGTCTTGTCCCCTCAATCTCGAAAAATAGCTTAGGTGGTCCGTGCCGGGCGCCTCCGGCAGCCCTGCTCTGAAAATGCGAACGTCTGCAGATAGCTCGCAGGCAGAAAGAGCTAGCCTGGAAAGCTGTTGCTCAGCCTCATCTGCCCATGGCACTGCTCGCACAGAGGCACAGAGACTGAGGCTGCTTGCTTGTCTTGCCCCCTCAAACTTCAAACGTAGCTTAGGTGGTCCATGCCGGGCGCCTCCGGCATCCCTGCTCCGAAAATGCAAACGTCTGCAGATAGCTCGCAGGCAGAAAGAGCTAGCCTGGAAAGCTGTTGCTCAGCCTCATCTGCCCATGGCACTGCTCGCACAGAGGCACAGAGACTGGGGCTGCTTGCTTGTCTTGTCCCCTCAAACTTCAAACGTAGCTTAGGTGGTCCGTGCCGGGCGCCTCCGGCAGCCCTGCTCCGAAAATGCAAACGTCTGCAGATAGCTGGCAGGCAGAAAGAGCTAGCCTGGAAAGCTGTTGCTCAGCCTCATCTGCCCATGGCACTGCTCGCACAGAGGCACAGAGACTGGGGCTGCTTGCTTGTCTTGCCCCCTCAAACTTCAAACGTAGCTTAGGTGGTCAGTGCCGGGCGCCTCGGGCAGCCCTGCTCCGAAAATGCGAATGTCTGCAGATAGCTCGCAGCCAGAAAGAGCTAGCCTGGAAAGCTGTTGCTCAGCCTCATCTGCCCATGGCACTGCTCGCACAGAGGCACAGAGACTGGGGCTGCTTGCTTGTCTTGCCCCCTCAAACTTCAAACGTAGCTTAGGTGGTCCGTGCCGGGCGCCTCCGGCAGTCCTGCTCCGAAAATGCAAACGTCTGCAGATAGCTCGCAGGCAGAAAGAGCTAGCCTGGAAAGCTGTTGCTCAGCCTCATCTGCCCATGGCACTGCTCGCACAGAGGCACAGAGACTGGGGCTGCTTGCTTGTCTTGTCCCCTCAAACTTCAAATGTAGCTTAGGTGGTCCGTTCCTGGCACCTCCGGCAGCCCTGCTCCGAAAATGCAAACGTCTGCAGATAGCTCGCAGGCAGAAAGAGCTAGCCTGGAAAGCTGTTGCTCAGCCTCATCGGCCCATGGCACTGCTCGCACAGAGGCACAGAGACTGGGGCTGCTTGCTTGTCTTGCCCCCTCAAACTTCAAACGTAGCTTAGGTGGTCCGTGCCGGGCGCCTCCGGCAGCCCTGCTCCGAAAATTCGAACGTCTCCAGACAGCTCGCAGGCAGAAAGAGCTAGCCTGGAAAGCTGTTGCTCAGCCTCATCTGCCCATGGCACTGCTCGCACAGAGGCACAGAGACTGGGGCTGCTTGCTTGTTTTGCCCCCTCAAACTTCAAACGTAGCTTAAGTGGTCCGTGCCGGGCGCCTCCGGCAGCCCTGCTCCGAAAATTCGAACGTCTCCAGACAGCTCGCAGGCAGAAAGCGCTAGCCTGGAAAGCTGTTGCTCAGCCTCATCTGCCCATGGCACTGCTCGCACAGAGGCACAGAGACTGGGGCTGCTTGCTTGTCTTGCCCCCTCAAACTTCAAACGTAGCTTAGGTGGTCCGTGCCGGGCGCCTCCGGCAGCCCTGCTCCGAAAATGCAAACGTCTGCAGATAGCTCGCAGGCAGAAAGAGCTAGCCTGGAAAGCTGTTGCTCAGCCTCATCTGCCCATGGCACTGCTCGCACAGAGGCACAGAGACTGAGGCTGCTTGCTTGTTTTGTCCCCTCAAACTTCAAATGTAGCTTACGTGGTCTGTGCCGGGCGCCTCCGGCAGCCCTGCTCCGAAAATGCAAACGTCTGCAGATAGCTCGCAGGCAGAAAGAGCTAGCCTGGAAAGCTGTTGCTCAGCCTCATCTGCCCATGGCACTGCTCGCACAGAGGCACAGAGACTGGGGCTGCTTGCTTGTCTTGCCCCCTCAAACTTCAAACGTAGCTTAGCTGGTCAGTGCCGGGCGCCTCGGGCAGCCCTGCTCCGAAAATGCGAATGTCTACAGATAGCTCGCAGGCAGAAAGAGCGAGCCTGGAAAGCTGTTGCTCAGCCTCATCTGCCCATGGCACTGCTCGCACAGAGGCACAGAGACTAGGGCTGCTTGCTTGTCTTGTCCTCTCAAACTTCAAATGTAGCTTAGGTGTTCCGTGCCGGGCGCCTCCGGCAGCCCTGCTCCGAAAATGCAAACGTCTGCAGATAGCTCGCAGGCAGAAAGAGCTAGCCTGGAAAGCTGTTGCTCAGCCTCATCTGCCCATGGCACTGCTCGCACAGAGGCACAGAGACTGGGGCTGCTTGCTTGTTTTGCTCCCTCAAACTTCAAACGTAGCTTAGGTGGTCCGTGCCGGGCGCCTTCGGCAGCCCTGCTCTGAAAATGCAAACGTCTGCAGACAGCTCACAGGCAGAAAGAGCTAGCCTGGAAAGCTGTTGCTCAGCCTCATCTGCCCATGGCACTGCTCGCACAGAGGCACAGAGACTGGGGCTGCTTGCTTGTCTTGTCCCTCAATCTTGAAAAATAGCTTAGGTGGTCCGTGCCGGGCGCCTCCAACAGCCCTACTTCAAAAATGCAAACGTCTGCAGATAGCTCGCAGGCAGAAAGAGCTAGCCTGGAAAGCTGTTGCTCAGCCTCATCTGCCCATGGCACTGCTCGCACAGAGGCACAGAGACTGGGGCTGCTTGCTTGTCTTGCCCCCTCAAACTTCAAACGTAGCTTAGGTGGTCAGTGCCGGGTGCCTCGGGCAGCCCTGCTCCGAAAATGCAAACGTCTGCAGATAGCTCGCAGGCAGAAAGAGCTAGCCTGGAAAGCTGTTGCTCAGCCTCATCTGCCCATGGCACTGCTCGCACAGAGGCACAGAGACTGGGGCTGCTTGCTTGTCTTGGCCCCTCAAACTTCAAACGTAGCTTAGGTGGTCTGTGCCGGGCGCCTCCGGCAGCCCTGCTCCGAAAATGTGAACGTCTGCAGATAGCTCGCAGGCAGAAAGAGCGAGCCTGGAAAGCTGTTGCTCAGCCTCATCTGCCCATGGCACTGCTCGCACAGAGGCACAGAGTCTGGGGCTGCTTGCTTGTCTTGCCCCCTCTAACTTCAAACGTAACTTAGGTGGTCCATGCCGGGCGCCTCCGGCATCCCTGCTCCGAAAATGCAAACGTCTGCAGATAGCTCGCAGGCAGAAAGAGCTAGCCTGGAAAGCTGTTGCTCAGCCTCATCTGGCCATGGCACTGCTCGCACAGAGGCACAGAGACTGGGGCTGCTTGCTTGTCTTGCACCCTCAAACTTCAAACGTAGCTTAGGTGGTCCGTGCTGGGCGCATCCGGCAGCCCTGCTCCGAAAATGCAAACGTCTGCAGATAGCTCGCAGGCAGAAAGAGCTAGCCTGGAAAGCTGTTGCTCAGCCTCATCTGCCCATGGCACTGCTCGCACAGAGGCACAGAGACTGGGGCTGCTTGCTTGTCTTGTCCCCTCAAACTTCAAACGTAGCTTAGGTGGTCCGTGCCGGGCGCCTCCGGCAGTCCTGCTCCAAAAATGCAAACGTCTGCAGATAGCTCGCAGGCAGAAAGAGCTAGCCTGGAAAGCTGTTGCTCAGCCTCATCTGCCCATGGCACTGCTCGCACAGAGGCACAGAGACTGGGGCTGCTTGCTTGTCTTGTCCCCTCAAACTTCAAATGTAGCTTAGGTGGTCTGTGCCGGGCGCCTCCGGCAGCCCTGCTCCGAAAATGCGAACGTCTGCAGATAGCTCGCAGGCAGAAAGAGCTAGCCTGGAAAGCTGTTGCTCAGCCTCATCTGCCCATGGCACTGCTCGCACAGAGGCACAGAGACTGGGGCTGCTTGCTTGTTTTGCCCCCTCAAACTTCAAACGTAACTTAGGTGGTCCGTGCCGCACGCCTTCGGCAGCCCTGCTCCGAAAATGCAAACGTCTGCAGATAGCTCGCAGGCAGAAAGAGCTAGCCTGGAAAGCTGTTTCTCAGCCTCATCTGCCCATGGCACTGCTCGCACAGAGGCACAGAGACTGGGGCTGCTTGCTTGTCTTGTCCCCTCAATCTTGAAAAATAGCTTAGGTGGTCCGTGCCGGGCGCCTCCGGCAGCCCTGCTCCGAAAATGCGAACGTCTGCAGATAGCTCGCAGGCAGAAAGAGCTAGCCTGGAAAGCTGTTGCTCAGCCTCATCTGCCCATGGCACTGCTCGCACAGAGGCACAGAGACTGGGGCTGCTTGCTTGTCTTGTCCCCTCAATCTTGAAAAATAGCTTAGGTGGTCCGTGCCGGGCGCCTCCGGCAGCCCTGCTCCGAAAATGCGAACGTCTGCAGATAGCTCACAGGCAGAAAGAGCTAGCCTGGAAAGCTGTTGCTCAGCCTCATCTGCCCATGGCACTGCTCGCACAGAGGCACAGAGACTGGGGCTGCTTGCTTGTCTTGTCCCCTCAAACTTCAAACGTAGCTTAGGTGGTCTGTGCCGGGCGCCTCCGGCAGCCCTGCTCCAAAAATGCAAACGTCTGCAGATAGCTCGCAGGCAGAAAGAGCTAGCCTGGAAAGCTGTTGCTCAGCCTCATCTGCCCATGGCACTGCTCGCACAGAGGCACAGAGACTGGGGCTGCTTGCTTGTCTTGTCCTCTCAAACTTCAAATGTAGCTTAGGTGGTCCGTGCCGGGTGCCTCCGGCAGCCCTGCTCCGAAAATGCGAAAGTCTGCAGATAGCTCGCAGGCAGAAAGAGGTAGCCTGGAAAACTGTTGCTCAGCCTCATCTGCCCATGGCACTGCTCGCACAGAGGCACAGAGACTGGGGCTGCTTGCTTGTCTTGTCCCCTCAAACTTCAAACGTAGCTTAGGTGGTCTGTGCCGGGCGCCTCCGGCAGCCCTGCTCCGAAAATGCAAGCGTCTGCAGATAGCTCGCAGGCAGAAAGAGCTAGCCTGGAAAGCTGTTGCTCAGCCTCATCTGCCCATGGCACTGCTCGCACAGAGGCACATTGACTTGGGCTGCTTGCTTGTTTTGCCCCCTCAAACTTCAAACGTAGCTTAGGTGGTCTGTGCCGGGCGCCTCCGGCAGCCCTGCTCCGAAAATGCAAGCGTCTGCAGATAGCTCGCAGGCAGAAAGAGCTAGCCTGGAAAGCTGTTGCTCAGCCTCATCTGCCCATGGCACTGCTCGCACAGAGACACAGAGACTGGGGCTGCTTGCTTGTCTTGTCCCCTCAAACTTCAAACGTAGCTTAGGTGGTCTGTGCCAGGCGCCTCCGGAAGCCGTGCTCCTAAAATGCGAATGTTTGCAGATAGCTCGCAGGCAGAAAGAGCTAGCCTGGAAAGCTGTTGCTCAGCCTCATCTGCCCATGGCACTGCTCGCACAGAGGCACAGAGACTGGGGCTGCTTGCTTGTCTTGCCCCCTCAAACTTCAAACGTAACTTCGGTGGTCCGTGCCGGGCGCCTCCGGCAGCCCTGCTCTGAAAATGCAAACGTCTGCAGATAGCTCGCAGGCAGAAAGAGCTAGCCTGGAAAGCTGTTGCTCAGCCTCATCTGCCCATGGCACTGCTCGCACAGAGGCACAGAGACTGGGGCTGCTTGCTTGTCTTGTCCCCTCAATCTTGAAAAATAGCTTAGGTGGTCCGTGCCGGGCGCCTCCGGCAGCCCTGCTCCGAAAATGCGAACGTCTGCAGATAGCTCACAGGCAGAAAGAGCTAGCCTGGAAAGCTGTTGCTCAGCCTCATCTGCCCATGGCACTGCTCGCACAGAGGCACAGAGACTGGGGCTGCTTGCTTGTCTTGTCCCCTCAAACTTCAAACGTAGCTTAGGTGGTCTGTGCCGGGCGCCTCCGGCAGCCCTGCTCCAAAAATGCAAACGTCTGCAGATAGCTCGCAGGCAGAAAGAGCTAGCCTGGAAAGCTGTTGCTCAGCCTCATCTGCCCATGGCACTGCTCGCACAGAGGCACAGAGACTGGGGCTGCTTGCTTGTCTTGTCCTCTCAAACTTCAAATGTAGCTTAGGTGGTCCGTGCCGGGCGCCTCCGGCAGCCCTGCTCCGAAAATGCGAAAGTCTGCAGATAGCTCGCAGGCAGAAAGAGCTAGCCTGGAAAACTGTTGCTCAGCCTCATCTGCCCATGGCACTGCTCGCACAGAGGCACAGAGACTGGGGCTGCTTGCTTGTCTTGTCCCCTCAAACTTCAAACGTAGCTTAGGTGGTCTGTGCCGGGCGCCTCCGGCAGCCCTGCTCCGAAAATGCAAGCGTCTGCAGATAGCTCGCAGGCAGAAAGAGCTAGCCTGGAAAGCTGTTGCTCAGCCTCATCTGCCCATGGCACTGCTCGCACAGAGGCACATTGACTTGGGCTGCTTGCTTGTTTTGCCCCCTCAAACTTCAAACGTAGCTTAGGTGGTCTGTGCCGGGCGCCTCCGGCAGCCCTGCTCCGAAAATGCAAGCGTCTGCAGATAGCTCGCAGGCAGAAAGAGCTAGCCTGGAAAGCTGTTGCTCAGCCTCATCTGCCCATGGCACTGCTCGCACAGAGACACAGAGACTGGGGCTGCTTGCTTGTCTTGTCCCCTCAAACTTCAAACGTAGCTTAGGTGGTCTGTGCCAGGCGCCTCCGGAAGCCGTGCTCCTAAAATGCGAATGTTTGCAGATAGCTCGCAGGCAGAAAGAGCTAGCCTGGAAAGCTGTTGCTCAGCCTCATCTGCCCATGGCACTGCTCGCACAGAGGCACAGAGACTGGGGCTGCTTGCTTGTCTTGCCCTCTCAAACTTCAAACGTAACTTCGGTGGTCCGTGCCGGGCGCCTCCGGCAGCCCTGCTCTGAAAATGCAAACGTCTGCAGATAGCTCGCAGGCAGAAAGAGCTAGCCTGGAAAGCTGTTGCTCAGCCTCATCTGCCCATGGCACTGCTCGCACAGAGGCACAGAGACTGGGGCTGCTTGCTTGTCTTGTCCCCTCAAACTTCAAATGTAGCTTAGGTGGTCCGTGCCGGGCGCATCAGGCAGCCCTGCTCCAAAAATGCAAACGTCTGCAGATAGCTCGCAGGCAGAAAGAGCTAGCCTGGAAACCTGTTGCTCAGCCTCATCTGCCCATGGCACTGCTCGCACAGAGGCACAGAGACTGGGGCTGCTTGCTTGTCTTGTCCCCTCAAACTTCAAACGTAGCTTAGGTGGTCTGTGCCGGGCGCCTCCGGCAGCCCTGCTCCGAAAATGCAAACGTCTGCAGATAGCTCGCAGGCAGAAAGAGCTAGCCTGGAAAGCTGTTGCTCAGCCTCATCTGCCCATGGCACTGCTCGCACAGAGGCACAGAGACTGGGGCTGCTTGCTTGTCTTGTCCCCTCAAACTTCAAATGTAGCTTAGGTGGTCCGTGCCGGGCGCATCAGGCAGCCCTGCTCCAAAAATGCAAACGTCTGCAGATAGCTCGCAGGCAGAAAGAGCTAGCCTGGAAACCTGTTGCTCAGCCTCATCTGCCCATGGCACTGCTCGCACAGAGGCACAGAGACTGGGGCTGCTTGCTTGTCTTGTCCCCTCAAACTTCAAACGTAGCTTAGGTGGTCTGTGCCGGGCGCCTCCGGCAGCCCTGCTCCGAAAATGCAAACGTCTGCAGATAGCTCGCAGGCAGAAAGAGCTAGCCTGGAAAGCTGTTGCTCAGCCTCATCTGCCCATGGCACTGCTCGCACAGAGGCACAGAGACTGGGGCTGCTTGCTTGTCTTGTACTCTCAAACTTCAAACGTAGCTTAGGTGGTCCGTGCCGGGCGCCTCCGGCAGCCCTGCTCCGAAAATGCGAACGTCTGCAGATAGCTCGCAGGCAGAAAGAGCTAGCCTGGAAAGCTGTTGCTCAGCCTCATCTGCCCATGGCACTGCTCGCACAGAGGCACAGAGACTGGGGGTGCTTACCTGTCTTGTACTCTCAAACTTCAAATGTAGCTTAGGTGGTTCGTGCCGGGCGCCTCCGGCAGCCCTGCTCCGAACATGCAAACGTCTGCAGATAGCTCGCAGGCAGAAAGAGCTAGCCTGGAAAGCTGTTGCTCAGCCTCATCTGCCCATGGCACTGCTCGCACAGAGGCACAGAGACTGGGGCTGCTTGCTTGTCTTGTCCCCTCAAACTTCAAATGTAGCTTAGGTGGTCCGTGCCGGGCGCATCAGGCAGCCCTGCTCCAAAAATGCAAACGTCTGCAGATAGCTCGCAGGCAGAAAGAGCTAGCCTGGAAACCTGTTGCTCAGCCTCATCTGCCCATGGCACTGCTCGCACAGAGGCACAGAGACTGGGGCTGCTTGCTTGTCTTGTCCCCTCAAACTTCAAACGTAGCTTAGGTGGTCTGTGCCGGGCGCCTCCGGCAGCCCTGCTCCGAAAATGCAAACGTCTGCAGATAGCTCGCAGGCAGAAAGAGCTAGCCTGGAAAGCTGTTGCTCAGCCTCATCTGCCCATGGCACTGCTCGCACAGAGGCACAGAGACTGGGGCTGCTTGCTTGTCTTGTCCCCTCAAACTTCAAATGTAGCTTAGGTGGTCCGTGCCGGGCGCATCAGGCAGCCCTGCTCCAAAAATGCAAACGTCTGCAGATAGCTCGCAGGCAGAAAGAGCTAGCCTGGAAACCTGTTGCTCAGCCTCATCTGCCCATGGCACTGCTCGCACAGAGGCACAGAGACTGGGGCTGCTTGCTTGTCTTGTCCCCTCAAACTTCAAACGTAGCTTAGGTGGTCTGTGCCGGGCGCCTCCGGCAGCCCTGCTCCGAAAATGCAAACGTCTGCAGATAGCTCGCAGGCAGAAAGAGCTAGCCTGGAAAGCTGTTGCTCAGCCTCATCTGCCCATGGCACTGCTCGCACAGAGGCACAGAGACTGGGGCTGCTTGCTTGTCTTGTACTCTCAAACTTCAAACGTAGCTTAGGTGGTCCGTGCCGGGCGCCTCCGGCAGCCCTGCTCCGAAAATGCGAACGTCTGCAGATAGCTCGCAGGCAGAAAGAGCTAGCCTGGAAAGCTGTTGCTCAGCCTCATCTGCCCATGGCACTGCTCGCACAGAGGCACAGAGACTGGGGGTGCTTACTTGTCTTGTACTCTCAAACTTCAAATGTAGCTTAGGTGGTTCGTGCCGGGCGCCTCCGGCAGCCCTGCTCCGAACATGCAAACGTCTGCAGATAGCTCGCAGGCAGAAAGAGCTAGCCTGGAAAGCTGTTGCTCAGCCTCATCTGCCCATGGCACTGCTCGCACAGAGGCACAGAGACTGGGGCTGCTTGCTTGTCTTGCCCCCTCAAACTTCAAACGTAACTTCGGTGGTCCGTGCCGGGCGCCTCCGGCAGCCCTGCTCTGAAAATGCGAACGTCTGCAGATAGCTCGCAGGCAGAAAGAGCTAGCCTGGAAAGCTGTTGCTCAGCCTCATCTGCCCATGGCACTGCTCGCACAGAGGCACAGAGACTGGGGCTGCTTGCTTGTCTTGTCCCCTCAAACTTCAAACGTAGCTTAGGTGGTCTGTGCCGGGCGCCTCCGGCAGCCCTGCTCCGAAAATGCAAACGTCTGCAGATAGCTCGCAGGCAGAAAGAGCTAGCCTGGAAAGCTGTTGCTCAGCCTCATCTGCCCATGGCACTGCTCGCACAGAGGCACAGAGACTGGGGCTGCTTGCTTGTCTTGTCCCCTCAAACTTCAAACGTAGCTTAGGTGGTCCGTGCCGGGCGCCTCCGGCAGCCCTGCTCCGAAAATGCGAACGTCTGCAGATAGCTCGCAGGCAGAAAGAGCTAGCCTGGAAAGCTGTTGCTCAGCCTCATCTGCCCATGGCACTGCTCGCACAGAGGCACAGAGACTGGGGCTGCTTGCTTGTCTTGTCCCCTCAAACTTCAAACGTAGCTTAGGTGGTCTGTGCCGGGCGCCTCCGGCAGCCCTGCTCCAAAAATGCAAACGTCTGCAGATAGCTCGCAGGCAGAAAGAGCTAGCCTGGAAAGCTGTTGCTCAGCCTCATCTGCCCATGGCACTGCTCGCACAGAGGCACAGAGACTGGGGCTGCTTGCTTGTCTTGTCCTCTCAAACTTCAAATGTAGCTTAGGTGGTCCGTGCCGGGCGCCTCCGGCAGCCCTGCTCCGAAAATGCGAAAGTCTGCAGATAGCTCGCAGGCAGAAAGAGCTAGCCTGGAAAACTGTTGCTCAGCCTCATCTGCCCATGGCACTGCTCGCACAGAGGCACAGAGACTGGGGCTGCTTGCTTGTCTTGTCCCCTCAAACTTCAAACGTAGCTTAGGTGGTCTGTGCCGGGCGCCTCCGGCAGCCCTGCTCCGAAAATGCAAGCGTCTGCAGATAGCTGGCAGGCAGAAAGAGCTAGCCTGGAAAGCTGTTGCTCAGCCTCATCTGCCCATGGCACTGCTCGCACAGAGGCACATTGACTTGGGCTGCTTGCTTGTTTTGCCCCTACAAACTTCAAACGTAGCTTAGGTGGTCTGTGCCGGGCGCCTCCGGCAGCCCTGCTCCGAAAATGCAAGCGTCTGCAGATAGCTCGCAGGCAGAAAGAGCTAGCCTGGAAAGCTGTTGCTCAGCCTCATCTGCCCATGGCACTGCTCGCACAGAGGCACAGAGACTGGGGCTGCTTGCTTGTCTTGTCCCCTCAAACTTCAAACGTAGCTTAGGTGGTCTGTGCCAGGCGCCTCCGGAATCCGTGCTCCTAAAATGCGAATGTTTGCAGATAGCTCGCAGGCAGAAAGAGC
Organism: Opisthocomus hoazin; assembly: GCF_030867145.1. NCBI lineage: Eukaryota > Metazoa > Chordata > Aves > Opisthocomiformes > Opisthocomidae > Opisthocomus > Opisthocomus hoazin. The sequence goes on from NW_027449006.1 coordinate 145,868, forward strand.
TAGCCTGGAAAGCTGTTGCTCAGCCTCATCTGCCCATGGCACTGCTCGCACAGAGGCACAGAGACTGGGGCTGCTTGCTTGTCTTGTCCCCTCAAACTTCAAACGTAACTTCGGTGGTCCGTGCCGGGCGCCTCCGGCAGCCCTGCTCTGAAAATGCAAACGTCTGCAGATAGCTCGCAGGCAGAAAGAGCTAGCCTGGAAAGCTGTTGCTCAGCCTCATCTGCCCATGGCACTGCTCGCACAGAGGCACATTGACTTGGGCTGCTTGCTTGTCTTGTCCCCTCAAACTTCAAATGTAGCTTAGGTGGTCCGTGCCGGGCGCATCCGTCAGCCCTGCTCCAAAAATGCAAACGTCTGCAGATAGCTCGCAGGCAGAAAGAGCTAGCCTGGAAAGCTGTTGCTCAGCCTCATCTGCCCATGGCACTGCTCGCACAGAGGCACAGAGACTGGGGCTGCTTGCTTGTCTTGTCCTCTCAAAGTTCAAACGTAGCTTAGGTGGTCCGTGCCGGGCGCCTCCGGCAGCCCTGCTCCGAAAATGCGAACGTCTGCAGATAGCTCGCAGGCAGAAAGAGCTAGCCTGGAAAGCTGTTGCTCAGCCTCATCTGCCCATGGCACTGCTCGCACAGAGGCACAGAGACTGGGGCTGCTTGCTTGTCTTGTCCCCTCAAACTTCAAACGTAGCTTAGGTGGTCCGTGCCGGGCGCCTCCGGCAGCCCTGCTCCGAAAATGCAAACGTCTGCAGATAGCTCACAGGCAGAAAGAGCTAGCCTGGAAAGCTGTTGCTCAGCCTCATCTGCCCATGGCACTGCTCGCACAGAGGCACAGAGACTGGGGCTGCTTGCTTGTCTTGTCCCCTCAAACTTCAAACGTAGCTTAGGTGGTCTGTGCCGGGCGCCTCCGGCAGCCCTGCTCCAAAAATGCGAACGTCTGCAGATAGCTCGCAGGCAGAAAGAGCTAGCCTGGAAAGCTGTTGCTCAGCCTCATCTGCCCATGGCACTGCTCGCACAGAGGCACAGAGACTGGGGCTGCTTGCTTGTCTTGTCCCCTCAATCTTGAAAAATAGCTTAGGTGGTCCGTGCCGGGCGCCTCCGGCAGCCCTGCTCCAAAAATGCAAACGTCTGCAGATAGCTCGCAGGCAGAAAGAGCTAGCCTGGAAAGCTGTTGCTCAGCCTCATCTGCCCATGGCACTGCTCGCACAGAGGCACAGAGACTGGGGCTGCTTGCTTGTCTTGCCCCCTCAAACTTCAAACGTAGCTTAGGTGGTCAGTGCCGGGCGCCTCGGGCAGCCCTGCTCCGAAAATGCGAATGTCTGCAGATAGCTCGCAGCCAGAAAGAGCTAGCCTGGAAAGCTGTTGCTCAGCCTCATCTGGCCATGGCACTGCTCACACAGAGGCACAGAGACTGGGGCTGCTTGCTTGTCTTGTCCCCTCAAACTTCAAATGTAGCTTAGGTGGTTTGTGCCGGGCGCCTCCGGCAGCCCTGCTCCGAAAATGCGAACGTCTGCAGATAGCTCGCAGGGAGAAAGAGCGAGCCTGGAAAGCTGTTGCTCAGCCTCATCTGCCCATGGCACTGCTCGCACAGAGGCACAGAGTCTGTGGCTGCTTGCTTGTCTTGCCCCCTCAAACTTCAAACGTAACTTAGGTGGTCCATGCCGGGCGCCTCCGGCATCCCTGCTCCGAAAATGCAAACGTCTGCAGATAGCTCGCAGGCAGAAAGAGCTAGCCTGGAAAGCTGTTGCTCAGCCGCATCTGCCCATGGCACTGCTCGCACAGAGGCACAGAGACTGGGGCTGCTTGCTTGTTTTGTCCCCTCAAACTTCAAATGTAGCTTAGGTGGTCTGTGCCGGGCGCCTCCGGCAGCCCTGCTCCAAAAATACGAACGTCTGCAGATAGCTCGCAGGCAGAAAGAGCTAGCCTGGAAAGCTGTTGCTCAGCCTCATCTGCCCATGGCACTGCTCGCACAGAGGCACAGAGACTGGGGCTGCTTGCTTGTTTTGCCCCCTCAAACTTCAAACGTAACTTAGGTCGTCCGTGCCGCACGCCTTCGGCAGCCCTGCTCCGAAAATGCAAACGTCTGCAGATAGCTCACAGGCAGAAAGAGCTAGCCTGGAAAGCTGTTGCTCAGCCTCATCTGCCCATGGCACTGCTCGCACAGAGGCACAGAGACTGGGGCTGCTTGCTTGTCTTGTCCCCTCAATCTTGAAAAATAGCTTAGGTGGTCCGTGCCGGGCGCCTCCGGCAGCCCTGCTCTGAAAATGCGAACGTCTGCAGATAGCTCGCAGGCAGAAAGAGCTAGCCTGGAAAGCTGTTGCTCAGCCTCATCTGCCCATGGCACTGCTCGCACAGAGGCACAGAGACTGAGGCTGCTTGCTTGTCTTGCCCCCTCAAACTTCAAACGTAGCTTAGGTGGTCCATGCCGGGCGCCTCCGGCATCCCTGCTCCGAAAATGCAAACGTCTGCAGATAGCTGGCAGGCAGAAAGAGCTAGCCTGGAAAGCTGTTGCTCAGCCTCATCTGCCCATGGCACTGCTCGCACAGAGGCACAGAGACTGGGGCTGCTTGCTTGTCTTGCCCCCTCAAACTTCAAACGTAGCTTAGGTGGTCCGTGCCGGGCGCCTCCGGCAGCCCTGCTCCGAAAATGCAAACGTCTGCAGATAGCTCGCAGGCAGAAAGAGCTAGCCTGGAAAGCTGTTGCTCAGCCTCATCTGCCCATGGCACTGCTCGCACAGAGGCACAGAGACTGGGGCTGCTTGCTTGTCTTGTCCCCTCAACCTTAAAACGTAGCTTAGGTGGTTCGTGCCGGGCGCATCCGGCAGCCCTGCTCCGAAAATGCGAACGTCTGCAGATAGCTCGCAGGCAGAAAGAGCTAGCCTGGAAAGCTGTTGCTCAGCCTCATCTGCCCATGGCACTGCTCGCACAGAGGCACAGAGACTGGGGCTGCTTGCTTGTCTTGCCCCCTCAAACTTCAAACGTAGCTTAGGTGGTCCGTGCCGGGCGCCTCCGGCAGTCCTGCTCCGAAAATGCCAACGTCTGCAGATAGCTCGCAGGCAGAAAGAGCTAGCCTGGAAAGCTGTTGCTCAGCCTCATCTGCCCATGGCACTGCTCGCACAGAGGCACAGAGACTGGGGCTGCTTGCTTGTCTTGTCCCCTAAAACTTCAAATGTACCTTAGGTGGTCTGTGCCGGGCGCCTCCGGCAGCCCTGCTCCAAAAATGCGAACGTCTGCAGATAGCTTGCAGGCAGAAAGAGCTAGCCTGGAAAGCTGTTGCTCAGCCTCATCTGCCCATGGCACTGCTCGCACAGAGGCACAGAGACTGGGGCTGCTTGCTTGTTTTGCCCGCTCAAACTTCAAACGTAACTTAGGTGGTCCGTGCCGCACGCCTTCGGCAGCCCTGCTCCGAAAATGCAAACGTCTGCAGATAGCTGGCAGGCAGAAAGAGCTAGCCTGGAAAGCTGTTGCTCAGCCTCATCTGCCCATGGCACTGCTCGCACAGAGGCACAGAGACTGGGGCTGCTTGCTTGTCTTGTCCCCTCAAACTTCAAACGTAGCTTAGGTGGTCTGTGCCGGGAGCCTCCAGCAGCCCTGCTCCGAAAATGCGAACGTCTGCAGATAGCTCGCAGGCAGAAAGAGCTAGCCTGGAAAGCTGTTGCTCAGCCTCATCTGCCCATGGCACTGCTCGCACAGAGGCACAGAGACTGGGGCTGCTTGCTTGTCTTGTCCCCTCAAACTTCAAACGTAGCTTAGGTGGTCTGTGCCGGGCGCCTCCGGCAGCCCTGCTCCGAAAATGCGAACGTCTGCAGATAGCTCGCAGGCAGAAAGAGCTAGCCTGGAAAGCTGTTGCTCAGCCTCATCTGCCCATGGCACTGCTCGCACAGAGGCACAGAGACTGGGGCTGCTTGCTTGTCTTGCCCCCTCAAACTTCAAACGTAGCTTAGGTGGTCAGTGCCGGGCGCCTCGGGCAGCCCTGCTCCGAAAATGCGAATGTCTGCAGATAGCTCGCAGGCAGAAAGAGCTAGCCTGGAAAGCTGTTGCTCAGCCTCATCTGCCCATGGCACTGCTCGCACAGAGGCACAGAGACTGGGGCTGCTTGCTTGTCTTGCCCCCTCAAACTTCAAACGTAGCTTAGGTGGTCCGTGCCGGGCACCTCCGGCAGTCCTGCTCCGAAAATGCAAACGTCTGCAGATAGCTGGCAGGCAGAAAGAGCTAGCCTGGAAAGCTGTTGCTCAGCCTCATCTGCCCATGGCACTGCTCGCACAGAGGCACAGAGACTGGGGCTGCTTGCTTGTCTTGTCCCCTCAAACTTCAAACGTAGCTTAGGTGGTCTGTGCCGGGCGCCTCCGGCAGCCCTGCTCCGAAAATGCAAACGTCTGCAGATAGCTCGCAGGCAGAAAGAGCTAGCCTGGAAAGCTGTTGCTCAGCCTCATCGGCCCATGGCACTGCTCGCACAGAGGCACAGAGACTGGGGCTGCTTGCTTGTCTTGTCCCCTCAAACTTCAAACGTAGCTTAGGTGGTCTGTGCCGGGCGCCTCCGGCAGACCTGCTCCAAAAATGCGAACGTCTGCAGATAGCTCGCAGGCAGAAAGAGCTAGCCTGGAAAGCTGTTGCTCAGCCTCATCTGCCCATGGCACTGCTCGCACAGAGGCACAGAGACTGGGGCTGCTTGCTTGTTTTGCCCACTCAAACTTCAAACGTAACTTAGGTGGTCCGTGCCGCACGCCTTCGGCAGCCCTGCTCCGAAAATGCAAACGTCTGCAGATAGCTCACAGGCAGAAAGAGCTAGCCTGGAAAGCTGTTGCTCAGCCTCATCTGCCCATGGCACTGCTCGCACAGAGGCACAGAGACTGGGGCTGCTTGCTTGTCTTGTCCCCTCAGTCTTGAAAAATAGCTTAGGTGGTCCGTGCCGGGCGCCTCCGGCAGCCCTGCTCCGAAAATGCGAACGTCTGCAGATAGCTCGCAGGCAGAAAGAGCTAGCCTGGAAAGCTGTTGCTCAGCCTCATCTGCCCATGGCACTGCTCGCACAGAGGCACAGAGACTGAGGCTGCTTGCTTGTCTTGCCCCCTCAAACTTCAAACGTAGCTTAGGTGGTCCATGCCGGGCGCCTCCGGCATCCCTGCTCCGAAAATGCAAACGTCTGCAGATAGCTCGCAGGCAGAAAGAGCTAGCCTGGAAAGCTGTTGCTCAGCCTCATCTGCCCATGGCACTGCTCGCACAGAGGCACAGAGACTGGGGCTGCTTGCTTGTCTTGCACCCTCAAACTTCAAACGTAGCTTAGGTGGTCCGTGCCGGGCGCCTCCGGCAGCCCTTCTCCGAAAATGCAAACGTCTGCAGATAGCTTGCAGGCAGAAAGAGCTAGCCTGGAAAGCTGTTGCTCAGCCTCATCTGCCCATGGCACTGCTCGCACAGAGGCACAGAGACTGGGGCTGCTTGCTTGTCTTGTCCCCTCAACCTTCAAACGTAGCTTAGGTGGTTCGTGCCGGGCGCATCCGGCAGCCCTGCTCCGAAAATGCGAATGTCTGCAGATAGCTCGCAGGCAGAAAGAGCTAGCCTGGAAAGCTGTTGCTCAGCCTCATCTGCCCATGGCACTGCTCGCACAGAGGCACAGAGACTGGGGCTGCTTGCTTGTCTTGCCCCCTCAAACTTCAAACGTAGCTTAGGTGGTCCGTGCCGGGCGCCTCCGGCAGTCCTGCTCCGAAAATGCGAACGTCTGCAGATAGCTCGCAGGCAGAAAGAGCTAGCCTGGAAAGCTGTTGCTCAGCCTCATCTGCCCATGGCACTGCTCGCACAGAGGCACAGAGACTGGGGCTGCTTGCTTGTCTTGCCCCCTCAAACTTCAAACGTAGCTTAGGTGGTCAGTGCCGGGCGCCTCGGGCAGCCCTGCTCCGAAAATGCGAATGTCTGCAGATAGCTCGCAGCCAGAAAGAGCTAGCCTGGAAAGCTGTTGCTCAGCCTCATCTGCCCATGGCACTGCTCGCACAGAGGCACAGAGACTGGGGCTGCTTGCTTGTCTTGCCCCCTCAAACTTCAAACGTAGCTTAGGTGGTCCGTGCCGGGCGCCTCCGGCAGTCCTGCTCCGAAAATGCAAACGTCTGCAGATAGCTGGCAGCCAGAAAGAGCTAGCCTGGAAAGCTGTTGCTCAGCCTCATCTGGCCATGGCACTGCTCGCACAGAGGCACAGAGACTGGGGCTGCTTGCTTGTCTTGTCCCCTCAAACTTCAAACGTAGCTTAGGTGGTCTGTGCCGGGCGCCTCCGGCAGCCCTGCTCCGAAAATGCAAACGTCTGCAGATAGCTCGCAGGCAGAAAGAGCTAGCCTGGAAAGCTGTTGCTCAGCCTCATCGGCCCATGGCACTGCTCGCACAGAGGCACAGAGACTGGGGCTGCTTGCTTGTCTTGCCCCCTCAAACTTCAAACGTAGCTTAGGTGGTCCGTGCCGGGCGCCTCCGGCAGCCCTGCTCCGAAAATTCGAACGTCTCCAGACAGCTCGCAGGCAGAAAGAGCTAGCCTGGAAAGCTGTTGCTCAGCCTCATCTGCCCATGGCACTGCTCGCACAGAGGCACAGAGACTGGGGCTGCTTGCTTGTTTTGCCCCCTCAAACTTCAAACGTAGCTTAAGTGGTCCGTGCCGGGCGCCTCCGGCAGCCCTGCTCCGAAAATTCGAACGTCTCCAGACAGCTCGCAGGCAGAAAGAGCTAGCCTGGAAAGCTGTTGCTCAGCCTCATCTGCCCATGGCACTGCTCGCACAGAGGCACAGAGACTGGGGCTGCTTGCTTGTCTTGCCCCCTCAAACTTCAAATGTAGCTTAGGTGGTCCGTGCCGGGCGCCTCCGGCAGCCCTGCTCCGAAAATGCAAACGTCTGCAGATAGCTCGCAGGCAGAAAGAGCTAGCCTGGAAAGCTGTTGCTCAGCCTCATCTGCCCATGGCACTGCTCGCACAGAGGCACAGAGACTGAGGCTGCTTGCTTGTTTTGTCCCCTCAAACTTCAAATGTAGCTTAGGTGGTCTGTGCCGGGCGCCTCCGGCAGCCCTGCTCCGAAAATGCAAACGTCTGCAGATAGCTGGCAGGCAGAAAGAGCTAGCCTGGAAAGCTGTTGCTCAGCCTCATCTGCCCATGGCACTGCTCGCACAGAGGCACAGAGACTGAGGCTGCTTGCTTGTCTTGTCCCCTGAAACTTCAAACGTAGCTTAGGTGGTCCTTGCCGGGCGCCTCCGGCAGCCCTGCTCCGAAAATGCGAACGTCTGCAGATAGCTCGCAGGCAGAAAGAGCGAGCCTGGAAAGCTGTTGCTCAGCCTCATCTGCCCATGGCACTGCTCGCACAGAGGCACAGAGACTGGGGCTGCTTGCTTGTCTTGTTCTCTCAAACTTCAAATGTAGCTTAGGTGGTCCGTGCCGGGCGCCTCCGGCAGCCCTGCTCCGAAAATGCAAACGTCTGCAGATAGCTCGCAGGCAGAAAGAGCTAGCCTGGAAAGCTGTTGCTCAGCCTCATCTGCCCATGGCACTGCTCGCACAGAGGCACAGAGACTGGGGCTGCTTGCTTGTTTTGCTCCCTCAAACTTCAAACGTAGCTTAGGTGGTCCGTGCCGGGCGCCTTCGGCAGCCCTGCTCTGAAAATGCAAACGTCTGCAGATAGCTCACAGGCAGAAAGAGCTAGCCTGGAAAGCTGTTGCTCAGCCTCATCTGCCCATGGCACTGCTCGCACAGAGGCACAGAGACTGGGGCTGCTTGCTTGTCTTGTCTCCTCAATGTTGAAAAATAGCTTAGGTGGTCCGTGCCGGGCGCCTCCAACAGCCCTACTTCAAAAATGCAAACGTCTGCAGATAGCTCGCAGCCAGAAAGAGCTAGCCTGGAAAGCTGTTGCTCAGCCTCATCTGCCCATGGCACTGCTCGCACAGAGGCACAGAGACTGGGGCTGCTTGCTTGTCTTGTCCCCTCAAACTTCAAACGTAGCTTAGGTGGTCTGTGCCGGGCGCCTCCGGCAGCCCTGCTCCGAAAATGCGAACGTCTGCAGATAGCTCGCAGGCAGAAAGAGCGAGCCTGGAAAGCTGTTGCTCAGCCTCATCTGCCCATGGCACTGCTCGCACAGAGGCACAGAGTCTGGCGCTGCTTGCTTGTCTTGCCCCCTCTAACTTCAAACGTAACTTAGGTGGTCCATGCCGGGCGCCTCCGGCATCCCTGCTCCGAAAATGCGAACGTCTGCAGATAGCTCGCAGGCAGAAAGAGCTAGCCTGGAAAGCTGTTGCTCAGCCTCATCTGCCCATGGCACTGCTCGCACAGAGGCACAGAGACTGGGGCTGCTTGCTTGTCTTGCACCCTCAAACTTCAAACGTAGCTTAGGTGGTCCGTGCCGGGCGCCTCCGGCAGCCCTGCTCCGAAAATGCAAACGTCTGCAGATAGCTCGCAGGCAGAAAGAGCTAGCCTGGAAAGCTGTTGCTCAGCCTCATCTGCCCATGGCACTGCTCGCACAGAGGCACAGAGACTGGGGCTGCTTGCTTGTCTTGTCCCCTCAACCTTCAAACTTAGCTTAGGTGGTCCATGCCGGGCGCATCCGGCAGCCCTGCTCCGAAAATGCGAACGTCTGCAGATAGCTCGCAGGCAGAAAGAGCTAGCCTGGAAAGCTGTTGCTCAGCCTCATCTGCCCATGGCACTGCTCGCACAGAGGCACAGAGACTGGGGCTGCTTGCTTGTCTTGTCCCCTCAAACTTCAAACGTAGCTTAGGTGGTCCGTGCCGGGCGCCTCCGGCAGTCCTGCTCCAAAAATGCAAACGTCTGCAGATAGCTCGCAGGCAGAAAGAGGTAGCCTGGAAAGCTGTTGCTCAGCCTCATCTGCCCATGGCACTGCTCGCACAGAGGCACAGAGACTGGGGCTGCTTGCTTGTCTTGTCCCCTCAAACTTCAAATGTAGCTTAGGTGGTCTGTGCCGGGCGCCTCCGGCAGCCCTGCTCCGAAAATGCGAACGTCTGCAGATAGCTCGCAGGCAGAAAGAGCTAGCCTGGAAAGCTGTTGCCCAGCCTCATCTGCCCATGGCACTGCTCGCACAGAGGCACAGAGACTGGGGCTGCTTGCTTGTTTTGCCCCCTCAAACTTCAAACGTAACTTAGATGGTCCGTGCCGCACGCCTTCGGCAGCCCTGCTCCGAAAATGCAAACGTCTGCAGATAGCTCGCAGGCAGAAAGAGCTAGCCTGGAAAGCTGTTGCTCAGCCTCATCTGCCCATGGCACTGCTCGCACAGAGGCACAGAGACTGGGGCTGCTTGCTTGTCTTGTCCCCTCAATCTTGAAAAATAGCTTAGGTGGTCCGTGCCGGGCGCCTCCGGCAGCCCTGCTCCGAAAATGCGAACGTCTGCAGATAGCTCGCAGGCAGAAAGAGCTAGCCTGGAAAGCTGTTGCTCAGCCTCATCTGCCCATGGCACTGCTCGCACAGAGGCACAGAGACTGGGGCTGCTTGCTTGTCTTGCCCCCTCAAACTTCAAACGTAGCTTAGGTGGTCTGTGCCGGGCGCCTCCGGCAGCCCTGCTCCGAAAATGCGAACGTCTGCAGATAGCTCGCAGGCAGAAAGAGCTAGCCTGGAAAGCTGTTGCTCAGCCTCATCTGCCCATGGCACTGCTCGCACAGAGGCACAGAGACTGGGGCTGCTTGCTTGTCTTGCCCCCTCAAACTTCAAACGTAGCTTAGGTGGTCAGTGCCGGGCGCCTCGGGCAGCCCTGCTCCGAAAATGCGAATGTCTGCAGATAGCTCGCAGCCAGAAAGAGCTAGCCTGGAAAGCTGTTGCTCAGCCTCATCTGCCCATGGCACTGCTCGCACAGAGGCACAGAGACTGGGGCTGCTTGCTTGTCTTGTCCCCTCAAACTTCAAACGTAGCTTAGGTGGTCCGTGCCGGGCGCCTCCGGCAGCCCTGCTCCGAAAATGCGAACGTCTGCAGATAGCTCGCAGGCAGAAAGAGCTAGCCTGGAAAGCTGTTGCTCAGGCTCATCTGCCCATGGCACTGCTCGCACAGAGGCACAGAGACTGGGGCTGCTTGCTTGTTTTGCACCCTCAAACTTCAAACGTAGCTTAGGTGGTCCGTGCCGGGCGCCTCCGGCAGCCCTGCTCCGAAAATGCGAACGTCTGCAGATAGCTCGCAGGCAGAAAGAGCTAGCCTGGAAAGCTGTTGCTCAGCCTCATCTGCCCATGGCACTGCTCGCACAGAGGCACAGAGACTGGGGCTGCTTGCTTGTTTTGCCCCCTCAACCTTCAAACGTAGCTTAGGTGGTCCGTGCCGGGCGCCTCCGGCAGCCTTGCTCCGAAAATTCGAACGTCTCCAGACAGCTCGCAGGCAGAAAGAGCTAGCCTGGAAAGCTGTTGCTCAGCCTCATCTGCCCATGGCACTGCTCACACAGAGGCACAGAGACTGGGGCTGCTTGCTTGTCTTGCCCCCTCAAACTTCAAACGTAGCTTAGGTGGTCCGTGCCGGGCGCATCCGGCAGCCCTGCTCCGAAAATGCAAACGTCTGCAGATAGCTCGCAGGCAGAAAGAGCTAGCCTGGAAAGCTGTTGCTCAGGCTCATCTGCCCATGGCACTGCTCGCACAGAGGCACAGAGACTGGGGCTGCTTGCTTGTTTTGCACCCTCAAACTTCAAACGTAGCTTAGGTGGTCCGTGCCGGGCGCCTCCGGCAGCCCTGCTCCGAAAATGCGAACGTCTGCAGATAGCTCGCAGGCAGAAAGAGCTAGCCTGGAAAGCTGTTGCTCAGCCTCATCTGCCCATCTCACTGCTCGCACAGAGGCACAGAGACTGGGGCTGCTTGCTTGTTTTGCCCCCTCAACCTTCAAACGTAGCTTAGGTGGTCCGTGCCGGGCGCCTCCGGCAGCCTTGCTCCGAAAATTCGAACGTCTCCAGACAGCTCGCAGGCAGAAAGAGCTAGCCTGGAAAGCTGTTGCTCAGCCTCATCTGCCCATGGCACTGCTCGCACAGAGGCACAGAGACTGGGGCTGCTTGCTTGTCTTGCCCCCTCAAACTTCAAACGTAGCTTAGGTGGTCCGTGCCGGGCGCATCCGGCAGCCCTGCTCCGAAAATGCAAACGTCTGCAGATAGCTCGCAGGCAGAAAGAGCTAGCCTGGAAAGCTGTTGCTCAGCCTCATCTGCCCATGGCACTGCTCGCACAGAGGCACAGAGACTGAGGCTGCTTGCTTGTCTTGCCCCCTCAAACTTCAAACGTAGCTTAGGTGGTCCTTGCCGGGCGCCTCCGGCAGCCCTGCTCCGAAAATGCAAACATCTGCAGATAGCTCTCAGGCAGAAAGAGCTAGCCTGGAAAGCTGTTGCTCAGCCTCATCTGTCCATGGCACTGCTCGCACAGAGGCACAGAGACTGTGGCTGCTTGCTTGTCTTGCCCCCTCAAACTTCAAACGTAACTTAGGTGGTCCATGCCGGGCGCCTCCGACAGCCCTGCTCCAAAAATGCAAACGTCTGCAGATAGCTCGCAGGCAGAAAGAGCTAGCCTGGAAAGCTGTTGCTCAGCCTCATCTGCCCATGGCACTGCTCGCACAGAGGCACAGCGACTGGGGCTGCTTGCTTGTCTTGTCCCCTCAAACCTCAAACGTAGCTTAGGTGGTCCGTGCCGGGCGCCTCCGGCAGCCCTGCTCCGAAAATGCAAATGTCTGCAGATAGCTCGCAGGCAGAAAGAGCTAGCCTGGAAAGCTGTTGCTCAGCCTCATCTGCCCATGGCACTGCTCGCACAGAGGCACAGAGACTGGGGCTGCTTGCTTGTCTTGTCCCCTCAAACTTCAAACGTAGCTTAGGTGGTCCGTGCCGGGCGCCTCCGGCAGCCCTGCTCCGAAAATGCGAACGTCTGCAGATAGCTTGCAGGCAGAAAGAGCTAGCCTGGAAAGCTGTTGCTCAGCCTCATCTGCCCATGGCACTGCTCGCACAGAGGCACAGAGACTGGGGCTGCTTGCTTGTCTTGCCCCCTCAAACTTCAAACGTAGCTTAGGTGGTCCGTGCCGGGCGCCTCCGGCAGCCCTGCTCCGAAAATGTGAATGTCTGCAGATAGCTGGCAGGCAGAAAGAGCTAGCCTGGAAAGCTGTTGCTCAGCCTCATCTGCCCATGGCACTGCTCGCACAGAGGCACAGAGACTGGGGCTGCTTGCTTGTCTTGTCCCCTCAAACTTCAAACGTAGCTTAGGTGGTCCGTGCCGGGCGCCTCCGGCAGCCCTGCTCCGAAAATGCGAACGTCTGCAGATAGCTCGCAGGCAGAAAGAGCTAGCCTGGAAAGCTGTTGCTCAGCCTCATCTGCCCATGGCACTGCTCGCACAGAGGCACAGAGACTGGGGCTGCTTGCTTGTCTTGTCCCCTCAAACTTCAAACGTAGCTTAGGTGGTCCGTGCCGGGCGCCTCCGGCAGCCCTGCTCCGAAAATGCGAACGTCTGCAGATAGCTGGCAGGCAGAAAGAGCTAGCCTGCAAAGCTGTTGCTCAGCCTCATCTGCCCATGGCACTGCTCGCACAGAGGCACAGAGACTGGGGCTGCTTGCTTGTCTTGTCCCCTCAAACTTCAAACGTAGCTTAGGTGGTCCGTGCCGGGCGCCTCCGGCAGCCCTGCTCCGAAAATGCGAACGTCTGCAGAGAGCTTGCAGGCAGAAAGAGCTAGCCTGGAAAGCTGTTGCTCAGCCTCATCTGCCCATGGCACTGCTCGCACAGAGGCACAGAGACTGGGGCTGCTTGCTTGTCTTGCCCCCTCAAACTTCAAACGTAGCTTAGGTGGTCCATGCCGGGCGACTCCGGCAGCCCTGCTCCGAAAATGCGAACGTCTGCAGATAGCTGGCAGGCAGAAAGAGCTAGCCTGGAAAGCTGTTGCTCAGCCTCATCTGCCCATGGCACTGCTCGCACAGAGGCACAGAGACTGAGGCTGCTTGCTTGTCTTGCCCCCTCAAACTTCAAACGTAGCTTAGGTGGTCCATGCCGGGCGCCTCCGGCAGCCCTGCTCCGAAAATGCGAACGTCTGCAGATAGCTCGCAGGCAGAAAGAGCTAGCCTGGAAAGCTGTTGCTCAGCCTCATCTGCCCATGGCACTGCTCGCACAGAGGCACAGAGACTGGGGCTGCTTGCTTGTCTTCCCCCTCAAACCTCAAACGTAGCTTAGGTGGTCCGTGCCGGGCGCCTCCGGCAGCCCTGCTCCGAAAATGCAAATGTCTGCAGATAGCTCGCAGGCAGAAAGAGCTAGCCTGGAAAGCTGTTGCTCAGCCTCATCTGCCCATGGCACTGCTCGCACAGAGGCACAGAGACTGGGGCTGCTTGCTTGTCTTGTCCCCTCAAACTTGAAACGTAGCTTAGCTGGTCCGTGCCGGGCGCCTCCGGCAGCCCTGCTCCAAAAATCCAAACGTCTGCAGATAGCTCGCAGGCAGAAAGAGCTAGCCTGGAAAGCTGTTGCTCAGCCTCATCTGCCCATGGCACTGCTCGCACAGAGGCACAGAGACTGGGGCTGCTTGCTTGTCTTGTCCCCTCAAACTTCAAACGTATCTTAGGTGGTCCGTGCCGGGCGCCTCCGGCAGCCCTGCTCCGAAAATGCGAACGTCTGCAGATAGCTCGCAGGCAGAAAGAGCTAGCCTGGAAAGCTGTTGCTCAGCCTCATCTGCCCATGGCACTGCTCGCACAGAGGCACAGAGACTGAGGCTGCTAACTTGTCTTGCCCCCTCAAACTTCAAACGTTGCTTAGGTGGTCCGTGCCGGGCGCCTCCGGCAGCCCTGCTCCGAAAATGCGAATGTCTGCAGATAGCTGGCAGGCAGAAAGAGCTAGCCTGGAAAGCTGTTGCTCAGCCTCATCTGCCCATGGCACTGCTCGCACAGAGGCACAGAGACTGGGGCTGCTTGCTTGTCTTGCCCCCTCAAACTTCAAACGTAACTTAGGTGGTCCGTGCCGGGCGCCTCCGGCAGCCCTGCTCCGAAAATGCGAACGTCTGCAGATAGCTCGCAGGCAGAAAGAGCTAGCCTGGAAAGCTGTTGCTCAGCCTCATCTGCCCATGGCACTGCTCGCACAGAGGCACAGAGACTGGGGCTGCTTGCTTGTCTTCCCCCTCAAACCTCAAACGTAGCTTAGGTGGTCCGTGCCGGGCGACTCCGGCAGCCCTGCTCCGAAAATGCAAATGTCTGCAGATAGCTCGCAGGCAGAAAGAGCTAGCCTGGAAAGCTGTTGCTCAGCCTCATCTGCCCATGGCACTGCTCGCACAGAGGCACAGAGACTGGGGCTGCTTGCTTGTCTTGTCCCCTCAAACTTGAAATGTAGCTTAGGTGGTCCGTGCCGGGCGCCTCCGGCAGCCCTGCTCCAAAAATCCAAACGTCTGCAGATAGCTCGCAGGCAGAAAGAGCTAGCCTGGAAAGCTGTTGCTCAGCCTCATCTGCCCATGGCACTGCTCGCACAGAGGCACAGAGACTGGGGCTGCTTGCTTGTCTTGCCCCCTCAAACTTCAAACGTTGCTTAGGTGGTCCGTGCCGGGCGCCTCCGGCAGCCCTGCTCCGAAAATGCGAATGTCTGCAGATAGCTGGCAGGCAGAAAGAGCTAGCCTGGAAAGCTGTTGCTCAGCCTCATCTGCCCATGGCACTGCTCGCACAGAGGCACAGAGACTGGGGCTGCTTGCTTGTCTTGCACCCTCAAACTTCAAACGTAGCTTAGGTGGTCCGTGCCGGGCGCCTCCGGCAGCCCTGCTCCGAAAATGCGAACGTCTGCAGATAGCTCTCAGGCAGAAAGAGCTAGCCTGGAAAGCTGTTGCTCAGCCTCATCTGCCCATGGCACTGCTCGCACAGAGGCACAGAGACTGGGGCTGCTTGCTTGTCTTGCCCCCTCAAACCTCAAACGTAGCTTAGGTGGTCCGTGCCGGGCGCCTCCGGCAGCCCTGCTCCGAAAATGCAAATGTCTGCAGATAGCTCGCAGGCAGAAAGAGCTAGCCTGGAAAGCTGTTGCTCAGCCTCATCTGCCCATGGCACTGCTCGCACAGAGGCACAGAGACTGGGGCTGCTTGCTTGTCTTGTCCCCTCAAACTTCAAATGTAGCTTAGGTGGTCCGTGCCGGGCGCCTCCGGCAGCCCTGCTCCGAAAATGCGAACGTCTGCAGATAGCTCGCAGGCAGAAAGAGCTAGCCTGGAAAGCTGTTGCTCAGCCTCATCTGCCCATGGCACTGCTCGCACAGAGGCACAGAGACTGCGGCTGCTTGCTTGTCTTGCCCCCTCAAACTTCAAACGTAGCTTAGGTGGTCCGTGCCGGGCGCCTCCGGCAGCCCTGCTCCAAAAATCCAAACGTCTGCAGATAGCTCGCAGGCAGAAAGAGCTAGCCTGGAAAGCTGTTGCTCAGCCTCATCTGCCCATGGCACTGCTCGCACAGAGGCACAGAGACTGGGGCTGCTTGCTTGTCTTGTCCCCTCAAACTTCAAACGTATCTTAGGTGGTCTGTGCCGGGCGCCTCCGGCAGCCCTGCTCCGAAAATGCAAACGTCTGCAGATAGCTCGCAGGCAGAAAGAGCTAGCCTGGAAAGCTGTTGCTCAGCCTCATCTGCCCATGGCACTGCTCGCACAGAGGCACAGAGACTGGGGATGCTTGCTTGTCTTGTCCCCTCAAATTTCAAACGTAGTTCAGGTGGTCCGTGCCGGGCGCCTCCGGCAGCCCTGCTCCAAAAATGCGAACGTCTGCAGATAGCTGGCAGGCAGAAAGAGCTAGCCTGGAAAGCTGTTGCTCAGCCTCATCTGCCCATGGCACTGCTCGCACAGAGACTGGGGCTGCTTGCTTGTCTTGCCCCCTCAAACTTCAAACGTAACTTAGGTGGTCCGTGCCGGGCGCCTCCGGCAGCCCTGCTCCAAAAATCCAAACGTCTGCAGATAGCTCGCAGGCAGAAAGAGCTAGCCTGGAAAGCTGTTGCTCAGCCTCATCTGCCCATGGCACTGCTCGCACAGAGGCACAGAGACTGGGGATGCTTGCTTGTCTTGTCCCCTCAAATTTCAAACGTAGCTTAGGTGGTTCGTGCCGGGCGCCTCCGGCAGCCCTACTCCAAAAATGCGAACGTCTGCAGATAGCTGGCAGGCAGAAAGAGCTAGCCTGGAAAGCTGTTGCTCAGCCTCATCTGCCCATGGCACTGCTCGCACAGAAGCACAGAGACTGGGGCTGCTTGCTTGTCTTGCCCCCTCAAACTTCAAACGTAGCTTAGGTGGTCCGTGCCGGGCGCCTCCGGCAGCCCTGCTCCGAAAATGCGAACGTCTGCAGATAGCTGGCAGGCAGAAAGAGCTAGCCTGGAAAGCTGTTGCTCAGCCTCATCTGCCCATGGCACTGCTCGCACAGAGGCACAGAGACTGAGGCTGCTTGCTTGTCTTGCCCCCTCAAACTTCAAACGTAGCTTAGGTGGTCCGTACCGGGCTCATCCGGCAGCCCTGCTCCGAAAATGCCAACGTCTGCAGATAGCTCGCAGGCAGAAAGAGCTAGCCTGGAAAGCTGTTGCTCAGCCTCATCTGCCCATGGCACTGCTCGCACAGAGGCACAGAGACTGGGGCTGCTTGCTTGTCTTGCCCCCTCAAACTTCAAACGTAGCTTAGGTGGTCCGTGCCGGGCGCCTCCGGAAGCCCTGCTCCGAAAATGCGAACGTCTGCAGATAGCTTGCAGCCCGAAAGAGCTAGCCTGGAAAGCTGTTGCTCAGCCTCATCTGCCCATGGCACTGCTCACACAGAGGCACAGAGACTGGGGCTGCTTGCTTGTCTTGTCCCCTCAAATTTCAAACGTAGCTTAGGTGGTTCGTGCCGGGCGCCTCCGGCAGCCCTACTCCAAAAATGCGAACGTCTGCAGATAGCTGGCAGGCAGAAAGAGCTAGCCTGGAAAGCTGTTGCTCAGCCTCATCTGCCCATGGCACTGCTCGCACAGAAGCACAGAGACTGGGGCTGCTTGCTTGTCTTGCCCCCTCAAACTTCAAACGTAGCTTAGGTGTTCCGTGCCGGGCGCCTCCGGCAGCCCTGCTCCGAAAATGCGAACGTCTGCAGATAGCTGGCAGGCAGAAAGAGCTAGCCTGGAAAGCTGTTGCTCAGCCTCATCTGCCCATGGCACTGCTCGCACAGAGGCACAGAGACTGAGGCTGCTTGCTTGTCTTGCCCCCTCAAACTTCAAACGTAGCTTAGGTGGTCCGTGCCGGGCGCCTCCGGCAGCCCTGCTCCGAAAATGCGAATGTCTGCAGATAGCTGGCAGGCAGAAAGAGCTAGCCTGGAAAGCTGTTGCTCAGCCTCATCTGCCCATGGCACTGCTCGCACAGAGGCACAGAGACTGGGGCTGCTTGCTTGTCTTGCCCCCTCAAACTTCAAACGTAACTTAGGTGGTCCATGCCGTGCGCCTCCGACAGCCCTGCTCCGAAAACGCAAACGTCTGCAGATAGCTCGCAGACAGAAAGAGCTAGCCTGGAAAGCTGTTGCTCAGCCTCATCTGCCCATGGCACTTCTCGCACAGAGGCACAGAGACTGGGGCTGCTTGCTTGTCTTCCCCCTCAAACCTCAAACGTAGCTTAGGTGGTGCTTGCCGGGCGCCTCCGGCAGCACTGCTCCAAAAATGCAAATGTCTGCAGATAGCTCGCAGGCAGAAAGAGCTAGCCTGGAAAGCTGTTGCTCAGCCTCATCTGCCCATGGCACTGCTCGCACAGAGGCACAGAGACTGGGGCTGCTTGCTTGTTTTGCCCCCTCAAACTTCAAACGTAGCTTAGGTGGTCCGTGCCGAGCGCCTCCGGCAGCCCTGCTCCGAAAATTCGAACGTCTCCAGACAGCTCGCAGGCAGAAAGAGCTAGCCTGGAAAGCTGTTGCTCAGCCTCATCTGCCCATGGCACTGCTCGCACAGAGGCACAGAGACTGGGGCTGCTTGCTTGTCTTGCCCCCTCAAACTTCAAACGTAGCTTAGGTGGTCCGTGCCGGGCGCATCCGGCAGCCCTGCTCCGAAAATGCAAACGTCTGCAGATAGCTGGCAGGCAGAAAGAGCTAGCCTGGAAAGCTGTTGCTCAGCCTCATCTGCCCATGGCACTGCTCGCACAGAGGCACAGAGACTGGGGCTGCTTGCTTGTCTTGCCCCCTCAAACTTCAAACGTAGCTTAGGTGGTCCTTGCCGGGCGCCTCCGGCAGCCCTGCTCCGAAAATGCAAACGTCTGCAGATAGCTCTCAGGCAGAAAGAGCTAGCCTGGAAAGCTGTTGCTCAGCCTCATCTGTCCATGGCACTGCTCGCACAGAGGCACAGAGACTGGGGCTGCTTGCTTGTCTTGCCCCCTCAAACTTCAAACGTAACTTAGGTGGTCCATGCCGGGCGCCTCCGACAGCCCTGCTCCAAAAATGCAAACGTCTGCAGATAGCTCGCAGGCAGAAAGAGCTAGCCTGGAAAGCTGTTGCTCAGCCTCATCTGCCCATGGCACTGCTCTCACAGAGGCACAGAGACTGGGGCTGCTTGCTTGTCTTGTCCCCTCAAACCTCAAACGTAGCTTAGGTGGTCCGTGCCGGGCGCCTCCGGCAGCCCTGCTCCAAAAATGCAAATGTCTGCAGATAGCTCGCAGGCAGAAAGAGCTAGCCTGGAAAGCTGTTGCTCAGCCTCATCTGCCCATGGCACTGCTCGCACAGAGGCACAGAGACTGGGGCTGCTTGCTTGTCTTGTCCCCTCAAACTTCAGATGTAGCTTAGGTGGTCCGTGCCGGGCGCCTCCGGCAGCCCTGCTCCGAAAATGCGAACGTCTGCAGATAGCTTGCAGGCAGAAAGAGCTAGCCTGGAAAGCTGTTGCTCAGCCTCATCTGCCCATGGCACTGCTCGCACAGAGGCACAGAGACTGGGGCTGCTTGCTTGTCTTGCCCCCTCAAACTTCAAACGTAGCTTAGGTGGTCCGTGCCGGGCGCCTCCGGCAGCCCTGCTCCGAAAATGCGAATGTCTGCAGATAGCTGGCAGGCAGAAAGAGCTAGCCTGGAAAGCTGTTGCTCAGCCTCATCTGCCCATGGCACTGCTCGCACAGAGGCACAGAGACTGGGGCTGCTTGCTTGTCTTGTCCCCTCAAACTTCAAACGTAGCTTAGGTGGTCCGTGCCGGGCGCCTCCGGCAGCCCTGCTCCGAAAATGCGAACGTCTGCAGATAGCTCGCAGGCAGAAAGAGCTAACCTGGAAAGCTGTTGCTCAGCCTCATCTGCCCATGGCACTGCTCGCACAGAGGCACAGAGACTGGGGCTGCTTGCTTGTCTTGTCCCCTCAAACTTCAAACGTAGCTTAGGTGGTCCGTGCCGGGCGCCTCCGGCAGCCCTGCTCCGAAAATGCGAACGTCTGCAGATAGCTCGCAGGCAGAAAGAGCTAGCCTGGAAAGCTGTTGCTCAGCCTCATCTGCCCATGGCACTGCTCGCACAGAGGCACAGAGACTGGGGCTGCTTGCTTGTCTTGTCCCCTCAAACTTCAAACGTAGCTTAGGTGGTCCGTGCCGGGCGCCTCCGGCAGCCCTGCTCCGAAAATGCGAACGTCTGCAGATAGCTTGCAGGCAGAAAGAGCTAGCCTGGAAAGCTGTTGCTCAGCCTCATCTGCCCATGGCACTGCTCGCACAGAGGCACAGAGACTGGGGCTGCTTGCTTGTCTTGCCCCCTCAAACTTCAAACGTAGCTTAGGTGGTCCGTGCCGGGCGCCTCCGGCAGCCCTGCTCCGAAAATGCGAATGTCTGCAGATAGCTCGCAGGCAGAAAGAGCTAGCCTGGAAAGCTGTTGCTCAGCCTCATCTGCCCATGGCACTGCTCGCACAGAGGCACAGAGACTGAGGCTGCTTGCTTGTCTTGCACCCTCAAACTTCAAACGTAGCTTAGGTGGTCCGTGCCGGGCGCCTCCGGCAGCCCTGCTCCGAAAATGCGAACGTCTGCAGATAGCTCGCAGGCAGAAAGAGCTAGCCTGGAAAGCTGTTGCTCAGCCTCATCTGCCCATGGCACTGCTCGCACAGAGGCACAGAGACTGGGGCTGCTTGCTTGTCTTGTCCCCTCAAACTTCAAACGTAGCTTAGGTGGTCCGTGCCGGGCGCCTCCGGCAGCCCTGCTCCGAAAATGCGAACATCTGCAGATAGCTCGCAGGCAGAAAGAGCTAGCCTGGAAAGCTGTTGCTCAGCCTCATCTGCCCATGGCACTGCTCGCACAGAGGCACAGAGACTGGGGCTGCTTGCTTGTCTTGCCCCCTCAAACTTCAAACGTAACTTAGGTGGTCCATGCCGGGCGCCTCCGACAGCCCTGCTCCGAAAATGCAAACGTCTGCAGATAGCTCGCAGGCAGAAAGAGCTAGCCTGGAAAGCTGTTGCTCAGCCTCATCTGCCCATGGCACTGCTCGCACAGAGGCACAGAGACTGGGGCTGCTTGCTTGTCTTCCCCCTCAAACCTCAAACGTAGCTTAGGTGGTCCGTGCCGGGCGCCTCCGGCAGCCCTGCTCCGAAAATGCAAATGTCTGCAGATAGCTCGCAGGCAGAAAGAGCTAGCCTGGAAAGCTGTTGCTCAGCCTCATCTGCCCATGGCACTGCTCGCACAGAGGCACAGAGACTGGGGCTGCTTGCTTGTCTTGTCCCCTCAAACTTGAAATGTAGCTTAGGTGGTCCGTGCCGGGCGCCTCCGGCAGCCCTGCTCCGAAAATGCGAACGTCTGCAGATAGCTCGCAGGCAGAAAGAGCTAGCCTGGAAAGCTGTTGCTCAGCCTCATCTGCCCATGGCACTGCTCGCACAGAGGCACAGAGACTGGGGCTGCTTGCTTGTCTTGTCCCCTCAAACTTCAAACGTATCTTAGGTGGTCCGTGCCGGGCACCTCCGGCAGCCCTGCTCCGAAAATGCGAACGTCTGCAGATAGCTCGCAGGCAGAAAGAGCTAGCCTGGAAAGCTGTTGCTCAGCCTCATCTGCCCATGGCACTGCTCGCACAGAGGCACAGAGACTGGGGCTGCTTGCTTGTCTTGCCCCCTCAAACTTCAAACGTAACTTAGGTGGTCCATGCCGGGCGCCTCCGACAGCCCTGCTCCGAAAATGCAAACGTCTGCAGATAGCTCGCAGGCAGAAAGAGCTAGCCTGGAAAGCTGTTGCTCAGCCTAATCTGCCCATGGCACTGCTCGCACAGAGGCACAGAGACTGGGGCTGCTTGCTTGTCTTCCCCCTCAAACCTCAAACGTAGCTTAGGTGGTCCGTGCCGGGCGCCTCCGGCAGCCCTGCTCCGAAAATGCAAATGTCTGCAGATAGCTCGCAGGCAGAAAGAGCTAGCCTGGAAAGCTGTTGCTCAGCCTCATCTGCCCATGGCACTGCTCGCACAGAGGCACAGAGACTGGGGCTGCTTGCTTGTCTTGTCCCCTCAAACTTGAAATGTAGCTTAGGTGGTCCGTGCCGGGCGCCTCCGGCAGCCCTGCTCCGAAAATGCGAACGTCTGCAGATAGCTCGCAGGCAGAAAGAGCTAGCCTGGAAAGCTGTTGCTCAGCCTCATCTGCCCATGGCACTGCTCGCACAGAGGCACAGAGACTGGGGCTGCTTGCTTGTCTTGCCCCCTCAAACTTCAAACGTAACTTAGGTGGTCCATGCCGGGCGCCTCCGACAGCCCTGCTCCGAAAATGCAAACGTCTGCAGATAGCTCGCAGGCAGAAAGAGCTAGCCTGGAAAGCTGTTGCTCAGCCTCATCTGCCCATGGCACTGCTCGCACAGAGGCACAGAGACTGGGGCTGCTTGCTTGTCTTCCCCCTCAAACCTCAAACGTAGCTTAGGTGGTCTGTGCCGGGCGCCTCCGGCAGCCCTGCTCCGAAAATGCAAATGTCTGCAGATAGCTCGCAGGCAGAAAGAGCTAGCCTGGAAAGCTGTTGCTCAGCCTCATCTGCCCATGGCACTGCTCGCACAGAGGCACAGAGACTGGGGCTGCTTGCTTGTCTTGTCCCCTCAAACTTGAAATGTAGCTTAGGTGGTCCGTGCCGGGCGCCTCCGGCAGCCCTGCTCCGAAAATGCGAACGTCTGCAGATAGCTGGCAGGCAGAAAGAGCTAGCCTGGAAAGCTGTTGCTCAGCCTCATCTGCCCATGGCACTGCTCGCACAGAGGCACAGAGACTGGGGCTGGTTGCTTGTCTTGTCCCCTCAAACTTCAAACGTAGCTTAGGTGGTCCGTGCCGGGCGCCTCCGGCAGCCCTGCTCCGAAAATGCGAACGTCTGCAGATAGCTCGCAGGCAGAAAGAGCTAGCCTGGAAAGCTGTTGCTCAGCCTCATCTGCCCATGGCACTGCTCGCACAGAGGCACAGAGACTGGGGATGCTTGCTTGTCTTGCCCCCTCAAACTTCAAACGTTGCTTAGGTGGTCCGTGCCGGGCGCCTCCGGCAGCCCTGCTCCGAAAATGCAAACGTCTGCAGATAGCTGGCAGGCAGAAAGAGCTAGCCTGGAAAGCTGTTGCTCAGCCTCATCTGCCCATGGCACTGCTCGCACAGAGGCACAGAGACTGGGGCTGCTTGCTTGTCTTGCACCCTCAACCTTCAAACGTAGCTTAGGTGGTCCGTGCCGGGCGCCTCCGGCAGCCCTGCTCCGAAAATGCGAACGTCTGCAGATAGCTCGCAGGCAGAAAGAGCTAGCCTGGAAAGCTGTTGCTCAGCCTCATCTGCCCATGGCACTGCTCGCACAGAGGCACAGAGACTGGGGCTGCTTGCTTGTCTTGCCCCCTCAAACTTCAAACGTAACTTAGGTGGTCCATGCCGGGCGCCTCCGACAGCCCTGCTCCGAAAATGCAAACGTCTGCAGATAGCTCGCAGGCAGAAAGAGCTAGCCTGGAAAGCTGTTGCTCAGCCTCATCTGCCCATGGCACTGCTCGCACAGAGGCACAGAGACTGGGGCTGCTTGCTTGTCTTCCCCCTCAAACCTCAAACGTAGCTTAGGTGGTCCGTGCCGGGCGCCTCCGGCAGCCCTGCTCCGAAAACGCAAACGTCTGCAGATAGCTCGCAGGCAGAAAGAGCTAGCCTGGAAAGCTGTTGCTCAGCCTCATCTGCCCATGGCACTGCTCGCACAGAGGCACAGAGACTGGGGCTGCTTGCTTGTCTTGTCCCCTCAAACTTGAAATGTAGCTTAGGTGGTCCGTGCCGGGCGCCTCCGGCAGCCCTGCTCCGAAAATGCGAACGTCTGCAGATAGCTCGCAGGCAGAAAGAGCTAGCCTGGAAAGCTGTTGCTCAGCCTCATCTGCCCATGGCACTGCTCGCACAGAGGCACAGAGACTGGGGCTGCTTGCTTGTCTTGTCCCCTCAAACTTCAAACGTATCTTAGGTGGTCCGTGCCGGGCGCCTCCGGCAGCCCTGCTCCGAAAATGCGAACGTCTGCAGATAGCTCGCAGGCAGAAAGAGCTAGCCTGGAAAGCTGTTGCTCAGCCTCATCTGCCCATGGCACTGCTCGCACAGAGGCACAGAGACTGGGGATGCTTGCTTGTCTTGCCCCCTCAAACTTCAAACGTTGCTTAGGTGGTCCGTGCCGGGCGCCTCCGGCAGCCCTGCTCCGAAAATGCGAATGTCTGCAGATAGCTGGCAGGCAGAAAGAGCTAGCCTGGAAAGCTGTTGCTCAGCCTCATCTGCCCATGGCACTGCTCGCACAGAGGCACAGAGACTGGGGCTGCTTGCTTGTCTTGCACCCTCAAACTTCAAACGTAGCTTAGCTGGTCCGTGCCGGGCGCCTCTGGCAGCCCTGCTCCGAAAATGCGAACGTCTGCAGATAGCTCTCAGGCAGAAAGAGCTAGCCTGGAAAGCTGTTGCTCAGCCTCATCTGCCCATGGCACTGCTCGCACAGAGGCACAGAGACTGGGGCTGCTTGCTTGTCTTGCCCCCTCAAACCTCAAACGTAGCTTAGGTGGTCCGTGCCGGGCGCCTCCGGCAGCCCTGCTCCGAAAATGCAAATGTCTGCAGATAGCTCGCAGGCAGAAAGAGCTAGCCTGGAAAGCTGTTGCTCAGCCTCATCTGCCCATGGCACTGCTCGCACAGAGGCACAGAGACTGGGGCTGCTTGCTTGTCTTGTCCCCTCAAACTTCAAATGTAGCTTAGGTGGTCCGTGCCGGGCGCCTCCGGCAGCCCTGCTCCGAAAATGCGAACGTCTGCAGATAGCTCGCAGACAGAAAGAGCTAGCCTGGAAAGCTGTTGCTCAGCCTCATCTGCCCATGGCACTGCTCGCACAGAGGCACAGAGACTGAGGCTGCTTGCTTGTCTTGCCCCCTCAAACTTCAAACGTATCTTAGGTGGTCCGTGCCGGGCGCCTCTGGCAGCCCTGCTCCAAAAATCCAAACGTCTGCAGATAGCTCGCAGGCAGAAAGAGCTAGCCTGGAAAGCTGTTGCTCAGCCTCATCTGCCCATGGCACTGCTCGCACAGAGGCACAGAGACTGGGGCTGCTTGCTTGTCTTGTCCCCTCAAACTTCAAACGTATCTTAGGTGGTCTGTGCCGGGCGCCTCCGGCAGCCCTGCTCCGAAAATGCAAACGTCTGCAGATAGCTCGCAGGCAGAAAGAGCTAGCCTGGAAAGCTGTTGCTCAGCCTCATCTGCCCATGGCACTGCTCGCACAGAGGCACAGAGACTGGGGATGCTTGCTTGTCTTGTCCCCTCAAATTTCAAACGTAGTTTAGGTGGTCCGTGCCGGGCGCCTCCGGCAGCCCTGCTCCAAAAATGCGAACGTCTGCAGATAGCTGGCAGGCAGAAAGAGCTAGCCTGGAAAGCTGTTGCTCAGCCTCATCTGCCCATGGCACTGCTCGCACAGAGGCACAGAGACTGGGGCTGCTTGCTTGTCTTGCCCCCTCAAACTTCAAACGTAACTTAGGTGGTCCGTGCCGGGCGCCTCCGTCAGACCTGCTCCGAAAATGCAAACGTCTGCAGATAGCTCGCAGGCAGAAAGAGCTAGCCTGGAAAGCTGTTGCTCAGCCTCATCTGCCCATGGCACTGCTCGCACAGAGGCACAGAGACTGGGGCTGCTTGCTTGTCTTGCCCCCTCAAACTTCAAACGTAGCTTAGGTGGTCAGTGCCGGGCGCCTCCGGCAGCCCTGCTCCGAAAATGCGAACGTCTGCAGATAGCTTGCAGCCAGAAAGAGCTAGCCTGGAAAGCTGTTGCTCAGCCTCATCTGCCCATGGCACTGCTCGCACAGAGGCACAGAGACTGGGGCTGCTTGCTTGTCTTGTCCCCTCAAACTTCAAACGTAGCTTAGGTGGTCTGTGCCGGGCGCCTCCGGCAGCCCTGCTCCAAAAATGCGAATGTCTGCAGATAGCTGGCAGGCAGAAAGAGCTAGCCTGGAAAGCTGTTGCTCAGCCTCATCTGCCCATGGCACTGCTCGCACAGAAGCACAGAGACTGGGGCTGCTTGCTTGTCTTGCCCCCTCAAACTTCAAACGTAGCTTAGGTGGTCCGTGCCGGGCGCCTCCGGCAGCCCTGCTCCGAAAATGCGAACGTCTGCAGATAGCTGGCAGGCAGAAAGAGCTAGCCTGGAAAGCTGTTGCTCAGCCTCATCTGCCCATGGCACTGCTCGCACAGAGGAACAGAGACTGAGGCTGCTTGCTTGTCTTGCCCCCTCAAACTTCAAACGTAGCTTAGGTGGTCCGTGCCGGGCTCATCCGGCAGCCCTGCTCCGAAAATGCCAACGTCTGCAGATAGCTCGCAGGCAGAAAGAGCTAGCCTGGAAAGCTGTTGCTCAGCCTCATCTGCCCATGGCACTGCTCGCACAGAGGCACAGAGACTGGGGCTGCTTGCTTGTCTTGCCCCCTCAAACTTCAAACGTAGCTTAGGTGGTCCATGCCGGGCGCCTCCGGCAGCCCTGCTCCGAAAATGCAAACGTCTGCAGATAGCTGGCAGGCAGAAAGAGCTAGCCTGGAAAGCTGTTGCTCAGCCTCATCTGCCCATGGCACTGCTCGCACAGAGGCACAGAGACTGGGGCTGCTTGCTTGTCTTGTCCCCTCAAACTTCAAACGTAGCTTAGGTGGTCCGTGCCGGGCGCCTCCGGCAGCCCTGCTCCGAAAATCCAAACGTCTGCAGATAGCTGGCAGGCAGAAAGAGCTAGCCTGGAAAGCTGTTGCTCAGCCTCATCTGCCCATGGCACTGCTCGCACAGAGGCACAGAGACTGGGGCTGCTTGCTTGTCTTGTCCCCTCAAACTTCAAACGTATCTTAGGTGGTCTGTGCCGGGCGCCTCCGGCAGCCCTGCTCCGAAAATGCAAACGTCTGCAGATAGCTCGCAGGCAGAAAGAGCTAGCCTGGAAAGCTGTTGCTCAGCCTCATCTGCCCATGGCACTGCTCGCACAGAGGCACAGAGACTGGGGATGCTTGCTTGTCTTGTCCCCTCAAATTTCAAACGTAGTTTAGGTGGTCCGTGCCGGGCGCCTCCGGCAGCCCTGCTCCAAAAATGCGAACGTCTGCAGATAGCTGGCAGGCAGAAAGAGCTAGCCTGGAAAGCTGTTGCTCAGCCTCATCTGCCCATGGCACTGCTCGCACAGAGGCACAGAGACTGGGGCTGCTTGCTTGTCTTGCCCCCTCAAACTTCAAACGTAACTTAGGTGGTCCGTGCCGGGCGCCTCCGTCAGACCTGCTCCGAAAATGCAAACGTCTGCAGATAGCTCGCAGGCAGAAAGAGCTAGCCTGGAAAGCTGTTGCTCAGCCTCATCTGCCCATGGCACTGCTCGCACAGAGGCACAGAGACTGGGGCTGCTTGCTTGTCTTGCCCCCTCAAACTTCAAACGTAGCTTAGGTGGTCAGTGCCGGGCGCCTCCGGCAGCCCTGCTCCGAAAATGCGAACGTCTGCAGATAGCTTGCAGCCAGAAAGAGCTAGCCTGGAAAGCTGTTGCTCAGCCTCATCTGCCCATGGCACTGCTCACACAGAGGCACAGAGACTGGGGCTGCTTGCTTGTCTTGCACCCTCAAACTTCAAACGTAGCTTAGGTGGTCTGTGCCGGGCGCCTCCGGCATCCCTGCTCCAAAAATGCGAATGTCTGCAGATAGCTTGCAGGCAGAAAGAGCTAGCCTGGAAAGCTGTTGCTCAGCCTCATCTGCCCATGGCACTGCTCGCACAGAAGCACAGAGACTGGGGCTGCTTGCTTGTCTTGCCCCCTCAAACTTCAAACGTATCTTAGGTGGTCCGTGCCGGGCGCCTCCGGCAGCCCTGCTCCGAAAATGCGAACGTCTGCAGATAGCTGGCAGGCAGAAAGAGCTAGCCTGGAAAGCTGTTGCTCAGCCTCATCTGCCCATGGCACTGCTCGCACAGAGGCACAGAGACTGAGGCTGCTTGCTTGTCTTGCCCCCTCAAACTTCAAACGTAGCTTAGGTGGTCCGTGCCGGGCTCATCCGGCAGCCCTGCTCCGAAAATGCCAACGTCTGCAGATAGCTCGCAGGCAGAAAGAGCTAGCCTGGAAAGCTGTTGCTCAGCCTCATCTGCCCATGGCACTGCTCGCACAGAGGCACAGAGACTGGGGCTGCTTGCTTGTCTTGCCCCCTCAAACTTCAAACGTAGCTTAGGTGGTCCATGCCGGGCGCCTCCGGCAGCCCTGCTCCGAAAATGCAAATGTCTGCAGATAGCTCGCAGGCAGAAAGAGCTAGCCTGGAAAGCTGTTGCTCAGCCTCATCTGCCCATGGCACTGCTCGCACAGAGGCACAGAGACTGGGGCTGCTTGCTTGTCTTGTCCCCTCAAACTTCAAACGTAGCTTAGGTGGTCCGTGCCGGGCGCCTCCGGCAGCCCTGCTCCAAAAATCCAAACGTCTGCAGATAGCTCGCAGGCAGAAAGAGCTAGCCTGGAAAGCTGTTGCTCAGCCTCATCTGCCCATGGCACTGCTCGCACAGAGGCACAGAGACTGGGGCTGCTTGCTTGTCTTGTCCCCTCAAACTTCAAACGTATCTTAGGTGGTCTGTGCCGGGCGCCTCCGGCAGCCCTGCTCCGAAAATGCAAACGTCTGCAGATAGCTCGCAGGCAGAAAGAGCTAGCCTGGAAAGCTGTTGCTCAGCCTCATCTGCCCATGGCACTGCTCGCACAGAGGCACAGAGACTGGGGATGCTTGCTTGTCTTGTCCCCTCAAATTTCAAACGTAGTTTAGGTGGTCCGTGCCGGGCGCCTCCGGCAGCCCTGCTCCAAAAATGCGAACGTCTGCAGATAGCTGGCAGGCAGAAAGAGCTAGCCTGGAAAGCTGTTGCTCAGCCTCATCTGCCCATGGCACTGCTCGCACAGAGGCACAGAGACTGGGGCTGCTTGCTTGTCTTGCCCCCTCAAACTTCAAACGTAACTTAGGTGGTCCGTGCCGGGCGCCTCCGTCAGACCTGCTCCGAAAATGCAAACGTCTGCAGATAGCTCGCAGGCAGAAAGAGCTAGCCTGGAAAGCTGTTGCTCAGCCTCATCTGCCCATGGCACTGCTCGCACAGAGGCACAGAGACTGGGGCTGCTTGCTTGTCTTGCCCCCTCAAACTTCAAACGTAGCTTAGGTGGTCTGTGCCGGGCGCCTCCGGCAGCCCTGCTCCAAAAATGCGAATGTCTGCAGATAGCTGGCAGGCAGAAAGAGCTAGCCTGGAAAGCTGTTGCTCAGCCTCATCTGCCCATGGCACTGCTCGCACAGAAGCACAGAGACTGGGGCTGCTTGCTTGTCTTGCCCCCTCAAACTTCAAACGTAGCTTAGGTGGTCCGTGCCGGGCGCCTCCGGCAGCCCTGCTCCGAAAATGCGAACGTCTGCAGATAGCTGGCAGGCAGAAAGAGCTAGCCTGGAAAGCTGTTGCTCAGCCTCATCTGCCCATGGCACTGCTCGCACAGAGGCACAGAGACTGAGGCTGCTTGCTTGTCTTGCCCCCTCAAACTTCAAACGTAGCTTAGGTGGTCCGTGCCGGGCTCATCCGGCAGCCCTGCTCCGAAAATGCCAACGTCTGCAGATAGCTCGCAGGCAGAAAGAGCTAGCCTGGAAAGCTGTTGCTCAGCCTCATCTGCCCATGGCACTGCTCGCACAGAGGCACAGAGACTGAGGCTGCTTGCTTGTCTTGCCCCCTCAAACTTCAAACGTAGCTTAGGTGGTCCGTGCCGGGCTCATCCGGCAGCCCTGCTCCGAAAATGCCAACGTCTGCAGATAGCTCGCAGGCAGAAAGAGCTAGCCTGGAAAGCTGTTGCTCAGCCTCATCTGCCCATGGCACTGCTCGCACAGAGGCACAGAGACTGGGGCTGCTTGCTTGTCTTGTCCCCTCAAACTTGAAATGTAGCTTAGGTGGTCCGTGCCGGGCGCCTCCGGCAGCCCTGCTCCGAAAATGCGAACGTCTGCAGATAGCTTGCAGGCAGAAAGAGCTAGCCTGGAAAGCTGTTGCTCAGCCTCATCTGCCCATGGCACTGCTCGCACAGAGGCACAGAGACTGAGGCTGCTTGCTTGTCTTGCCCCCTCAAACTTCAAACGTAGCTTAGGTGGTCCTTGCCGGGCGCCTCCGGCAGCCCTGCTCTGAAAATGCGAACGTCTGCAGATAGCTCGCAGGCAGAAAGAGCTAGCCTGGAAAGCTGTTGCTCAGCCTCATCTGCCCATGGCACTGCTCGCACAGAGGCACAGAGACTGGGGCTGCTTGCTTGTCTTGCCCCCTCAAACTTCAAACGTAACTTAGGTGGTCCATGCCGGGCGCCTCCGGCATCCCTGCTCTGAAAATGCAAACGTCTGCAGATAGCTCGCAGGCAGAAAGAGCTAGCCTGGAAAGCTGTTGCTCAGCCTCATCTGCCCATGGCACTGCTCGCACAGAGGCACAGAGACTGGGGCTGCTTGCTTGTCTTGCACCGTCAAACTTCAAACGTAGCTTAGGTGGTCCGTGCCGGGCGCCTCCGGCAGCCCTGCTCCGAAAATGCAAACGTCTGCAGATAGCTCGCAGGCAGAAAGAGCTAGCCTGGAAAGCTGTTGCTCAGCCTCATCTGCCCATGGCACTGCTCGCACAGAGGCACAGAGACTGGGGCTGCTTGCTTGTCTTGTCCCCTCAACCTTCAAACGTAGCTTAGGTGGTCCGTGCCGGGCGCATCCGGCAGCCCTGCTCCGAAAATGCGAACGTCTGCAGATAGCTCGCAGGCAGAAAGAGCTAGCCTGGAAAGCTGTTGCTCAGCCTCATCTGCCCATGGCACTGCTCGCACAGAGGCACAGAGACTGGGGCTGCTTGCTTGTCTTGTCCCCTCAAACTTCAAACGTATCTTAGGTGGTCTGTGCCGGGCGCCTCCGGCAGCCCTGCTCCGAAAATGCAAACGTCTGCAGATAGCTCGCAGGCAGAAAGAGCTAGCCTGGAAAGCTGTTGCTCAGCCTCATCTGCCCATGGCACTGCTCGCACAGAGGCACAGAGACTGGGGCTGCTTGCTTGTCTTGCCCCCTCAAACTTCAAACGTAGCTTAGGTGGTCCGTGCCGGGCGCCTCCGGCAGTCCTGCTCCGAAAATGCAAACGTCTGCAGATAGCTCGCAGGCAGAAAGAGCTAGCCTGGAAAGCTGTTGCTCAGCCTCATCTGCCCATGGCACTGCTCGCACAGAGGCACAGAGACTGGGGCTGCTTGCTTGTCTTGTCCCCTCAAACTTGAAATGTAGCTTAGGTGGTCCGTTCCTGGCGCATCCGGCAGCCCTGCTCCGAAAATGCAAACGTCTGCAGATAGCTCGCAGGCAGAAAGAGCTAGCCTGGAAAGCTGTTGCTCAGCCTCATCGGCCCATGGCACTGCTCGCACAGAGGCACAGAGACTGGGGCTGCTTGCTTGTCTTGCCCCCTCAAACTTCAAACGTAGCTTAGGTGGTCAGTGCCGGGAGCCTCCGGCAGCCCTGCTCCGAAAATCCAAACGTCTGCAGATAGCTGGCAGGCAGAAAGAGCTAGCCTGGAAAGCTGTTGCTCAGCCTCATCTGCCCATGGCACTGCTCGCACAGAGGCACAGAGACTGGGGCTGCTTGCTTGTCTTGTCCCCTCAAACTTCAAACGTAGCTTAGGTGGTCTGTGCCGGGCGCCTCCGGCAGCCCTGCTCCAAAAATGCGAACGTCTGCAGATAGGTCGCAGGCAGAAAGAGCTAGCCTAGAAAGCTGTTGCTCAGCCTCATCTGCCCATGGCACTGCTCGCACAGAGGCACAGAGACTGGGGCTGCTTGCTTGTCTTGCCCCCTCAAACTTCAAACGTAGCTTAGGTGGTCCGTGCCGGGCGCCTCCCGCAGCCCTGCTCCGAAAATGCGAACGTCTGCAGATAGCTCACAGCCAGAAAGAGCTAGCCTGGAAAGCTGTTGCTCAGCCTCATCTGCCCATGGCACTGCTCGCACAGAGGCACAGAGACTGGGGCTGCTTGCTTGTCTTGTCCCCTCAAACTTCAAACGTAGCTTAGGTGGTCTGTGCCGGGCGCCTCCGGCAGCCCTGCTCCAAAAATGCAAACGTCTGCAGATAGCTCGCAGGCAGAAAGAGCTAGCCTGGAAAGCTGTTGCTCAGCCTCATCTGCCCATGGCACTGCTCGCACAGAGGCACAGAGACTGGGGCTGCTTGCTTGTCTTGTCCCCTCAAACTTCAAACGTAGCTCAGGTGGACCGTGCCGGGCGCCTCCGGCAGCCCTGCTCCGAAAATGCGAACGTCTGCGGATAGCTCGCAGGCAGAAAGAGCTAGCCTGGAAAGCTGTTGCTCAGCCTCATCTGCCCATGGCACTGCTCGCACAGAGGCACAGAGACTGGGGCTGCTTGCTTGTCTTGTCCCCTCAAACTTCAAACGTAGCTCAGGTGGTCCGTGCCGGGCGCCTCCGGCAGCCCTGCTCTGAAAATGCAAAGGTCTGCAGATAGCTCGCAGGCAGAAAGAGCTAGCCTGGAAAGCTGTTGCTCAGCCTCATCTGCCCATGGCACTGCTCGCACAGAGGCACAGAGACTGGGGCTGCTTGCTTGTCTTGTCCCCTCAAACTTCAAATGTAGCTTAGGTGGTCCGTGCCGGGCGCCTCCGGCAGCCCTGCTCCGAAAATGCGAACGTCTGCAGATAGCTCGCAGGCAGAAAGAGCTAGCCCGGAAAGCTGTTGCTCAGCCTCATCTGCCCATGGCACTGCTCGCACAGAGGCACAGAGACTGGGGCTGCTTGCTTGTCTTGTCCCCTCAAACTTCAAATGTATCTTTTGTGGTCCGTGCCGGGCGCATCCGGCAGCCCTGCTCCAAAAATGCGAACGTCTGCAGATAGCTCGCAGGCAGAAAGAGCTAGCCTGGAAAGCTGTTGCTCAGCCTCATCTGCCCATGGCACTGCTCGCACAGAGGCACAGAGACTGAGGCTGCTTGCTTGTCTTGCCCCCTCAAACTTCAAACGTAGCTTAGGTGGTGCTTGCCGGGCGCCTCCGGCAGCCCTGCTCCAAAAATGCGAACGTCTGCAGATAGCTCGCAGGCAGAAAGAGCTAGCCTGGAAAGCTGTTGCTCAGCCTCATCTGCCCATGGCACTGCTCGCACAGAGGCACAGAGACTGGGGCTGCTTGCTTGTCTTGCACCCTCAACCTTCAAACGTAGCTTAGGTGGTCCGTGCCGGGCGCCTCCGGCATCCCTGCTCTGAAAATGCAAACGTCTGCAGATAGCTCGCAGGCAGAAAGAGCTAGCCTGGAAAGCTGTTGCTCAGCCTCATCTGCCCATGGCACTGCTCGCACAGAGGCACAGAGACTGGGGCTGCTTGCTTGTCTTGCCCCCTCAAACTTCAAACGTAGCTTAGGTGGTCCGTGCCGGGCGCCTCCGA
Organism: Opisthocomus hoazin; assembly: GCF_030867145.1. NCBI lineage: Eukaryota > Metazoa > Chordata > Aves > Opisthocomiformes > Opisthocomidae > Opisthocomus > Opisthocomus hoazin. Next base: position 178,460 of record NW_027449006.1, read on the forward strand.
CAGCCCTGCTCCGAAAATGCGAATGTCTGCAGATAGCTCGCAGGCAGAAAGAGCTAGCCTGGAAAGCTGTTGCTCAGCCTCATCTGCCCATGGCACTGCTCGCACAGAGGCACAGAGACTGGGGCTGCTTGCTTGTCTTGCCCCCTCAAACTTCAAACGTAGCTTAGGTGGTCTGTGCCGGGCGCCTCCGACAGCCCTGCTCCGAAAATGCCAACGTCTGCAGATAGCTCGCAGGCAGAAAGAGCTAGCCTGGAAAGCTGTTGCTCAGCCTCATCTGCCCATGGCACTGCTCGCACAGAGGCACAGAGACTGGGGCTGCTTGCTTGTCTTGTCCCCTCAAACTTCAAATGTATCTTTTGTGGTCCGTGCCGGGCGCATCTGGCAGCCCTGCTCCGAAAATGCGAACGTCTGCAGATAGCTCGCAGGCAGAAAGAGCTAGCCTGGAAAGCTGTTGCTCAGCCTCATCTGCCCATGGCACTGCTCGCACAGAGGCACAGAGACTGAGGCTGCTTGCTTGTCTTGCCCCCTCAAACTTCAAACGTATCTTAGGTGGTCCGTGCCGGGCGCCTCCGGCAGCCCTGCTCCAAAAATCCAAACGTCTGCAGATAGCTCGCAGGCAGAAAGAGCTAGCCTGGAAAGCTGTTGCTCAGCCTCATCTGCCCATGGCACTGCTCGCACAGAGGCACAGAGACTGGGGCTGCTTGCTTGTCTTGTCCCCTCAAACTTCAAACGTATCTTAGGTGGTCTGTGCCGGGCGCCTCCGGCAGCCCTGCTCCGAAAATGCAAACGTCTGCAGATAGCTCGCAGGCAGAAAGAGCTAGCCTGGAAAGCTGTTGCTCAGCCTCATCTGCCCATGGCACTGCTCGCACAGAGGCACAGAGACTGGGGATGCTTGCTTGTCTTGTCCCCTCAAATTTCAAACGTAGTTTAGGTGGTCCGTGCCGGGCGCCTCCGGCAGCCCTGCTCCAAAAATGCGAACGTCTGCAGATAGCTGGCAGGCAGAAAGAGCTAGCCTGGAAAGCTGTTGCTCAGCCTCATCTGCCCATGGCACTGCTCGCACAGAGGCACAGAGACTGGGGCTGCTTGCTTGTCTTGCCCCCTCAAACTTCAAACGTAACTTAGGTGGTCCGTGCCGGGCGCCTCCGTCAGACCTGCTCCGAAAATGCAAACGTCTGCAGATAGCTCGCAGGCAGAAAGAGCTAGCCTGGAAAGCTGTTGCTCAGCCTCATCTGCCCATGGCACTGCTCGCACAGAGGCACAGAGACTGGGGCTGCTTGCTTGTCTTGCCCCCTCAAACTTCAAACGTAGCTTAGGTGGTCAGTGCCGGGCGCCTCCGGCAGCCCTGCTCCGAAAATGCGAACGTCTGCAGATAGCTTGCAGCCAGAAAGAGCTAGCCTGGAAAGCTGTTGCTCAGCCTCATCTGCCCATGGCACTGCTCGCACAGAGGCACAGAGACTGGGGCTGCTTGCTTGTCTTGTCCCCTCAAACTTCAAACGTAGCTTAGGTGGTCTGTGCCGGGCGCCTCCGGCAGCCCTGCTCCAAAAATGCGAATGTCTGCAGATAGCTGGCAGGCAGAAAGAGCTAGCCTGGAAAGCTGTTGCTCAGCCTCATCTGCCCATGGCACTGCTCGCACAGAAGCACAGAGACTGGGGCTGCTTGCTTGTCTTGCCCCCTCAAACTTCAAACGTAGCTTAGGTGGTCCGTGCCGGGCGCCTCCGGCAGCCCTGCTCCGAAAATGCGAACGTCTGCAGATAGCTGGCAGGCAGAAAGAGCTAGCCTGGAAAGCTGTTGCTCAGCCTCATCTGCCCATGGCACTGCTCGCACAGAGGAACAGAGACTGAGGCTGCTTGCTTGTCTTGCCCCCTCAAACTTCAAACGTAGCTTAGGTGGTCCGTGCCGGGCTCATCCGGCAGCCCTGCTCCGAAAATGCCAACGTCTGCAGATAGCTCGCAGGCAGAAAGAGCTAGCCTGGAAAGCTGTTGCTCAGCCTCATCTGCCCATGGCACTGCTCGCACAGAGGCACAGAGACTGGGGCTGCTTGCTTGTCTTGCCCCCTCAAACTTCAAACGTAGCTTAGGTGGTCCATGCCGGGCGCCTCCGGCAGCCCTGCTCCGAAAATGCAAACGTCTGCAGATAGCTGGCAGGCAGAAAGAGCTAGCCTGGAAAGCTGTTGCTCAGCCTCATCTGCCCATGGCACTGCTCGCACAGAGGCACAGAGACTGGGGCTGCTTGCTTGTCTTGTCCCCTCAAACTTCAAACGTAGCTTAGGTGGTCCGTGCCGGGCGCCTCCGGCAGCCCTGCTCCGAAAATCCAAACGTCTGCAGATAGCTGGCAGGCAGAAAGAGCTAGCCTGGAAAGCTGTTGCTCAGCCTCATCTGCCCATGGCACTGCTCGCACAGAGGCACAGAGACTGGGGCTGCTTGCTTGTCTTGTCCCCTCAAACTTCAAACGTATCTTAGGTGGTCTGTGCCGGGCGCCTCCGGCAGCCCTGCTCCGAAAATGCAAACGTCTGCAGATAGCTCGCAGGCAGAAAGAGCTAGCCTGGAAAGCTGTTGCTCAGCCTCATCTGCCCATGGCACTGCTCGCACAGAGGCACAGAGACTGGGGATGCTTGCTTGTCTTGTCCCCTCAAATTTCAAACGTAGTTTAGGTGGTCCGTGCCGGGCGCCTCCGGCAGCCCTGCTCCAAAAATGCGAACGTCTGCAGATAGCTGGCAGGCAGAAAGAGCTAGCCTGGAAAGCTGTTGCTCAGCCTCATCTGCCCATGGCACTGCTCGCACAGAGGCACAGAGACTGGGGCTGCTTGCTTGTCTTGCCCCCTCAAACTTCAAACGTAACTTAGGTGGTCCGTGCCGGGCGCCTCCGTCAGACCTGCTCCGAAAATGCAAACGTCTGCAGATAGCTCGCAGGCAGAAAGAGCTAGCCTGGAAAGCTGTTGCTCAGCCTCATCTGCCCATGGCACTGCTCGCACAGAGGCACAGAGACTGGGGCTGCTTGCTTGTCTTGCCCCCTCAAACTTCAAACGTAGCTTAGGTGGTCAGTGCCGGGCGCCTCCGGCAGCCCTGCTCCGAAAATGCGAACGTCTGCAGATAGCTTGCAGCCAGAAAGAGCTAGCCTGGAAAGCTGTTGCTCAGCCTCATCTGCCCATGGCACTGCTCACACAGAGGCACAGAGACTGGGGCTGCTTGCTTGTCTTGTCCCCTCAAACTTCAAACGTAGCTTAGGTGGTCTGTGCCGGGCGCCTCCGGCATCCCTGCTCCAAAAATGCGAATGTCTGCAGATAGCTTGCAGGCAGAAAGAGCTAGCCTGGAAAGCTGTTGCTCAGCCTCATCTGCCCATGGCACTGCTCGCACAGAAGCACAGAGACTGGGGCTGCTTGCTTGTCTTGCCCCCTCAAACTTCAAACGTATCTTAGGTGGTCCGTGCCGGGCGCCTCCGGCAGCCCTGCTCCGAAAATGCGAACGTCTGCAGATAGCTGGCAGGCAGAAAGAGCTAGCCTGGAAAGCTGTTGCTCAGCCTCATCTGCCCATGGCACTGCTCGCACAGAGGCACAGAGACTGAGGCTGCTTGCTTGTCTTGCCCCCTCAAACTTCAAACGTAGCTTAGGTGGTCCGTGCCGGGCTCATCCGGCAGCCCTGCTCCGAAAATGCCAACGTCTGCAGATAGCTCGCAGGCAGAAAGAGCTAGCCTGGAAAGCTGTTGCTCAGCCTCATCTGCCCATGGCACTGCTCGCACAGAGGCACAGAGACTGGGGCTGCTTGCTTGTCTTGCCCCCTCAAACTTCAAACGTAGCTTAGGTGGTCCATGCCGGGCGCCTCCGGCAGCCCTGCTCCGAAAATGCAAACGTCTGCAGATAGCTCGCAGGCAGAAAGAGCTAGCCTGGAAAGCTGTTGCTCAGCCTCATCTGCCCATGGCACTGCTCGCACAGAGGCACAGAGACTGGGGCTGCTTGCTTGTCTTGTCCCCTCAAACTTCAAACGTAGCTTAGGTGGTCCGTGCCGGGCGCCTCCGGCAGCCCTGCTCCAAAAATCCAAACGTCTGCAGATAGCTCGCAGGCAGAAAGAGCTAGCCTGGAAAGCTGTTGCTCAGCCTCATCTGCCCATGGCACTGCTCGCACAGAGGCACAGAGACTGGGGCTGCTTGCTTGTCTTGTCCCCTCAAACTTCAAACGTATCTTAGGTGGTCTGTGCCGGGCGCCTCCGGCAGCCCTGCTCCGAAAATGCAAACGTCTGCAGATAGCTCGCAGGCAGAAAGAGCTAGCCTGGAAAGCTGTTGCTCAGCCTCATCTGCCCATGGCACTGCTCGCACAGAGGAACAGAGACTGGGGATGCTTGCTTGTCTTGTCCCCTCAAATTTCAAACGTAGTTTAGGTGGTCCGTGCCGGGCGCCTCCGGCAGCCCTGCTCCAAAAATGCGAACGTCTGCAGATAGCTGGCAGGCAGAAAGAGCTAGCCTGGAAAGCTGTTGCTCAGCCTCATCTGCCCATGGCACTGCTCGCACAGAGGCACAGAGACTGGGGCTGCTTGCTTGTCTTGCCCCCTCAAACTTCAAACGTAACTTAGGTGGTCCGTGCCGGGCGCCTCCGTCAGACCTGCTCCGAAAATGCAAACGTCTGCAGATAGCTCGCAGGCAGAAAGAGCTAGCCTGGAAAGCTGTTGCTCAGCCTCATCTGCCCATGGCACTGCTCGCACAGAGGCACAGAGACTGGGGCTGCTTGCTTGTCTTGCCCCCTCAAACTTCAAACGTAGCTTAGGTGGTCAGTGCCGGGCGCCTAGGGCAGCCCTGCTCCGAAAATGCGAACGTCTGCAGATAGCTTGCAGCCAGAAAGAGCTAGCCTGGAAAGCTGTTGCTCAGCCTCATCTGCCCATGGCACTGCTCACACAGAGGCACAGAGACTGGGGCTGCTTGCTTGTCTTGTCCCCTCAAACTTCAAACGTAGCTTAGGTGGTCTGTGCCGGGCGCCTCCGGCAGCCCTGCTCCAAAAATGCGAATGTCTGCAGATAGCTGGCAGGCAGAAAGAGCTAGCCTGGAAAGCTGTTGCTCAGCCTCATCTGCCCATGGCACTGCTCGCACAGAAGCACAGAGACTGGGGCTGCTTGCTTGTCTTGCCCCCTCAAACTTCAAACGTAGCTTAGGTGGTCCGTGCCGGGCGCCTCCGGCAGCCCTGCTCCGAAAATGCGAACGTCTGCAGATAGCTGGCAGGCAGAAAGAGCTAGCCTGGAAAGCTGTTGCTCAGCCTCATCTGCCCATGGCACTGCTCGCACAGAGGCACAGAGACTGAGGCTGCTTGCTTGTCTTGCCCCCTCAAACTTCAAACGTAGCTTAGGTGGTCCGTGCCGGGCTCATCCGGCAGCCCTGCTCCGAAAATGCCAACGTCTGCAGATAGCTGGCAGGCAGAAAGAGCTAGCCTGGAAAGCTGTTGCTCAGCCTCATCTGCCCATGGCACTGCTCGCACAGAGGCACAGAGACTGAGGCTGCTTGCTTGTCTTGCCCCCTCAAACTTCAAACGTAGCTTAGGTGGTCCGTGCCGGGCTCATCCGGCAGCCCTGCTCCGAAAATGCCAACGTCTGCAGATAGCTCGCAGGCAGAAAGAGCTAGCCTGGAAAGCTGTTGCTCAGCCTCATCTGCCCATGGCACTGCTCGCACAGAGGCACAGAGACTGGGGCTGCTTGCTTGTCTTGCCCCCTCAAACTTCAAACGTAGCTTAGGTGGTCCATGCCGGGCGCCTCCGGCAGCCCTGCTCCGAAAATGCAAACGTCTGCAGATAGCTCGCAGGCAGAAAGAGCTAGCCTGGAAAGCTGTTGCTCAGCCTCATCTGCCCATGGCACTGCTCGCACAGAGGCACAGAGACTGGGGCTGCTTGCTTGTCTTGTCCCCTCAAACTTCAAACGTAGCTTAGGTGGTCCGTGCCGGGCGCCTCCGGCAGCCCTGCTCCAAAAATCCAAACGTCTGCAGATAGCTCGCAGGCAGAAAGAGCTAGCCTGGAAAGCTGTTGCTCAGCCTCATCTGCCCATGGCACTGCTCGCACAGAGGCACAGAGACTGGGGCTGCTTGCTTGTCTTGTCCCCTCAAACTTCAAACGTATCTTAGGTGGTCTGTGCCGGGCGCCTCCGGCAGCCCTGCTCCGAAAATGCAAACGTCTGCAGATAGCTCGCAGGCAGAAAGAGCTAGCCTGGAAAGCTGTTGCTCAGCCTCATCTGCCCATGGCACTGCTCGCACAGAGGCACAGAGACTGGGGATGCTTGCTTGTCTTGTCCCCTCAAATTTCAAACGTAGTTTAGGTGGTCCGTGCCGGGCGCCTCCGGCAGCCCTGCTCCAAAAATGCGAACGTCTGCAGATAGCTGGCAGGCAGAAAGAGCTAGCCTGGAAAGCTGTTGCTCAGCCTCATCTGCCCATGGCACTGCTCGCACAGAGGCACAGAGACTGGGGCTGCTTGCTTGTCTTGCCCCCTCAAACTTCAAACGTAACTTAGGTGGTCCGTGCCGGGCGCCTCCGTCAGACCTGCTCCGAAAATGCAAACGTCTGCAGATAGCTCGCAGGCAGAAAGAGCTAGCCTGGAAAGCTGTTGCTCAGCCTCATCTGCCCATGGCACTGCTCGCACAGAGGCACAGAGACTGGGGCTGCTTGCTTGTCTTGCCCCCTCAAACTTCAAACGTAGCTTAGGTGGTCAGTGCCGGGCGCCTAGGGCAGCCCTGCTCCGAAAATGCGAACGTCTGCAGATAGCTTGCAGCCAGAAAGAGCTAGCCTGGAAAGCTGTTGCTCAGCCTCATCTGCCCATGGCACTGCTCACACAGAGGCACAGAGACTGGGGCTGCTTGCTTGTCTTGTCCCCTCAAACTTCAAACGTAGCTTAGGTGGTCTGTGCCGGGCGCCTCCGGCAGCCCTGCTCCAAAAATGCGAATGTCTGCAGATAGCTGGCAGGCAGAAAGAGCTAGCCTGGAAAGCTGTTGCTCAGCCTCATCTGCCCATGGCACTGCTCGCACAGAAGCACAGAGACTGGGGCTGCTTGCTTGTCTTGCCCCCTCAAACTTCAAACGTAGCTTAGGTGGTCCGTGCCGGGCGCCTCCGGCAGCCCTGCTCCGAAAATGCGAACGTCTGCAGATAGCTGGCAGGCAGAAAGAGCTAGAATGGAAAGCTGTTGCTCAGCCTCATCTGCCCATGGCACTGCTCGCACAGAGGCACAGAGACTGAGGCTGCTTGCTTGTCTTGCCCCCTCAAACTTCAAACGTAGCTTAGGTGGTCCGTGCCGGGCTCATCCGGCAGCCCTGCTCCGAAAATGCCAACGTCTGCAGATAGCTCGCAGGCAGAAAGAGCTAGCCTGGAAAGCTGTTGCTCAGCCTCATCTGCCCATGGCACTGCTCGCACAGAGGCACAGAGACTGAGGCTGCTTGCTTGTCTTGCCCCCTCAAACTTCAAACGTAGCTTAGGTGGTCCGTGCCGGGCTCATCCGGCAGCCCTGCTCCGAAAATGCCAACGTCTGCAGATAGCTCGCAGGCAGAAAGAGCTAGCCTGGAAAGCTGTTGCTCAGCCTCATCTGCCCATGGCACTGCTCGCACAGAGGCACAGAGACTGGGGCTGCTTGCTTGTCTTGTCCCCTCAAACTTGAAATGTAGCTTAGGTGGTCCGTGCCGGGCGCCTCCGGCAGCCCTGCTCCGAAAATGCGAACGTCTGCAGATAGCTTGCAGGCAGAAAGAGCTAGCCTGGAAAGCTGTTGCTCAGCCTCATCTGCCCATGGCACTGCTCGCACAGAGGCACAGAGACTGAGGCTGCTTGCTTGTCTTGCCCCCTCAAACTTCAAACGTAGCTTAGGTGGTCCTTGCCGGGCGCCTCCGGCAGCCCTGCTCTGAAAATGCGAACGTCTGCAGATAGCTCGCAGGCAGAAAGAGCTAGCCTGGAAAGCTGTTGCTCAGCCTCATCTGCCCATGGCACTGCTCGCACAGAGGCACAGAGACTGGGGCTGCTTGCTTGTCTTGCCCCCTCAAACTTCAAACGTAACTTAGGTGGTCCATGCCGGGCGCCTCCGGCATCCCTGCTCTGAAAATGCAAACGTCTGCAGATAGCTCGCAGGCAGAAAGAGCTAGCCTGGAAAGCTGTTGCTCAGCCTCATCTGCCCATGGCACTGCTCGCACAGAGGCACAGAGACTGGGGCTGCTTGCTTGTCTTGCACCGTCAAACTTCAAACGTAGCTTAGGTGGTCCGTGCCGGGCGCCTCCGGCAGCCCTGCTCCGAAAATGCAAACGTCTGCAGATAGCTCGCAGGCAGAAAGAGCTAGCCTGGAAAGCTGTTGCTCAGCCTCATCTGCCCATGGCACTGCTCGCACAGAGGCACAGAGACTGGGGCTGCTTGCTTGTCTTGTCCCCTCAACCTTCAAACGTAGCTTAGGTGGTCCGTGCCGGGCGCATCCGGCAGCCCTGCTCCGAAAATGCGAACGTCTGCAGATAGCTCGCAGGCAGAAAGAGCTAGCCTGGAAAGCTGTTGCTCAGCCTCATCTGCCCATGGCACTGCTCGCACAGAGGCACAGAGACTGGGGCTGCTTGCTTGTCTTGTCCCCTCAAACTTCAAACGTATCTTAGGTGGTCTGTGCCGGGCGCCTCCGGCAGCCCTGCTCCGAAAATGCAAACGTCTGCAGATAGCTGGCAGGCAGAAAGAGCTAGTCTGGAAAGCTGTTGCTCAGCCTCATCTGCCCATGGCACTGCTCGCACAGAGGCACAGAGACTGGGGCTGCTTGCTTGTCTTGCCCCCTCAAACTTCAAACGTAGCTTAGGTGGTCCGTGCCGGGCGCCTCCGGCAGTCCTGCTCCGAAAATGCAAACGTCTGCAGATAGCTCGCAGGCAGAAAGAGCTAGCCTGGAAAGCTGTTGCTCAGCCTCATCTGCCCATGGCACTGCTCGCACAGAGGCACAGAGACTGGGGCTGCTTGCTTGTCTTGTCCCCTCAAACTTGAAATGTAGCTTAGGTGGTCCGTTCCTGGCGCATCCGGCAGCCCTGCTCCGAAAATGCAAACGTCTGCAGATAGCTCGCAGGCAGAAAGAGCTAGCCTGGAAAGCTGTTGCTCAGCCTCATCGGCCCATGGCACTGCTCGCACAGAGGCACAGAGACTGGGGCTGCTTGCTTGTCTTGCCCCCTCAAACTTCAAACGTAGCTTAGGTGGTCAGTGCCGGGAGCCTCCGGCAGCCCTGCTCCGAAAATCCAAACGTCTGCAGATAGCTGGCAGGCAGAAAGAGCTAGCCTGGAAAGCTGTTGCTCAGCCTCATCTGCCCATGGCACTGCTCGCACAGAGGCACAGAGACTGGGGCTGCTTGCTTGTCTTGTCCCCTCAAACTTCAAACGTAGCTTAGGTGGTCTGTGCCGGGCGCCTCCGGCAGCCCTGCTCCAAAAATGCGAACGTCTGCAGATAGGTCGCAGGCAGAAAGAGCTAGCCTAGAAAGCTGTTGCTCAGCCTCATCTGCCCATGGCACTGCTCGCACAGAGGCACAGAGACTGGGGCTGCTTGCTTGTCTTGCCCCCTCAAACTTCAAACGTAGCTTAGGTGGTCCGTTCCGGGCGCCTCCCGCAGCCCTGCTCCGAAAATGCGAACGTCTGCAGATAGCTCACAGCCAGAAAGAGCTAGCCTGGAAAGCTGTTGCTCAGCCTCATCTGCCCATGGCACTGCTCGCACAGAGGCACAGAGACTGGGGCTGCTTGCTTGTCTTGTCCCCTCAAACTTCAAACGTAGCTTAGGTGGTCTGTGCCGGGCGCCTCCGGCAGCCCTGCTCCAAAAATGCAAACGTCTGCAGATAGCTCGCAGGCAGAAAGAGCTAGCCTGGAAAGCTGTTGCTCAGCCTCATCTGCCCATGGCACTGCTCGCACAGAGGCACAGAGACTGGGGCTGCTTGCTTGTCTTGTCCCCTCAAACTTCAAACGTAGCTCAGGTGGTCCGTGCCGGGCGCCTCCGGCAGCCCTGCTCCGAAAATGCGAACGTCTGCGGATAGCTCGCAGGCAGAAAGAGCTAGCCTGGAAAGCTGTTGCTCAGCCTCATCTGCCCATGGCACTGCTCGCACAGAGGCACAGAGACTGGGGCTGCTTGCTTGTCTTGTCCCCTCAAACTTCAAACGTAGCTCAGGTGGTCCGTGCCGGGCGCCTCCGGCAGCCCTGCTCTGAAAATGCAAAGGTCTGCAGATAGCTCGCAGGCAGAAAGAGCTAGCCTGGAAAGCTGTTGCTCAGCCTCATCTGCCCATGGCACTGCTCGCACAGAGGCACAGAGACTGGGGCTGCTTGCTTGTCTTGTCCCCTCAAACTTCAAATGTAGCTTAGGTGGTCCGTGCCGGGCGCCTCCGGCAGCCCTGCTCCGAAAATGCGAACGTCTGCAGATAGCTCGCAGGCAGAAAGAGCTAGCCCGGAAAGCTGTTGCTCAGCCTCATCTGCCCATGGCACTGCTCGCACAGAGGCACAGAGACTGGGGCTGCTTGCTTGTCTTGTCCCCTCAAACTTCAAATGTATCTTTTGTGGTCCGTGCCGGGCGCATCCGGCAGCCCTGCTCCAAAAATGCGAACGTCTGCAGATAGCTCGCAGGCAGAAAGAGCTAGCCTGGAAAGCTGTTGCTCAGCCTCATCTGCCCATGGCACTGCTCGCACAGAGGCACAGAGACTGGGGCTGCTTGCTTGTCTTGTCCCCTCAAACTTCAAATGTAGCTTAGGTGGTCCGTGCCGGGCGCATCCGGCAGCCCTGCTCCGAAAATGCGAACGTCTGCAGATAGCTCGCAGGCAGAAAGAGCTAGCCTGGAAAGCTGTTGCTCAGCCTCATCTGCCCATGGCACTGCTCGCACAGAGGCACAGAGACTGAGGCTGCTTGCTTGTCTTGCCCCCTCAAACTTCAAACGTAGCTTAGGTGGTGCTTGCCGGGCGCCTCCGGCAGCCCTGCTCCGAAAATGCGAACGTCTGCAGATAGCTCGCAGGCAGAAAGAGCTAGCCTGGAAAGCTGTTGCTCAGCCTCATCTGCCCATGGCACTGCTCGCACAGAGGCACAGAGACTGGGGCTGCTTGCTTGTCTTGCACCCTCAACCTTCAAACGTAGCTTAGGTGGTCCGTGCCGGGCGCCTCCGGCATCCCTGCTCTGAAAATGCAAACGTCTGCAGATAGCTCGCAGGCAGAAAGAGCTAGCCTGGAAAGCTGTTGCTCAGCCTCATCTGCCCATGGCACTGCTCGCACAGAGGCACAGAGACTGGGGCTGCTTGCTTGTCTTGCCCCCTCAAACTTCAAACGTAGCTTAGGTGGTCCGTGCCGGGCGCCTCCGACAGCCCTGCTCCGAAAATGCGAATGTCTGCAGATAGCTCGCAGGCAGAAAGAGCTAGCCTGGAAAGCTGTTGCTCAGCCTCATCTGCCCATGGCACTGCTCGCACAGAGGCACAGAGACTGGGGCTGCTTGCTTGTCTTGCCCCCTCAAACTTCAAACGTAGCTTAGGTGGTCTGTGCCGGGCGCCTCCGACAGCCCTGCTCCGAAAATGCCAACGTCTGCAGATAGCTCGCAGGCAGAAAGAGCTAGCCTGGAAAGCTGTTGCTCAGCCTCATCTGCCCATGGCACTGCTCGCACAGAGGCACAGAGACTGGGGCTGCTTGCTTGTCTTGTCCCCTCAAACTTCAAATGTATCTTTTGTGGTCCGTGCCGGGCGCATCCGGCAGCCCTGCTCCGAAAATGCGAACGTCTGCAGATAGCTCGCAGGCAGAAAGAGCTAGCCTGGAAAGCTGTTGCTCAGCCTCATCTGCCCATGGCACTGCTCGCACAGAGGCACAGAGACTGGGGCTGCTTGCTTGTCTTGTCCCCTCAAACTTCAAATGTAGCTTAGGTGGTCCGTGCCGGGCGCATCCGGCAGCCCTGCTCCGAAAATGCGAACGTCTGCAGATAGCTCGCAGGCAGAAAGAGCTAGCCTGGAAAGCTGTTGCTCAGCCTCATCTGCCCATGGCACTGCTCGCACAGAGGCACAGAGACTGAGGCTGCTTGCTTGTCTTGCCCCCTCAAACTTCAAACGTAGCTTAGGTGGTGCTTGCCGGGCGCCTCCGGCAGCCCTGCTCCGAAAATGCGAACGTCTGCAGATAGCTCGCAGGCAGAAAGAGCTAGCCTGGAAAGCTGTTGCTCAGCCTCATCTGCCCATGGCACTGCTCGCACAGAGGCACAGAGACTGGGGCTGCTTGCTTGTCTTGTCCCCTCAAACTTCAAACGTAGCTTAGGTGGTCCGTGCCGGGCGCCTCCGGCAGCCCTGCTCCGAAAATGCGAACGTCTGCAGATAGCTCGCAGGCAGAAAGAGCTAGCCCGGAAAGCTGTTGCTCAGCCTCATCTGCCCATGGCACTGCTCGCACAGAGGCACAGAGACTGGGGCTGCTTGCTTGTCTTGTCCCCTCAAACTTCAAAAGTAACTTTTGTGGTCCGTGCCGGGCGCATCCGGCAGCCCTGCTCCGAAAATGCGAACGTCTGCAGATAGCTCGCAGGCAGAAAGAGCTAGCCTGGAAAGCTGTTGCTCAGCCTCATCTGCCCATGGCACTGCTCGCACAGAGGCACAGAGACTGGGGCTGCTTGCTTGTCTTGTCCCCTCAAACTTCAAATGTAGCTTAGGTGGTCCGTGCCGGGCGCATCCGGCAGCCCTGCTCCGAAAATGCGAACGTCTGCAGATAGCTCGCAGGCAGAAAGAGCTAGCCTGGAAAGCTGTTGCTCAGCCTCATCTGCCCATGGCACTGCTCGCACAGAGGCACAGAGACTGAGGCTGCTTGCTTGTCTTGCCCCCTCAAACTTCAAACGTAGCTTAGGTGGTGCTTGCCGGGCGCCTCCGGCAGCCCTGCTCCGAAAATGCGAACGTCTGCAGATAGCTCGCAGGCAGAAAGAGCTAGCCTGGAAAGCTGTTGCTCAGCCTCATCTGCCCATGGCACTGCTCGCACAGAGGCACAGAGACTGGGGCTGCTTGCTTGTCTTGCCCCCTCAAACTTCAAACGTAACTTAGGTGGTCCATGCCGGGCGCCTCCGGCAGCCCTGCTCCGAAAATGCAAACGTCTGCAGATAGCTCGCAGGCAGAAAGAGCTAGCCTGGAAAGCTGTTGCTCAGCCTCATCTGCCCATGGCACTGCTCGCACAGAGGCACAGAGACTGGGGCTGCTTGCTTGTCTTGCCCCCTCAAACTTCAAACGTAGCTTAGGTGGTCCGTGCCGGGCGCCTCTGGCAGCCCTGCTCCGAAAATGCAAACGTCTGCAGATAGCTCGCAGGCAGAAAGAGCTAGCCTGGAAAGCTGTTGCTCAGCCTCATCTGCCCATGGCACTGCTCGAACAGAGGCACAGAGACTGGGGCTGCTTGCTTGTCTTGCCCCCTCAAACTTCAAACGTAGCTTAGGTGGTCTGTGCCGGGCGCCTCCGACAGCCCTGCTCCGAAAATGCCAACGTCTGCAGATAGCTCGCAGGCAGAAAGAGCTAGCCTGGAAAGCTGTTGTTCAGCCTCATCTGCCCATGGCACTGCTCGCACAGAGGCACAGAGACTGGGGCTGCTTGCTTGTCTTGTCCCCTCAAACTTCAAATGTATCTTTTGTGGTCCGTGCCGGGCGCCTCCGGCAGCCCTGCTCCGAAAATGCGAACGTCTGCAGATAGCTCGCAGGCAGAAAGAGCTAGCCTGGAAAGCTGTTGCTCAGCCTCATCTGCCCATGGCACTGCTCGCACAGAGGCACAGAGACTGGGGCTGCTTGCTTGTCTTGTCCCCTCAAACTTCAAATGTAGCTTAGGTGGTCCGTGCCGGGCGCATCCGGCAGCCCTGCTCCGAAAATGCGAACGTCTGCAGATAGCTCGCAGGCAGAAAGAGCTAGCCTGGAAAGCTGTTGCTCAGCCTCATCTGCCCATGGCACTGCTCGCACAGAGGCACAGAGACTGGGGCTGCTTGCTTGTCTTGCCCCCTCAAACTTCAAACGTAACTTAGGTGGTCCATGCCGGGCGCCTCCGGCAGCCCTGCTCCGAAAATGCAAACGTCTGCAGATAGCTCGCAGGCAGAAAGAGCTAGCCTGGAAAGCTGTTGCTCAGCCTCATCTGCCCATGGCACTGCTCGCACAGAGGCACAGAGACTGGGGCTGCTTGCTTGTCTTGCCCCCTCAAACTTCAAACGTAGCTTAGGTGGTCCGTGCCGGGCGCCTCTGGCAGCCCTGCTCCGAAAATGCAAACGTCTGCAGATAGCTCGCAGGCAGAAAGAGCTAGCCTGGAAAGCTGTTGCTCAGCCTCATCTGCCCATGGCACTGCTCGCACAGAGGCACAGAGACTGGGGCTGCTTGCTTGTCTTGTCCCCTCAAACTTCAAATGTAGCTTAGGTGGTCCGTGCCGGGCGCATCCGGCAGCCCTGCTCCGAAAATGCGAACGTCTGCAGATAGATCGCAGGCAGAAAGAGCTAGCCTGGAAAGCTGTTGCTCAGCCTCATCTGCCCATGGCACTGCTCGCACAGAGGCACAGAGACTGGGGCTGCTTGCTTGTCTTGCCCCCTCAAACTTCAAACGTAACTTAGGTGGTCCATGCCGGGCGCCTCCGGCAGCCCTGCTCCGAAAATGCAAACGTCTGCAGATAGCTCGCAGGCAGAAAGAGCTAGCCTGGAAAGCTGTTGCTCAGCCTCATCTGCCCATGGCACTGCTCGCACAGAGGCACAGAGACTGGGGCTGCTTGCTTGTCTTGCCCCCTCAAACTTCAAACGTAGCTTAGGTGGTCCGTGCCGGGCGCCTCTGGCAGCCCTGCTCCGAAAATGCAAACGTCTGCAGATAGCTCGCAGGCAGAAAGAGCTAGCCTGGAAAGCTGTTGCTCAGCCTCATCTGCCCATGGCACTGCTCGCACAGAGGCACAGAGACTGGGGCTGCTTGCTTGTCTTGCACCCTCAACCTTCAAACGTAGCTTAGGTGGTCCGTGCCGGGCGCCTCCGGCAGCCCTGCTCCGAAAATGCAAACGTCTGCAGATAGCTCGCAGGCAGAAAGAGCTAGCCTGGAAAGCTGTTGCTCAGCCTCATCTGCCCATGGCACTGCTCGCACAGAGGCACAGAGACTGGGGCTGCTTGCTTGTCTTGTCCCCTCAAACTTCAAACGTAGCTTAGGTGGTCCGTGCCGGGCGCTTCCGGCAGCCCTGCTCCGAAAATGCAAACGTCTGCAGATAGCTCGCAGGCAGAAAGAGCTAGCCTGGAAAGCTGTTGCTCAGCCTCATCTGCCCATGGCACTGCTCGCACAGAGGCACAGAGACTGGGGCTGCTTGCTTGTCTTGTCCCCTCAAACTTCAAATGTAGCTTAGGTGGTCCGTGCCGGGCGCATCCGTCAGCCCTGCTCCGAAAATGCGAACGTCTGCAGATAGCTCGCAGGCAGAAAGAGCTAGCCTGGAAAGCTGTTGCTCAGCCTCATCTGCCCATGGCACTGCTCGCACAGAGGCACAGAGACTGGGGCTGCTTGCTTGTCTTGTCCCCTCAAACGTCAAACGTAGCTTAGGTGGTCTGTGCCGGGCGCCTCCGGCAGCCCTGCTCCGAAAATGCAAACGTCTGCAGATAGCTCGCAGGCAGAAAGAGCTAGCCTGGAAAGCTGTTGCTCAGCCTCATCTGCCCATGGCACTGCTCGCACAGAGGCACAGAGACTGGGGCTGCTTGCTTGTCTTGCCCCCTCAAACTTCAAACGTAGCTTAGGTGGTCCGTGCCGGGCGCCTCCGGCAGCCCTGCTCCGAAAATGCAAACGTCTGCAGATAGCTCGCAGGCAGAAAGAGCTAGCCTGGAAAGCTGTTGCTCAGCCTCATCTGCCCATGGCACTGCTCGCACAGAGGCACAGAGACTGGGGCTGCTTGCTTGTCTTGTCCCCTCAAACTTCAAATGTAGCTTAGGTGGTCCGTGCCGGGCGCCTCCGGCAGCCCTGCTCCGAAAATGCAAACGTCTGCAGATAGCTCGCAGGCAGAAAGAGCTAGCCTGGAAAGCTGTTGCTCAGCCTCATCTGCCCATGGCACTGCTCGCACAGAGGCACAGAGACTGGGGCTGCTTGCTTGTCTTGTCCCCTCAAACTTCAAACGTAGCTTAGGTGGTCCGTGCCGGGCGCTTCCGGCAGCCCTGCTCCGAAAATGCAAACGTCTGCAGATAGCTCGCAGGCAGAAAGAGCTAGCCTGGAAAGCTGTTGCTCAGCCTCATCTGCCCATGGCACTGCTCGCACAGAGGCACAGAGACTGGGGCTGCTTGCTTGTCTTGTCCCCTCAAACTTCAAACGTAGCTTAGGTGGTCCGTGCCGGGCGCTTCCGGCAGCCCTGCTCCGAAAATGCGAACGTCTGCAGATAGCTCGCAGGCAGAAAGAGCTAGCCTGGAAAGCTGTTGCTCAGCCTCATCTGCCCATGGCACTGCTCGCACAGAGGCACAGAGACTGGGGCTGCTTGCTTGTCTTGTCCCCTCAAACTTCAAACGTAGCTTAGGTGGTCCGTGCCGGGCGCTTCCGGCAGCCCTGCTCCGAAAATGCAAACGTCTGCAGATAGCTCGCAGGCAGAAAGAGCTAGCCTGGAAAGCTGTTGCTCAGCCTCATCTGCCCATGGCACTGCTCGCACAGAGGCACAGAGACTGGGGCTGGTTGCTTGTCTTGTCCCCTCAAACTTCAAACGTAGCTTAGGTGGTCCGTGCCGGGCGCCTCCGGCAGCCCTGCTCCGAAAATGCAAACGTCTGCAGATAGCTCGCAGGCAGAAAGAGCTAGCCTGGAAAGCTGTTGCTCAGCCTCATCTGCCCATGGCACTGCTCGCACAGAGGCACAGAGACTGGGGCTGCTTGCTTGTCTTGTCCCCTCAAACTTCAAACGTAGCTTAGGTGGTCTGTGCCGTGCGCCTTCGGCAGCCCTGCTCCGAAAATGCAAACGTCTGCAGATAGCTCGCAGGCAGAAAGAGCTAGCCTGGAAAGCTGTTGCTCAGCCTCATCTGCCCATGGCACTGCTCGCACAGAGGCACAGAGACTGGGGCTGCTTGCTTGTCTTGCCTCCTCAAACTTCAAACGTAGCTTAGGTGGTCCGTGCCGGGCGTCTCCGGCAGCCCTGCTCCGAAAATGCGAATGTCTGCAGATAGCTCGCAGGCAGAAAGAGCTAGCCTGGAAAGCTGTTGCTCAGCCTCATCTGCCCATGGCACTGCTCGCACAGAGGCACAGAGACTGGGGCTGCTTGCTTGTCTTGTCCCCTCAAATTTCAAATGTAGCTTAGGTGGTCCGTGCCGGGCGCCTCCGGCAGTCCTGCTCCGAAAATGCGAACGTCTGCAGATAGCTCGCAGGCAGAAAGAGCTAGCCTGGAAAGCTGTTGCTCAACCTCATCTGCCCATGGCACTGCTCGCACAGAGGCACAGAGACTGGGGCTGCTTGCTTGTCTTGTCCCCTCAAACTTCAAACGTAGCTTAGGTGGTCCGTGCCGGGCGCCTCCGGCAGCACTGCTCCGAAAATGCAAACGTCTGCAGATAGCTCGCAGGCAGAAAGAGCTAGCCTGGAAAGCTGTTGCTCAGCTTCATCTGCCCATGGCACTGCTCGCACAGAGGCACAGAGACTGGGGCTGCTTGCTTGTCTTCCCACTCAAACTCCAAACGTAGCTTAGGTGGTCCGTGCCGGGCGCCTCCCGCAGCCCTCCTTCGAAAATGCGAACGTCTGCAGATAGCTCGCAGGCAGAAAGAGCTAGCCTGGAAAGCTGTTGCTCAGCCTCATCTGCCCATGGCACTGCTCTCACAGAGGCACAGAGACTGGGGCTGCTTGCTTGTCTTGTCCCCTCAAACTTCAAATGTAGCTTAGGTGGTCCGTGCCGGGCGCATCCGGCAGCCCTGCTCCGAAAATGCAAACGTCTGCAGATAGCTCGCAGGCAGAAAGAGCTAGCCTGGAAAGCTGTTGCTCAGCCTCATCTGCCCATGGCACTGCTCGCACAGAGGCACAGAGACTGGGGCTGCTTGCTTGTCTTGCCCCCTCAAACTTCAAACGTAGCTTAGGTGGTCCATGCCGGGCGCCTCCGGTAGCCCTGCTCCGAAAATGCAAACGTCTGCAGATAGCTCGCAGGCAGAAAGAGCTAGCCTGGAAAGCTGTTGCTCAGCCTCATCTGCCCATGGCACTGCTCGCACAGAGGCACAGAGACTGGGGCTGCTTGCTTGTCTTGTCCCCTCAAACTTCAAATGTATCTTAGGTGGTCAGTGCCGGGCGCCTCCGGCAGCCCTGCTCCGAAAATGCAAAGGTCTGCAGATAGCTCGCAGGCAGAAAGAGCTAGCCTGGAAAGCTGTTGCTCAGCCTCATCTGCCCATGGCACTGCTCGCACAGAGGCACAGAGACTGGGGCTGCTTGCTTGTCTTGCCCCCTCAAACTTCAAACGTAGCTTAGGTGGTCCGTGCCGGGCGCCTCCGGCAGCCCTGCTCCGAAAATGCAAACGTCTGCAGATAGCTCGCAGGCAGAAAGAGCTAGCCTGGAAAGCTGTTGCTCAGCCTCATCTGCCCATGGCACTGCTCGCACAGAGGCACAGAGACTGAGGCTGCTTGCTTGTCTTGCCCCCTCAAACTTCAAACGTAGCTTAGGTGGTTCTTGCCGGGCGCCTCCGGCAGCCCTGCTCCGAAAATGCGAACGTCTGCAGATAGCTCGCAGGCAGAAAGAGCTAGCCTGGAAAGCTGTTGCTCAGCCTCATCTGCCCATGGCACTGCTCGCACAGAGGCACAGAGACTGGGGCTGCTTGCTTGTCTTGCCCCCTCAAACTTCAAACGTAACTTAGGTGGTCCATGCCGGGCGCCTCCGGCAGCCCTGCTCCGAAAATGCAAACGTCTGCAGATAGCTCGCAGGCAGAAAGAGCTAGCCTGGAAAGCTGTTGCTCAGCCTCATCTGCCCATGGCACTGCTCGCACAGAGGCACAGAGACTGGGGCTGCTTGCTTGTCTTGCCCCCTCAAACTTCAAACGTAGCTTAGGTGGTCCGTGCCGGGGTCATCCGGCAGCCCTGCTCCGAAAATGCAAACGTCTGCAGATAGCTCGCAGGCAGAAAGAGCTAGCCTGGAAAGCTGTTGCTCAGCCTCATCTGCCCATGGCACTGCTCGCACAGAGGCACAGAGACTGGGGCTGCTTGCTTGTCTTGTCCCCTCAAACTTCAAATGTAGCTTAGGTGGTCCGTGCCGGGCGCATCCGGCAGCCCTGCTCCGAAAATGCGAACGTCTGCAGATAGCTCGCAGGCAGAAAGAGCTAGCCTGGAAAGCTGTTGCTCAGCCTCATCTGCCCATGGCACTGCTCGCACAGAGGCACAGAGACTGGGGCTGCTTGCTTGTCTTGCACCCTCAACCTTCAAACGTAGCTTAGGTGGTCCGTGCCGGGCGCCTCCGGCAGCCCTGCTCCGAAAATGCAAACGTCTGCAGATAGCTCGCAGGCAGAAAGAGCTAGCCTGGAAAGCTGTTGCTCAGCCTCATCTGCCCATGGCACTGCTCGCACAGAGGCACAGAGACTGGGGCTGCTTGCTTGTCTTGCCCCCTCAAACTTCAAACGTAGCTTAGGTGGTCCGTGCCGGGCGCCTCCGACAGCCCTGCTCCGAAAATGCGAATGTCTGCAGATAGCTCGCAGGCAGAAAGAGCTAGCCTGGAAAGCTGTTGCTCAGCCTCATCTGCCCATGGCACTGCTCGCACAGAGGCACAGAGACTGGGGCTGCTTGCTTGTCTTGCCCCCTCAAACTTCAAACGTAGCTTAGGTGGTCTGTGCCGGGCGCCTCCGACAGCCCTGCTCCGAAAATGCCAACGTCTGCAGATAGCTCGCAGGCAGAAAGAGCTAGCCTGGAAAGCTGTTGTTCAGCCTCATCTGCCCATGGCACTGCTCGCACAGAGGCACAGAGACTGGGGCTGCTTGCTTGTCTTGTCCCCTCAAACTTCAAATGTATCTTTTGTGGTCCGTGCCGGGCGCATCCGGCAGCCCTGCTCCGAAAATGCGAACGTCTGCAGATAGCTCGCAGGCAGAAAGAGCTAGCCTGGAAAGCTGTTGCTCAGCCTCATCTGCCCATGGCACTGCTCGCACAGAGGCACAGAGACTGGGGCTGCTTGCTTGTCTTGCCCCCTCAAACTTCAAACGTAGCTTAGGTGGTCCGTGCCGGGCGCCTCTGGCAGCCCTGCTCCGAAAATGCAAACGTCTGCAGATAGCTCGCAGGCAGAAAGAGCTAGCCTGGAAAGCTGTTGCTCAGCCTCATCTGCCCATGGCACTGCTCGCACAGAGGCACAGAGACTGGGGCTGCTTGCTTGTCTTGCACCCTCAACCTTCAAACGTAGCTTCGGTGGTCCGTGCCGGGCGCCTCCGGCAGCCCTGCTCCGAAAATGCAAACGTCTGCAGATAGCTCGCAGGCAGAAAGAGCTAGCCTGGAAAGCTGTTGCTCAGCCTCATCTGCCCATGGCACTGCTCGCACAGAGGCACAGAGACTGGGGCTGCTTGCTTGTCTTGCCCCCTCAAACTTCAAACGTAGCTTAGGTGGTCCGTGCCGGGCGCCTCCGACAGCCCTGCTCCGAAAATGCGAATGTCTGCAGATAGCTCGCAGGCAGAAAGAGCTAGCCTGGAAAGCTGTTGCTCAGCCTCATCTGCCCATGGCACTGCTCGCACAGAGGCACAGAGACTGGGGCTGCTTGCTTGTCTTGCCCCCTCAAACTTCAAACGTAGCTTAGGTGGTCTGTGCCGGGCGCCTCCGACAGCCCTGCTCCGAAAATGCCAACGTCTGCAGATAGCTCGCAGGCAGAAAGAGCTAGCCTGGAAAGCTGTTGCTCAGCCTCATCTGCCCATGGCACTGCTCGCACAGAGGCACAGAGACTGGGGCTGCTTGCTTGTTTTGCCCCCTCAAACTTCAAACGTAGCTTAGGTGGTCCGTGCCGGGCGCCTCCGGCAGCCCTGCTCCGAAAATGCAAACGTCTGCAGATAGCTCGCAGGCAGAAAGAGCTAGCCTGGAAAGCTGTTGCTCAGCCTCATCTGCCCATGGCACTGCTCGCACAGAGGCACAGAGACTGGGGCTGCTTGCTTGTCTTGCCCCCTCAAACTTCAAACGTAGCTTAGGTGGTCCGTGCCGGGCGCCTCCGACAGCCCTGCTCCGAAAATGCGAATGTCTGCAGATAGCTCGCAGGCAGAAAGAGCTAGCCTGGAAAGCTGTTGCTCAGCCTCATCTGCCCATGGCACTGCTCGCACAGAGGCACAGAGACTGGGGCTGCTTGCTTGTCTTGCCCCCTCAAACTTCAAACGTAGCTTAGGTGGTCTGTGCCGGGCGCCTCCGACAGCCCTGCTCCGAAAATGCCAACGTCTGCAGATAGCTCGCAGGCAGAAAGAGCTAGCCTGGAAAGCTGTTGCTCAGCCTCATCTGCCCATGGCACTGCTCGCACAGAGGCACAGAGACTGGGGCTGCTTGCTTGTTTTGCCCCCTCAAACTTCAAACGTAGCTTAGGTGGTCCGTGCCGGGCGCCTCCGGCAGCCCTGCTCCGAAAATGCAAACGTCTGCAGATAGCTCGCAGGCAGAAAGAGCTAGCCTGGAAAGCTGTTGCTCAGCCTCATCTGCCCATGGCACTGCTCGCACAGAGGCACAGAGACTGGGGCTGCTTGCTTGTCTTGTCCCCTCAAACTTCAAATGTAGCTTAGGTGGTCCGTGCCAGGCGCATCCGGCAGCCCTGCTCCGAAAATGCAAACGTCTGCAGATAGCTCGCAGGCAGAAAGAGCTAGCCTGGAAAGCTGTTGCTCAGCCTCATCTGCCCATGGCACTGCTCGCACAGAGGCACAGAGACTGGGGCTGCTTGCTTGTCTTGTCCCCTCAAACTTCAAACGTAGCTTAGGTGGTCCGTGCCGGGCGCTTCCGGCAGCCCTGCTCCGAAAATGCAAACGTCTGCAGATAGCTCGCAGGCAGAAAGAGCTAGCCTGGAAAGCTGTTGCTCAGCCTCATCTGCCCATGGCACTGCTCGCACAGAGGCACAGAGACTGGGGCTGCTTGCTTGTCTTGTCCCCTCAAACTTCAAATGTAGCTTAGGTGGTCCGTGCCGGGCGCATCCGTCAGCCCTGCTCCGAAAATGCGAACGTCTGCAGATAGCTCGCAGGCAGAAAGAGCTAGCCTGGAAAGCTGTTGCTCAGCCTCATCTGCCCATGGCACTGCTCGCACAGAGGCACAGAGACTGGGGCTGCTTGCTTGTCTTGTCCCCTCAAACGTCAAACGTAGCTTAGGTGGTCTGTGCCGGGCGCCTCCGGCAGCCCTGCTCCGAAAATGCAAACGTCTGCAGATAGCTCGCAGGCAGAAAGAGCTAGCCTGGAAAGCTGTTGCTCAGCCTCATCTGCCCATGGCACTGCTCGCACAGAGGCACAGAGACTGGGGCTGCTTGCTTGTCTTGCCCCCTCAAACTTCAAACGTATCTTAGGTGGTCCGTGCCGGGCGCCTCCGGCAGCCCTGCTCCGAAAATGCAAACGTCTGCAGATAGCTCGCAGGCAGAAAGAGCTAGCCTGGAAAGCTGTTGCTCAGCCTCATCTGCCCATGGCACTGCTCGCACAGAGGCACAGAGACTGGGGCTGCTTGCTTGTCTTGTCCCCTCAAACTTCAAATGTAGCTTAGGTGGTCCGTGCCGGGCGCATCCGGCAGCCCTGCTCCGAAAATGCAAACGTCTGCAGATAGCTCGCAGCCAGAAAGAGCTAGCCTGGAAAGCTGTTGCTCAGCCTCATCTGCCCATGGCACTGCTCGCACAGAGGCACAGAGACTGGGGCTGCTTGCTTGTCTTGTCCCCTCAAACTTCAAACGTAGCTTAGGTGGTCCGTGCCGGGCGCTTCCGGCAGCCCTGCTCCGAAAATGCAAACGTCTGCAGATAGCTCGCAGGCAGAAAGAGCTAGCCTGGAAAGCTGTTGCTCAGCCTCATCTGCCCATGGCACTGCTCGCACAGAGGCACAGAGACTGGGGCTGCTTGCTTGTCTTGTCCCCTCAAACTTCAAAAGTAACTTAGGTGGTCCATGCCGGGCGCATCCGTCAGCACTGCTCCGAAAATGCGAACGTCTGCAGATAGCTCGCAGGCAGAAAGAGCTAGCCTGGAAAGCTGTTGCTCAGCCTCATCTGCCCATGGCACTGCTCGCACAGAGGCACAGAGACTGGGGCTGCTTGCTTGTCTTGTCCCCTCAAACTTCAAACGTAGCTTAGGTGGTCCGTGCCGGGCGCCTCCGGCAGCCCTGCTCCGAAAATGCAAACGTCTGCAGATAGCTCGCAGGCAGAAAGAGCTAGCCTGGAAAGCTGTTGCTCAGCCTCATCTGCCCATGACACTGCTCGCACAGAGGCACAGAGACTGGGGCTGCTTGCTTGTCTTGTCCCCTCAAACTTCAAATGTAGCTTAGGTGGTCCGTGCCGGGCGCCTCCGGCAGCCCTGCTCCGAAAATGCGAACGTCTGCAGATAGCTCGCAGGCAGAAAGAGCTAGCCCGGAAAGCTGTTGCTCAGCCTCATCTGCCCATGGCACTGCTCGCACAGAGGCACAGAGACTGGGGCTGCTTGCTTGTCTTGTCCCCTCAAACTTCAAAAGTATCTTTTGTGGTCCGTGCCGGGCGCATCCGGCAGCCCTGCTCCGAAAATGCGAACGTCTGCAGATAGCTCGCAGGCAGAAAGAGCTAGCCTGGAAAGCTGTTGCTCAGCCTCATCTGCCCATGGCACTGCTCGCACAGAGGCACAGAGACTGGGGCTGCTTGCTTGTCTTGTCCCCTCAAACTTCAAATGTAGCTTAGGTGGTCCGTGCCGGGCGCATCCGGCAGCCCTGCTCCGAAAATGCAAACGTCTGCAGATAGCTCGCAGGCAGAAAGAGCTAGCCTGGAAAGCTGTTGCTCAGCCTCATCTGCCCATGGCACTGCTCGCACAGAGGCACAGAGACTGAGGCTGCTTGCTTGTCTTGCCCCCTCAAACTTCAAACGTAGCTTAGGTGGTGCTTGCCGGGCGCCTCCGGCAGCCCTGCTCCGAAAATGCGAACGTCTGCAGATAGCTCGCAGGCAGAAAGAGCTAGCCTGGAAAGCTGTTGCTCAGCCTCATCTGCCCATGGCACTGCTCGCACAGAGGCACAGAGACTGGGGCTGCTTGCTTGTCTTGCCCCCTCAAACTTCAAACGTAACTTAGGTGGTCCATGCCGGGCGCCTCCGGCAGCCCTGCTCCGAAAATGCAAACGTCTGCAGATAGCTCGCAGGCAGAAAGAGCTAGCCTGGAAAGCTGTTGCTCAGCCTCATCTGCCCATGGCACTGCTCGCACAGAGGCACAGAGACTGGGGCTGCTTGCTTGTCTTGCCCCCTCAACCTTCAAACGTAGCTTAGGTGGTCCGTGCCGGGCGCCTCTGGCAGCCCTGCTCCGAAAATGCAAACGTCTGCAGATAGCTCGCAGGCAGAAAGAGCTAGCCTGGAAAGCTGTTGCTCAGCCTCATCTGCCCATGGCACTGCTCGCACAGAGGCACAGAGACTGGGGCTGCTTGCTTGTCTTGCACCCTCAACCTTCAAACGTAGCTTAGGTGGTCCGTGCCGGGCGCCTCCGGCAGCCCTGCTCCGAAAATGCAAACGTCTGCAGATAGCTCGCAGGCAGAAAGAGCTAGCCTGGAAAGCTGTTGCTCAGCCTCATCTGCCCATGGCACTGCTCGCACAGAGGCACAGAGACTGGGGCTGCTTGCTTGTCTTGCCCCCTCAAACTTCAAACGTAGCTTAGGTGGTCCGTGCCGGGCGCCTCCGGCAGCCCTGCTCCGAAAATGCGAATGTCTGCAGATAGCTCGCAGGCAGAAAGAGCTAGCCTGGAAAGCTGTTGCTCAGCCTCATCTGCCCATGGCACTGCTCGCACAGAGGCACAGAGACTGGGGCTGCTTGCTTGTCTTGCCCCCTCAAACTTCAAACGTATCTTGGGTGGTCTGTGCCGGGCGCCTCCGACAGCCCTGCTCCGAAAATGCCAACGTCTGCAGATAGCTCGCAGGCAGAAAGAGCTAGCCTGGAAAGCTGTTGCTCAGCCTCATCTGCCCATGGCACTGCTCGCACAGAGGCACAGAGACTGGGGCTGCTTGCTTGTTTTGCCCCCTCA
Source organism: Opisthocomus hoazin (assembly GCF_030867145.1). NCBI lineage: Eukaryota > Metazoa > Chordata > Aves > Opisthocomiformes > Opisthocomidae > Opisthocomus > Opisthocomus hoazin. The sequence goes on from NW_027449006.1 coordinate 203,437, forward strand.
AACTTCAAACGTAGCTTAGGTGGTCCGTGCAGGGCGCCTCCGGCAGCCCTGCTCCGAAAATGCAAACGTCTGCAGATAGCTCGCAGGCAGAAAGAGCTAGCCTGGAAAGCTGTTGCTCAGCCTCATCTGCCCATGGCACTGCTCGCACAGAGGCACAGAGACTGGGGCTGCTTGCTTGTCTTGTCCCCTCAAACTTCAAACGTAGCTTAGGTGGTCCATGCCAGGCGCTTCCGGCAGCCCTGCTCCGAAAATGCAAACGTCTGCAGATAGCTCGCAGGCAGAAAGAGCTAGCCTGGAAAGCTGTTGCTCAGCCTCATCTGCCCATGGCACTGCTCGCACAGAGGCACAGAGACTGGGGCTGCTTGCTTGTCTTGTCCCCTCAAACTTCAAACGTAGCTTAGGTGGTCCGTGCCGGGCGCATCCGGCAGCCCTGCTCCGAAAATGCAAACGTCTGCAGATAGCTCGCAGGCAGAAAGAGCTAGCCTGGAAAGCTGTTGCTCAGCCTCATCTGCCCATGGCACTGCTCGCACAGAGGCACAGAGACTGGGGCTGCTTGCTTGTCTTGTCCCCTCAAACGTCAAACGTAGCTTAGGTGGTCCGTGCCGGGCGCCTCCGGCAGCCCTGCTCCGAAAATGCAAACGTCTGCAGATAGCTCGCAGGCAGAAAGAGCTAGCCTGGAAAGCTGTTGCTCAGCCTCATCTGCCCATGGCACTGCTCGCACAGAGGCACAGAGACTGGGGCTGCTTGCTTGTCTTGCCCCCTCAAACTTCAAACGTAGCTTAGGTGGTCCGTGCCGGGCGCCTCCGGCAGCCCTGCTCCGAAAATGCAAACGTCTGCAGATAGCTCGCAGGCAGAAAGAGCTAGCCTGGAAAGCTGTTGCTCAGCCTCATCTGCCCATGGCACTGCTCGCACAGAGGCACAGAGACTGGGGCTGCTTGCTTGTCTTGTCCCCTCAAACTTCAAACGTAGCTTAGGTGGTCTGTGCCGGGCGCCTTCGGCAGCCCTGCTCCGAAAATGCAAACGTCTGCAGATAGCTCGCAGGCAGAAAGAGCTAGCCTGGAAAGCTGTTGCTCAGCCTCATCTGCCCATGGCACTGCTCGCACAGAGGCACAGAGACTGGGGCTGCTTGCTTGTCTTGCCTCCTCAAACTTCAAACGTAGCTTAGGTGGTCCGTGCCGGGCATCTCCGGCAGCCCTGCTCCGAAAATGCGAATGTCTGCAGATAGCTCGCAGGCAGAAAGAGCTAGCCTGGAAAGCTGTTGCTCAGCCTCATCTGCCCATGGCACTGCTCGCACAGAGGCACAGAGACTGGGGCTGCTTGCTTGTCTTGTCCCCTCAAATTTCAAATGTAGCTTAGGTGGTCCGTGCCGGGCGCCTCCGGCAGTCCTGCTCCGAAAATGCGAACGTCTGCAGATAGCTCGCAGGCAGAAAGAGCTAGCCTGGAAAGCTGTTGCTCAACCTCATCTGCCCATGGCACTGCTCGCACAGAGGCACAGAGACTGGGGCTGCTTGCTTGTCTTGTCCCCTCAAACTTCAAACGTAGCTTAGGTGGTCCGTGCCGGGCGCCTCCGGCAGCACTGCTCCGAAAATGCAAACGTCTGCAGATAGCTCGCAGGCAGAAAGAGCTAGCCTGGAAAGCTGTTGCTCAGCTTCATCTGCCCATGGCACTGCTCGCACAGAGGCACAGAGACTGGGGCTGCTTGCTTGTCTTCCCACTCAAACTCCAAACGTAGCTTAGGTGGTCCGTGCCGGGCGCCTCCCGCAGCCCTGCTTCGAAAATGCGAACGTCTGCAGATAGCTCGCAGGCAGAAAGAGCTAGCCTGGAAAGCTGTTGCTCAGCCTCATCTGCCCATGGCACTGCTCTCACAGAGGCACAGAGACTGGGGCTGCTTGCTTGTCTTGTCCCCTCAAACTTCAAATGTAGCTTAGGTGGTCCGTGCCGGGCGCATCCGGCAGCCCTGCTCCGAAAATGCAAACGTCTGCAGATAGCTCGCAGGCAGAAAGAGCTAGCCTGGAAAGCTGTTGCTCAGCCTCATCTGCCCATGGCACTGCTCGCACAGAGGCACAGAGACTGGGGCTGCTTGCTTGTCTTGCCCCCTCAAACTTCAAACGTAGCTTAGGTGGTCCATGCCGGGCGCCTCCGGTAGCCCTGCTCCGAAAATGCAAACGTCTGCAGATAGCTCGCAGGCAGAAAGAGCTAGCCTGGAAAGCTGTTGCTCAGCCTCATCTGCCCATGGCACTGCTCGCACAGAGGCACAGAGACTGGGGCTGCTTGCTTGTCTTGTCCCCTCAAACTTCAAATGTATCTTAGGTGGTCAGTGCCGGGCGCCTCCGGCAGCCCTGCTCCGAAAATGCAAAGGTCTGCAGATAGCTCGCAGGCAGAAAGAGCTAGCCTGGAAAGCTGTTGCTCAGCCTCATCTGCCCATGGCACTGCTCGCACAGAGGCACAGAGACTGGGGCTGCTTGCTTGTCTTGCCCCCTCAAACTTCAAACGTAGCTTAGGTGGTCCGTGCCGGGCGCCTCCGGCAGCCCTGCTCCGAAAATGCAAACGTCTGCAGATAGCTCGCAGGCAGAAAGAGCTAGCCTGGAAAGCTGTTGCTCAGCCTCATCTGCCCATGGCACTGCTCGCACAGAGGCACAGAGACTGAGGCTGCTTGCTTGTCTTGCCCCCTCAAACTTCAAACGTAGCTTAGGTGGTTCTTGCCGGGCGCCTCCGGCAGCCCTGCTCCGAAAATGCGAACGTCTGCAGATAGCTCGCAGGCAGAAAGAGCTAGCCTGGAAAGCTGTTGCTCAGCCTCATCTGCCCATGGCACTGCTCGCACAGAGGCACAGAGACTGGGGCTGCTTGCTTGTCTTGCCCCCTCAAACTTCAAACGTAACTTAGGTGGTCCATGCCGGGCGCCTCCGGCAGCCCTGCTCCGAAAATGCAAACGTCTGCAGATAGCTCGCAGGCAGAAAGAGCTAGCCTGGAAAGCTGTTGCTCAGCCTCATCTGCCCATGGCACTGCTCGCACAGAGGCACAGAGACTGGGGCTGCTTGCTTGTCTTGCCCCCTCAAACTTCAAACGTAGCTTAGGTGGTCCGTGCCGGGGTCATCCGGCAGCCCTGCTCCGAAAATGCAAACGTCTGCAGATAGCTCGCAGGCAGAAAGAGCTAGCCTGGAAAGCTGTTGCTCAGCCTCATCTGCCCATGGCACTGCTCGCACAGAGGCACAGAGACTGAGGCTGCTTGGTTGTCTTGCCCCCTCAAACTTCAAACGTAGCTTAGGTGGTGCTTGCCGGGCGCCTCCGGCAGCCCTGCTCCGAAAATGCGAACGTCTGCAGATAGCTCGCAGGCAGAAAGAGCTAGCCTGGAAAGCTGTTGCTCAGCCTCATCTGCCCATGGCACTGCTCGCACAGAGGCACAGAGACTGGGGCTGCTTGCTTGTCTTGCCCCCTCAAACTTCAAACGTAACTTAGGTGGTCCATGCCGGGCGCCTCCGGCAGCCCTGCTCCGAAAATGCAAACGTCTGCAGATAGCTCGCAGGCAGAAAGAACTAGCCTGGAAAGCTGTTGCTCAGCCTCATCTGCCCATGGCACTGCTCGCACAGAGGCACAGAGACTGGGGCTGCTTGCTTGTCTTGCCCCCTCAAACTTCAAACGTAGCTTAGGTGGTCCGTGCCGGGCGCCTCTGGCAGCCCTGCTCCGAAAATGCAAACGTCTGCAGATAGCTCGCAGGCAGAAAGAGCTAGCCTGGAAAGCTGTTGCTCAGCCTCATCTGCCCATGGCACTGCTCGCACAGAGGCACAGAGACTGGGGCTGCTTGCTTGTCTTGCACCCTCAACCTTCAAACGTAGCTTAGGTGGTCCGTGCCGGGCGCCTCCGGCAGCCCTGCTCCGAAAATGCAAACGTCTGCAGATAGCTCGCAGGCAGAAAGAGCTAGCCTGGAAAGCTGTTGCTCAGCCTCATCTGCCCATGGCACTGCTCGCACAGAGGCACAGAGACTGGGGCTGCTTGCTTGTCTTGCCCCCTCAAACTTCAAACGTAGCTTAGGTGGTCCGTGCCGGGCGCCTCCGACAGCCCTGCTCCGAAAATGCGAATGTCTGCAGATAGCTGGCAGGCAGAAAGAGCTAGCCTGGAAAGCTGTTGCTCAGCCTCATCTGCCCATGGCACTGCTCGCACAGAGGCACAGAGACTGGGGCTGCTTGCTTGTCTTGTCCCCTCAAACTTCAAACGTAGCTTAGGTGGTCCGTGCCGGGCGCATCCGGCAGCCCTGCTCCGAAAATGCAAACGTCTGCAGATAGCTCGCAGGCAGAAAGAGCTAGCCTGGAAAGCTGTTGCTCAGCCTCATCTGCCCATGGCACTGCTCGCACAGAGGCACAGAGACTGAGGCTGCTTGCTTGTCTTGTCCCCTCAAACTTCAAACTTAACTTAGGTGGTCCGTGCCGGGCGCCTCCGGCAGCCCTGCTCCGAAAATGCAAACGTCTGCAGATAGCTCGCAGGCAGAAAGAGCTAGCCTGGAAAGCTGTTGCTCAGCCTCATCTGCCCATGGCACTGCTCGCACAGAGGCACAGAGACTGAGGCTGCTTGCTTGTCTTGCCCCCTCAAACTTCAAACGTAGCTTGGGTGGTTCTTGCCGGGCGCCTCCGGCAGCCCTGCTCCGAAAATGCGAACGTCTGCAGATAGCTCGCAGGCAGAAAGAGCTAGCCTGGAAAGCTGTTGCTCAGCCTCATCTGCCCATGGCACTGCTCGCACAGAGGCACAGAGACTGGGGCTGCTTGCTTGTCTTGCCCCCTCAAACTTCAAACGTAACTTAGGTGGTCCATGCCGGGCGCCTCCGGCAGCCCTGCTCCGAAAATGCAAACGTCTGCAGATAGCTCGCAGGCAGAAAGAGCTAGCCTGGAAAGCTGTTGCTCAGCCTCATCTGCCCATGGCACTGCTCGCACAGAGGCACAGAGACTGGGGCTGCTTGCTTGTCTTGCCCCCTCAAACTTCAAACGTAGCTTAGGTGGTCCGTGCCGGGGTCATCCGGCAGCCCTGCTCCGAAAATGCAAACGTCTGCAGATAGCTCGCAGGCAGAAAGAGCTAGCCTGGAAAGCTGTTGCTCAGCCTCATCTGCCCATGGCACTGCTCGCACAGAGGCACAGAGACTGGGGCTGCTTGCTTGTCTTGTCCCCTCAAACTTCAAATGTAGCTTAGGTGGTCCGTGCCGGGGTCATCCGGCAGCCCTGCTCCGAAAATGCGAACGTCTGCAGATAGCTCGCAGGCAGAAAGAGCTAGCCTGGAAAGCTGTTGCTCAGCCTCATCTGCCCATGGCACTGCTCGCACAGAGGCACAGAGACTGGGGCTGCTTGCTTGTCTTGTCCCCTCAAACTTCAAACGTAGCTTAGGTGGTCTGTGCCGGGCACCTCCGGCAGCCCTGCTCCGAAAATGCAAACGTCTGCAGATAGCTCGCAGGCAGAAAGAGCTAGCCTGGAAAGCTGTTGCTCAGCCTCATCTGCCCATGGCACTGCTCGCACAGAGGCACAGAGACTGGGGCTGCTTGCTTGTCTTGCCCCCTCAAACTTCAAACGTAACTTAGGTGGTCCGTGCCGGGCGTCTCCGGCAGCCCTGCTCCGAAAATGCAAACGTCTGCAGATAGCTCGCAGGCAGAAAGAGCTAGCCTGGAAAGCTGTTGCTCAGCCTCATCTGCCCATGGCACTGCTCGCACAGAGGCACAGAGACTGGGGCTGCTTGCTTGTCTTGTCCCCTCAAACTTCAAACGTAGCTTAGGTGGTCCGTGCCGGGCGCCTCCGGCAGCCCTGCTCCAAAAATGCAAACGTCTGCAGATAGCTCGCAGGCAGAAAGAGCTAGCCTGGAAAGCTGTTGCTCAGCCTCATCTGCCCATGGCACTGCTCGCACAGAGGCACAGAGACTGGGGCTGCTTGCTTGTCTTGCCCCCTCAAACTTCAAACGTAGCTTAGGTGGTTCCTGCCGGGCGCCTCCGGCAGCCCTGCTCCAAAAATGCGAACGTCTGCAGATAGCTCGCAGGCAGAAAGAGCTAGCCTGGAAAGCTGTTGCTCAGCCTCATCTGCCCATGGCACTGCTCGCACAGAGGCACAGAGACTGGGGCTGCTTGCTTGTCTTGTCCCCTCAAACTTCAAACGTAGCTTAGGTGGTCAGTGCCGGGCGCCTCCGGCAGCCCTGCTCCAAAAATGCGATCGTCTGCAGATAGCTCGCAGGCAGAAAGAGCTAGCCTGGAAAGCTGTTGCTCAGCCTCATCTGCCCATGGCAATGCTCTCACAGAGGCACAGAGACTGGGGCTGCTTGCTTGTCTTGTCCCCTCAAACTTCAAATGTAGCTTAGGTGGTCCGTGCCGGGCGCCTCCGGCAGCCCTGCTCCGAAAATGCGAACGTCTGCAGATAGCTCGCAGGCAGAAAGAGCTAGCCTGGAAAGCTGTTGCTCAGCCTCATCTGCCCATGGCACTGCTCGCACAGAGGCACAGAGACTGGGGCTGCTTGCTTGTTTTGCCCCCTCAAACTTCAAACGTAGCTTAGGTGGTCCGTGCCGGGCGCCTCCGGCAGCCCTGCTCCGAAAATGCAAACGTCTGCAGATAGCTCGCAGGCAGAAAGAGCTATCCTGGAAAGCTGTTGCTCAGCCTCATCTGCCCATGGCACTGCTCGCACAGAGGCACAGAGACTGGGGCTGCTTGCTTGTCTTGTCCCCTCAAACTTCAAACGTAGCTTAGGTGGTCCGTGCCGGGCGCATCCGGCAGCCCTGCTCCGAAAATGCAAACGTCTGCAGATAGCTCGCAGGCAGAAAGAGCTAGCCTGGAAAGCTGTTGCTCAGCCTTATCTGCCCATGGCACTGCTCGCACAGAGGCACAGAGACTGGGGCTGCTTGCTTGTCTTGTCCCCTCAAACTTCAAATGTAGCTTAGGTGGTCCGTGCCGGGCGCCTCCGGCAGCCCTGCTCCGAAAATGCAAACGTCTGCAGATAGCTCGCAGGCAGAAAGAGCTAGCCTGGAAAGCTGTTGCTCAGCCTCATCTGCCATGGCACTGCTCGCACAGAGGCACAGAGACTGAGGCTGCTTGCTTGTCTTGTCCCCTCAAACTTCAAACGTAACTTAGGTGGTCCGTGCCGGGCGCCTCCGGCAGTCCTGCTCCGAAATAGCAAACGTCTGCAGATAGCTCGCAGGCAGAAAGAGCTAGCCTGGAAAGCTGTTGCTCAGCCTCATCTGCCCATGGCACTGCTCACACAGAGGCACAGAGACTGGGGCTGCTTGCTTGTCTTGTCCCCTCAAACTTCAAATGTAGCTTAGGTGGTCCGTGCCGGGCGCATCCGGCAGCCCTGCTCCGAAAATGCGAACGTCTGCAGATAGCTCGCAGGCAGAAAGAGCTAGCCTGGAAAGCTGTTGCTCAGCCTCATCTGCCCATGGCACTGCTCGCACAGAGGCACAGAGACTGGGGCTGCTTGCTTGTCTTGTCCCCTCAAACTTAAAACGTAGCTTAGGTGGTCTGTGCCGGGCGCCTCCGGCAGCCCTGCTCCGAAAATGCAAACGTCTGCAGATAGCTCGCAGGCAGAAAGAGCTAGCCTGGAAAGCTGTTGCTCAGCCTCATCTGCCCATGGCACTGCTCGCACAGAGGCACAGAGACTGGGGCTGCTTGCTTGTCTTGTCCCCTCAAACTTCAAACGTATCTTAGGTGGTCTGTGCCGGGCGCCTCCGGCAGCCCTGCTCCGAAAATGCAAACGTCTGCAGATAGCTCGCAGGCAGAAAGAGCTAGCCTGGAAAGCTGTTGCTCAGCCTCATCTGCCCATGGCACTGCTCGCACAGAGGCACAGAGACTGGGGCTGCTTGCTTGTCTTGCCCCCTCAAACTTCAAACGTAACTTAGGTGGTCCGTGCCGGGCGTCTCCGGCAGCCCTGCTCCGAAAATGCAAACGTCTGCAGATAGCTCGCAGGCAGAAAGAGCTAGCCTGGAAAGCTGTTGCTCAGCCTCATCTGCCCATGGCACTGCTCGCACAGAGGCACAGAGACTGGGGCTGCTTGCTTGTCTTCCCACTCAAACTTCAAACGTAGCTTAGGTGGTCCGTGCCGGGCGCCTCCCGCAGCCCTGCTCCGAAAATGCGAACGTCTGCAGATAGCTCGCAGGCAGAAAGAGCTAGCCCGGAAAGCTGTTGCTCAGCCTCATCTGCCCATGGCACTGCTCTCACAGAGGCACAGAGACTGGGGCTGCTTGCTTGTCTTGTCCCCTCAAACTTCAAATGTAGCTTAGGTGGTCCGTGCCGGGCGCATCCGGCAGCCCTGCTCCGAAAATGCAAACGTCTGCAGATAGCTCGCAGGCAGAAAGAGCTAGCCTGGAAAGCTGTTGCTCAGCCTCATCTGCCCATGGCACTGCTCGCACAGAGGCACAGAGACTGGGGCTGCTTGCTTGTCTTGTCCCCTCAAACTTCAAACGTATCTTAGGTGGTCCGTGCCGGGCGCCTCCGGCAGCCCTGCTCCGAAAATGCAAAGGTCTGCAGATAGCTCGCAGGCAGAAAGAGCTAGCCTGGAAAGCTGTTGCTCAGCCTCATCTGCCCATGGCACTGCTCGCACAGAGGCACAGAGACTGGGGCTGCTTGCTTGTCTTGTCCCCTCAAACTTCAAACGTAGCTTAGGTGGTCCGTGCCGGGCGCCTCTGGCAGCCCTGCTCCAAAAATGCAAACGTCTGCAGATAGCTCGCAGGCAGAAAGAGCTAGCCTGGAAAGCTGTTGCTCAGCCTCATCTGCCCATGGCACTGCTCGCACAGAGGCACAGAGACTGGGGCTGCTTGCTTGTCTTGCCCCCTCAAACTTCAAACGTAGCTTAGGTGGTCCGTGCCGGGCGCCTCCGGCAGCCCTGCTCCAAAAATGCGAACGTCTGCAGATAGCTCGCAGGCAGAAAGAGCTAGCCTGGAAAGCTGTTGCTCAGCCTCATCTGCCCATGGCACTGCTCGCACAGAGGCACAGAGACTGGGGCTGCTTGCTTGTCTTGGCCCCTCAAACTTCAAACGTAGCTTAGGTGGTCCGTGCCGGGCGCCTCCGGCAGCCCTGCTCCAAAAATGCGATCGTCTGCAGATAGCTCGCAGGCAGAAAGAGCTAGCCTGGAAAGCTGTTGCTCAGCCTCATCTGCCCATGGCACTGCTCGCACAGAGGCACAGAGACTGGGGCTGCTTGCTTGTCTTGTCCCCTCAAACTTCAAATGTAGCTTAGGTGGTCCGTGCCGGGCGCATCCGGCAGCCCTGCTCCAAAAATGCGAACGTCTGCAGATAGCTCGCAGGCAGAAAGAGCTAGCCTGGAAAGCTGTTGCTCAGCCTCATCTGCCCATGGCACTGCTCGCACAGAGGCACAGAGACTGAGGCTGCTTGCTTGTGTTCTCCCTCAAACTTCAAACGTAGCTTAGGTGGTCCGTGCCGGGGTCATCCGGCAGCCCTGCTCCGAAAATGCAAACGTCTGCGGATAGCTCGCAGGCAGAAAGAGCTAGCCTGGAAAGCTGTTGCTCAGCCTCATCTGCCCATGGCACTGCTCGCACAGAGGCACAGAGACTGGGGCTGCTTGCTTGTCTTGTCCCCTCAAACTTCAAATGTAGCTTAGGTGGTCCATGTTGGGCGCATCCGTCAGCCCTGCTCCAAAATGCGAACGTCTGCAGATAGCTCGCAGGCAGAAAGAGCTAGCCTGGAAAGCTGTTGCTCAGCCTCATCTGCCCATGGCACTGCTCGCACAGAGGCACAGAGACTGGGGCTGCTTGCTTGTCTTCCCTTTCAAACTTCAAACGTAGCTTAGGTGGTCTGTGCCGGGCGCCTCCGGCAGCCCTGCTCCGAAAATGCGAACGTCTGCAGATAGCTCGCAGGCAGAAAGAGCTAGCCTGGAAAGCTGTTGCTCAGCCTCATCTGCCCATGGCACTGCTCGCACAGAGGCACAGAGACTGGGGCTGCTTGCTTGTCTTGTCCCCTCAAACTTCAAATGTAGCTTAAGTGGTCCGTGCCGGGCGCCTCCGGCAGCCCTGCTCCGAAAATGCGAACGTCTGCAGATAGCTCGCAGGCAGAAAGAGCTAGCCCGGAAAGCTGTTGCTCAGCCTCATCTGCCCATGGCACTGCTCTCACAGAGGCACAGAGACTGGGGCTGCTTGCTTGTCTTGTCCCCTCAAACTTCAAATGTAGCTTAGGTGGTCCGTGCCGGGCGCATCCGGCAGCCCTGCTCCGAAAATGCAAACGTCTGCAGATAGCTCGCAGGCAGAAAGAGCTAGCCTGGAAAGCTGTTGCTCAGCCTCATCTGCCCATGGCACTGCTCGCACAGAGGCACAGAGACTGGGGCTGCTTGCTTGTCTTGTCCCCTCAAACTTCAAACGTATCTTAGGTGGTCCGTGCCGGGCGCCTCCGGCAGCCCTGCTCCGAAAATGCAAAGGTCTGCAGATAGCTCGCAGGCAGAAAGAGCTAGCCTGGAAAGCTGTTGCTCAGCCTCATCTGCCCATGGCACTGCTCGCACAGAGGCACAGAGACTGGGGCTGCTTGCTTGTCTTGTCCCCTCAAACTTCAAACGTAGCTTAGGTGGTCCGTGCCGGGCGCCTCTGGCAGCCCTGCTCCAAAAATGCAAACGTCTGCAGATAGCTCGCAGGCAGAAAGAGCTAGCCTGGAAAGCTGTTGCTCAGCCTCATCTGCCCATGGCACTGCTCGCACAGAGGCACAGAGACTGGGGCTGCTTGCTTGTCTTGCCCCCTCAAACTTCAAACGTAGCTTAGGTGGTCCGTGCCGGGCGCCTCCGGCAGCCCTGCTCCAAAAATGCGAACGTCTGCAGATAGCTCGCAGGCAGAAAGAGCTAGCCTGGAAAGCTGTTGCTCAGCCTCATCTGCCCATGGCACTGCTCGCACAGAGGCACAGAGACTGGGGCTGCTTGCTTGTCTTGGCCCCTCAAACTTCAAACGTAGCTTAGGTGGTCCGTGCCGGGCGCCTCCGGCAGCCCTGCTCCAAAAATGCGATCGTCTGCAGATAGCTCGCAGGCAGAAAGAGCTAGCCTGGAAAGCTGTTGCTCAGCCTCATCTGCCCATGGCACTGCTCGCACAGAGGCACAGAGACTGGGGCTGCTTGCTTGTCTTGTCCCCTCAAACTTCAAATGTAGCTTAGGTGGTCCGTGCCGGGCGCATCCGGCAGCCCTGCTCCAAAAATGCGAACGTCTGCAGATAGCTCGCAGGCAGAAAGAGCTAGCCTGGAAAGCTGTTGCTCAGCCTCATCTGCCCATGGCACTGCTCGCACAGAGGCACAGAGACTGAGGCTGCTTGCTTGTGTTCTCCCTCAAACTTCAAACGTAGCTTAGGTGGTCCGTGCCGGGGTCATCCGGCAGCCCTGCTCCGAAAATGCAAACGTCTGCGGATAGCTCGCAGGCAGAAAGAGCTAGCCTGGAAAGCTGTTGCTCAGCCTCATCTGCCCATGGCACTGCTCGCACAGAGGCACAGAGACTGGGGCTGCTTGCTTGTCTTGTCCCCTCAAACTTCAAATGTAGCTTAGGTGGTCCATGTTGGGCGCATCCGTCAGCCCTGCTCCAAAATGCGAACGTCTGCAGATAGCTCGCAGGCAGAAAGAGCTAGCCTGGAAAGCTGTTGCTCAGCCTCATCTGCCCATGGCACTGCTCGCACAGAGGCACAGAGACTGGGGCTGCTTGCTTGTCTTCCCCCTCAAACTTCAAACGTAGCTTAGGTGGTCTGTGCCGGGCGCCTCCGGCAGCCCTGCTCCGAAAATGCGAACGTCTGCAGATAGCTCGCAGGCAGAAAGAGCTAGCCTGGAAAGCTGTTGCTCAGCCTCATCTGCCCATGGCACTGCTCGCACAGAGGCACAGAGACTGGGGCTGCTTGCTTGTCTTGTCCCCTCAAACTTCAAATGTAGCTTAAGTGGTCCGTGCCGGGCGCCTCCGGCAGCCCTGCTCCGAAAATGCGAACGTCTGCAGATAGCTCGCAGGCAGAAAGAGCTATCCTGGAAAGCTGTTGCTCAGCCTCATCTGCCCATGGCACTGCTCTCACAGAGGCACAGAGACTGGGGCTGCTTGCTTGTCTTGTCCCCTCAAACTTCAAATGTAGCTTAGGTGGTCCGTGCCGGGCGCCTCCGGCAGCCCTGCTCCGAAAATGCGAACGTCTGCAGATAGCTCGCAGGCAGAAAGAGCTAGCCTGGAAAGCTGTTGCTCAGCCTCATCTGCCCATGGCACTGCTCGCACAGAGGCACAGAGACTGGGGCTGCTTGCTTGTTTTGCCCCCTCAAACTTCAAACGTAGCTTAGGTGGTCCGTGCCGGGCGCCTCCGGCAGCCCTGCTCCGAAAATGCAAACGTCTGCAGATAGCTCGCAGGCAGAAAGAGCTATCCTGGAAAGCTGTTGCTCAGCCTCATCTGCCCATGGCACTGCTCGCACAGAGGCACAGAGACTGGGGCTGCTTGCTTGTCTTGTCCCCTCAAACTTCAAACGTAGCTTAGGTGGTCCGTGCCGGGCGCATCCGGCAGCCCTGCTCCAAAAATGCAAACGTCTGCAGATAGCTCGCAGGCAGAAAGAGCTAGCCTGGAAAGCTGTTGCTCAGCCTTATCTGCCCATGGCACTGCTCGCACAGAGGCACAGAGACTGGGGCTGCTTGCTTGTCTTGTCCCCTCAAACTTCAAATGTAGCTTAGGTGGTCCGTGCCGGGCGCCTCCGGCAGCCCTGCTCCGAAAATGCAAACGTCTGCAGATAGCTCGCAGGCAGAAAGAGCTAGCCTGGAAAGCTGTTGCTCAGCCTCATCTGCCCATGGCACTGCTCGCACAGAGGCACAGAGACTGAGGCTGCTTGCTTGTCTTGTCCCCTCAAACTTCAAACGTAACTTAGGTGGTCCGTGCCGGGCGCCTCCGGCAGTCCTGCTCCGAAATAGCAAACGTCTGCAGATAGCTCGCAGGCAGAAAGAGCTAGCCTGGAAAGCTGTTGCTCAGCCGCATCTGCCCATGGCACTGCTCACACAGAGGCACAGAGACTGGGGCTGCTTGCTTGTCTTGTCCCCTCAAACTTCAAACGTAGCTTAGGTGGTCCGTGCCGGGCGCATCCGTCAGCCCTGCTCCGAAAATGCGAATGTCTGCAGATAGCTCGCAGGCAGAAAGAGCTAGCCTGGAAAGCTGTTGCTCAGCCTCATCTGCCCATGGCACTGCTCGCACAGAGGCACAGAGACTGGGGCTGCTTGCTTGTCTTGTCCCCTCAAACTTAAAACGTAGCTTAGGTGGTCTGTGCCGGGCGCCTCCGGCAGCCCTGCTCCGAAAATGCAAACGTCTGCAGATAGCTCGCAGGCAGAAAGAGCTAGCCTGGAAAGCTGTTGCTCAGCCTCATCTGCCCATGGCACTGCTCGCACAGAGGCACAGAGACTGGGGCTGCTTGCTTGTCTTGTCCCCTCAAACTTCAAACGTAGCTTAGGTGGTCCGTGCCGGGCGCCTCCGGCAGCCCTGCTCCGAAAATGCAAACGTCTGCAGATAGCTCGCAGGCAGAAAGAGCTAGCCTGGAAAGCTGTTGCTCAACCTCATCTGCCCATGGCACTGCTCGCACAGAGGCACAGAGACTGGGGCTGCTTGCTTGTCTTGTCCCCTCAAACTTCAAACGTAGCTTAGGTGGTCCGTGCCGGGCGCCTCCGGCAGCCCTGCTCCGAAAATGCAAACGTCTGCAGATAGCTCGCAGGCAGAAAGAGCTAGCCTGGAAAGCTGTTGCTCAGCTTCATCTGCCCATGGTACTGCTCGCACAGAGGCACAGAGACTGGGGCTGCTTGCTTGTCTTCCCACTCAAACTTGAAACGTAGCTTTGGTGGTCCGTGCCGGGCGCCTCCGGCAGCCCTGCTCCGAAAATGCGAACGTCTGCAGATAGCTCGCAGGCAGAAAGAGCTAGCCCGGAAAGCTGTTGCTCAGCCTCATCTGCCCATGGCACTGCTCGCACAGAGGCACAGAGACTGGGGCTGCTTGCTTGTCTTGTCCCCTCAAACTTCAAACGTAGCTTAGGTGGTCCGTGCCGGGCGCCTCCGGCAGCCCTGCTCCGAAAATGCAAACGTCTGCAGATAGCTCGCAGGCAGAAAGAGCTAGCCTGGAAAGCTGTTGCTCAACCTCATCTGCCCATGGCACTGCTCGCACAGAGGCACAGAGACTGGGGCTGCTTGCTTGTCTTGTCCCCTCAAACTTCAAACGTAGCTTAGGTGGTCCGTGCCGGGCGCCTCCGGCAGCCCTGCTCCGAAAATGCAAACGTCTGCAGATAGCTCGCAGGCAGAAAGAGCTAGCCTGGAAAGCTGTTGCTCAGCTTCATCTGCCCATGGTACTGCTCGCACAGAGGCACAGAGACTGGGGCTGCTTGCTTGTCTTCCCACTCAAACTTGAAACGTAGCTTTGGTGGTCCGTGCCGGGCGCCTCCGGCAGCCCTGCTCCGAAAATGCGAACGTCTGCAGATAGCTCGCAGGCAGAAAGAGCTAGCCCGGAAAGCTGTTGCTCAGCCTCATCTGCCCATGGCACTGCTCTCACAGAGGCACAGAGACTGGGGCTGCTTGCTTGTCTTGTCCCCTCAAACTTCAAATGTATCTTAGGTGGTCCGTGCCGGGCGCATCCGGCAGCCCTGCTCCGAAAATGCAAACGTCTGCAGATAGCTCGCAGGCAGAAAGAGCTAGCCTGGAAAGCTGTTGCTCAGCCTCATCTGCCCATGGCACTGCTCGCACAGAGGCACAGAGACTGGGGCTGCTTGCTTGTCTTGTCCCCTCAAACTTCAAACGTATCTTAGGTGGTCCGTGCCGGGCGCCTCCGGCAGCCCTGCTCCGAAAATGCAAAGGTCTGCAGATAGCTCGCAGGCAGAAAGAGCTAGCCTGGAAAGCTGTTGCTCAGCCTCATCTGCCCATGGCACTGCTCGCACAGAGGCACAGAGACTGGGGCTGCTTGCTTGTCTTGTCCCCTCAAACTTCAAACGTAGCTTAGGTGGTCCGTGCCGGGCGCCTCCGGCAGCCCTGCTCCAAAAATGCAAACGTCTGCAGATAGCTCGCAGGCAGAAAGAGCTAGCCTGGAAAGCTGTTGCTCAGCCTCATCTGCCCATGGCACTGCTCGCACAGAGGCACAGAGACTGAGGCTGGTTGCTTGTGTTCTCCCTCAAACTTCAAACGTAGCTTAGGTGGTCCGTGCCGGGCGCCTCCGGCAGCCCTGCTCCGAAAATGCAAACGTCTGCAGATAGCTCGCAGGCAGAAAGAGCTAGCCTGGAAAGCTGTTGCTCAGCCTCATCTGCCCATGGCACTGCTCGCACAGAGGCACAGAGACTGGGGCTGCTTGCTTGTCTTGTCCCCTCAAACTTCAAACGTATCTTAGGTGGTCCGTGCCGGGCGCCTCCGGCAGCCCTGCTCCGAAAATGCAAACGTCTGCAGATAGCTCGCAGGCAGAAAGAGCTAGCCTGGAAAGCTGTTGCTCAGCCTCATCTGCCCATGGCACTGCTCGCACAGAGGCACAGAGACTGGGGCTGCTTGCTTGTCTTGTCCCCTCAAACTTCAAATGTAGCTTAGGTGGTCCATGCCGGGCGCATCCGTCAGCCCTGCTCCGAAAATGCGAACGTCTGCAGATAGCTCGCAGGCAGAAAGAGCTAGCCTGGAAAGCTGTTGCTCAGCCTCATCTGCCCATTTCACTGCTCGCACAGAGGCACAGAGACTGGGGCTGCTTGCTTGTCTTGTCCCCTCAAACTTCAAATGTAGCTTAGGTGGTCCGTGCCGGGCGCCTCCGGCAGCCCTGCTCCGAAAATGCAAACGTCTGCAGATAGCTC
This sequence comes from Opisthocomus hoazin, assembly GCF_030867145.1. Taxonomy (NCBI): domain Eukaryota; kingdom Metazoa; phylum Chordata; class Aves; order Opisthocomiformes; family Opisthocomidae; genus Opisthocomus; species Opisthocomus hoazin. Next base: position 219,169 of record NW_027449006.1, read on the forward strand.
GCAGGCAGAAAGAGCTAGCCTGGAAAGCTGTTGCTCAGCTTCATCTGCCCATGGCACTGCTCGCACAGAGGCACAGAGACTGGGGCTGCTTGCTTGTCTTCCCACTCAAACTTGAAACGTAGCTTAGGTGGTCCGTGCCGGGCACCTCCCGCAGCCCTGCTCCGAAAATGCGAACGTCTGCAGATAGCTCGCAGGCAGAAAGAGCTAGCCCGGAAAGCTGTTGCTCAGCCTCATCTGCCCATGGCACTGCTCTCACAGAGGCACAGAGACTGGGGCTGCTTGCTTGTCTTGTCCCCTCAAACTTCAAACGTAGCTTAGGTGGTCCGTGCCGGGCGCCTCCGGCAGCCCTGCTCCGAAAATGCAAACGTCTGCAGATAGCTCGCAGGCAGAAAGAGCTAGCCTGGAAAGCTGTTGCTCAGCCTCATCTGCCCATGGCACTGCTCGCACAGAGGCACAGAGACTGGGGCTGCTTGCTTGTCTTGTCCCCTCAAACTTCAAACGTATCTTAGGTGGTCCGTGCCGGGCGCCTCCGGCAGCCCTGCTCCGAAAATGCAAAGGTCTGCAGATAGCTCGCAGGCAGAAAGAGCTAGCCTGGAAAGCTGTTGCTCAGCCTCATCTGCCCATGGCACTGCTCGCACAGAGGCACAGAGACTGTGGCTGCTTGCTTGTCTTGTCCCCTCAAACTTCAAACGTAGCTTAGGTGGTCCGTGCCGGGCGCCTCCGGCAGCCCTGCTCCAAAAATGCAAACGTCTGCAGATAGCTCGCAGGCAGAAAGAGCTAGCCTGGAAAGCTGTTGCTCAGCCTCATCTGCCCATGGCACTGCTCGCACAGAGGCACAGAGACTGAGGCTGGTTGCTTGTGTTCTCCCTCAAACTTCAAACGTAGCTTAGGTGGTCCGTGCCGGGCGCCTCCGGCAGCCCTGCTCCGAAAATGCAAACGTCTGCAGATAGCTCGCAGGCAGAAAGAGCTAGCCTGGAAAGCTGTTGCTCAGCCTCATCTGCCCATGGCACTGCTCGCACAGAGGCACAGAGACTGGGGCTGCTTGCTTGTCTTGTCCCCTCAAACTTCAAACGTATCTTAGGTGGTCCGTGCCGGGCGCCTCCGGCAGCCCTGCTCCGAAAATGCAAACGTCTGCAGATAGCTCGCAGGCAGAAAGAGCTAGCCTGGAAAGCTGTTGCTCAGCCTCATCTGCCCATGGCACTGCTCGCACAGAGGCACAGAGACTGGGGCTGCTTGCTTGTCTTGTGCCCTCAAACTTCAAATGTAGCTTAGGTGGTCCATGCCGGGCGCATCCGTCAGCCCTGCTCCGAAAATGCGAACGTCTGCAGATAGCTCGCAGGCAGAAAGAGCTAGCCTGGAAAGCTGTTGCTCAGACTCATCTGCCCATTTCACTGCTCGCACAGAGGCACAGAGACTGGGGCTGCTTGCTTGTCTTGTCCCCTCAAACTTCAAATGTAGCTTAGGTGGTCCGTGCCGGGCGCCTCCGGCAGCCCTGCTCCGAAAATGCAAACGTCTGCAGATAGCTCGCAGGCAGAAAGAGCTAGCCTGGAAAGCTGTTGCTCAGCTTCATCTGCCCATGGCACTGCTCGCACAGAGGCACAGAGACTGGGGCTGCTTGCTTGTCTTCCCACTCAAACTTGAAACGTAGCTTAGGTGGTCCGTGCCGGGCACCTCCCGCAGCCCTGCTCCGAAAATGCGAACGTCTGCAGATAGCTCGCAGGCAGAAAGAGCTAGCCCGGAAAGCTGTTGCTCAGCCTCATCTGCCCATGGCACTGCTCTCACAGAGGCACAGAGACTGGGGCTGCTTGCTTGTCTTGTCCCCTCAAACTTCAAATGTAGCTTAGGTGGTCCGTGCCGGGCGCATCCGGCAGCCCTGCTCCGAAAATGCAAACGTCTGCAGATAGCTCGCAGGCAGAAAGAGCTAGCCTGGAAAGCTGTTGCTCAGCCTCATCTGCCCATGGCACTGCTTGCACAGAGGCACAGAGACTGGGGCTGCTTGCTTGTCTTGTCCCCTCAAACTTCAAACGTAGCTTAGGTGGTCCGTGCCGGGCGCCTCCGGCAGCCCTGCTCCAAAAATGCAAACGTCTGCAGATAGCTCGCAGGCAGAAAGAGCTAGCCTGGAAAGCTGTTGCTCAGCCTCATCTGCCCATGGCACTGCTCGCACAGAGGCACAGAGACTGGGGCTGCTTGCTTGTCTTGGCCCCTCAAACTTCAAACGTAGCTTAGGTGGTCCGTGCCGGGCGCCTCCGGCAGCCCTGCTCCAAAAATGCGATCGTCTGCAGATAGCTCGCAGGCAGAAAGAGCTAGCCTGGAAAGCTGTTGCTCAGCCTCATCTGCCCATGGCACTGCTCGCACAGAGGCACAGAGACTGAGGCTGGTTGCTTGTGTTCTCCCTCAAACTTCAAACGTAGCTTAGGTGGTCCGTGCCGGGGTCATCCGGCAGCCCTGCTTCGAAAATGCAAACGTCTGCAGATAGCTCGCAGGCAGAAAGAGCTAGCCTGGAAAGCTGTTGCTCAGCCTCATCTGCCCATGGCACTGCTCGCACAGAGGCACAGAGACTGGGGCTGCTTGCTTGTCTTGTCCCCTCAAACTTCAAACGTATCTTAGGTGGTCCGTGCCGGGCGCCTCCGGCAGCCCTGCTCCGAAAATGCAAACGTCTGCAGATAGCTCGCAGGCAGAAAGAGCTATCCTGGAAAGCTGTTGCTCAGCCTCATCTGCCCATGGCACTGCTCGCACAGAGGCACAGAGACTGGGGCTGCTTGCTTGTCTTGTCCCCTCAAACTTCAAATGTAGCTTAGGTGGTCCGTGCCGGGCGCATCCGTCAGCCCTGCTCCAAAATGCGAACGTCTGCAGATAGCTCGCAGGCAGAAAGAGCTAGCCTGGAAAGCTGTTGCTCAGCCTCATCTGCCCATGGCACTGCTCGCACAGAGGCACAGAGACTGTGGCTGCTTGCTTGTCTTGTCCCTCAAACTTCAAACGTAGCTTAGGTGGTCTGTGCCGGGCGCCTCCGGCAGCCCTGCTCCGAAAATGCGAACGTCTGCAGATAGCTCGCAGGCAGAAAGAGCTAGCCTGGAAAGCTGTTGCTCAGCCTCATCTGCCCATGGCACTGCTCGCACAGAGGCACAGAGACTGGGGCTGCTTGCTTGTCTTGTCCCCTCAAACTTCAAATGTAGCTTAAGTGGTCCGTGCCGGGCGCCTCCGTCAGCCCTGCTCCGAAAATGCGAACGTCTGCAGATAGCTCGCAGGCAGAAAGAGCTAGCCTGGAAAGCTGTTGCTCAGCCTCATCTGCCCATGGCACTGCTCGCACAGAGGCACAGAGACTGAGGCTGCTTGCTTGTCTTGTCCCCTCAAACTTCAAACGTATCTTAGGTGGTCCGTGCCGGGCGCCTCCGGCAGCCCTGCTCCGAAAATGCAAAGGTCTGCAGATAGCTCGCAGGCAGAAAGAGCTAGCCTGGAAAGCTGTTGCTCAGCCTCATCTGCCCATGGCACTGCTCGCACAGAGGCACAGAGACTGGGGCTGCTTGCTTGTCTTGTCCCCTCAAACTTCAAACGTAGCTTAGGTGGTCCGTGCCGGGCGCCTCCGGCAGCCCTGCTCCAAAAATGCGATCGTCTGCAGATAGCTCGCAGGCAGAAAAAGCTATCCTGGAAAGCTGTTGCTCAGCCTTATCTGCCCATGGCACTGCTCTCACAGAGGTAGAGACTGGGGCTGCTTGCTTGTCTTGTCCCCTCAAACTTCAAATGTAGCTTAGGTGGTCCGTGCCGGGCGCATCCGGCAGCCCTGCTCCGAAAATGCGAACGTCTGCAGATAGCTCGCAGGCAGAAAGAGCTAGCCTGGAAAGCTGTTGCTCAGCCTCATCTGCCCATGGCACTGCTCGCACAGAGGCACAGAGAGTGAGGCTGCTTGCTTGTCTTCTCCCTCAAACTTCAAACGTAGCTTAGGTGGTCCGTGCCGGGGTCATCCGGCAGCCCTGCTCCAAAAATGCAAACGTCTGCGGATAGCTCGCAGGCAGAAAGAGCTAGCCTGGAAAGCTGTTGCTCAGCCTCATCTGCCCATGGCACTGCTCGCACAGAGGCACAGAGACTGGGGCTGCTTGCTTGTCTTGTCCCCTCAAACTTAAAACGTAGCTTAGGTGGTCCGTGCCGGGCGCCTCCGGCAGTCCTGCTCCGAAAATGCGAACGTCTGCAGATAGCTCGCAGGCAGAAAGAGCTAGCCTGGAAAGCTGTTGCTCAACCTCATCTGCCCATGGCACTGCTCGCACAGAGGCACAGAGACTGGGGCTGCTTGCTTGTCTTGTCCCCTCAAACTTCAAACGTAGCTTAGGTGGTCCGTGCCGGGCGCCTCCGGCAGCCCTGCTCCGAAAATGCAAACGTCTGCAGATAGCTCGCAGGCAGAAAGAGCTAGCCTGGAAAGCTGTTGCTCAGCCTCATCTGCCCATGGCACTGCTCTCACAGAGGCACAGAGACTGGGGCTGCTTGCTTGTCTTGTCCCCTCAAACTTCAAATGTAGCTTAGGTGGTCTGTGCCGGGCGCCTCGGGCAGCCCTGCTCCGAAAATGCAAACGTCTGCAGATAGCTCGCAGGCAGAAAGAGCTAGCCTGGAAAGCTGTTGCTCAGCCTCATCTGCCCATGGCACTGCTCGCACAGAGGCACAGAGACTGGGGCTGCTTGCTTGTCTTGTCCCCTCAAACTTCAAATGTAGCTTAGGTGGTCCATGCCGGGCGCATCCGTCAGCCCTGCTCCGAAAATGCGAACGTCTGCAGATAGCTCGCAGGCAGAAAGAGCTAGCCTGGAAAGCTGTTGCTCAGCCTCATCTGCCCATTTCACTGCTCGGACAGAGGCACAGAGACTGGGGCTGCTTGCTTGTCTTGTCCCCTCAAACTTCAAATGTAGCTTAGGTGGTCCGTGCCGGGCGCATCCTGCAGCCCTGCTCCGAAAATGCGAACGTCTGCAGATAGCTCGCAGGCAGAAAGAGCTAGCCTGGAAAGCTGTTGCTCAGCCTCATCTGCCCATGGCACTGCTCGCACAGAGGCACAGAGACTGGGGCTGCTTGCTTGTCTTGTCCCCTCAAACTTCAAACGTAGCTTAGGTGGTCCGTGCCGGGCGCCTCCGGCAGCCCTGCTCCGAAAATGCGAACGTCTGCAGATAGCTCGCAGGCAGAAAGAGCTATCCTGGAAAGCTGTTGCTCAGCCTCATCTGCCCATGGCACTGCTCGCACAGAGGCACAGAGACTGGGGCTGCTTGCTTGTCTTGTCCCCTCAAACTTCAAACGTAGCTTAGGTGGTCCGTGCCGGGCGCATCCGGCAGCCCTGCTCCGAAAATGCAAACGTCTGCAGATAGCTCGCAGGCAGAAAGAGCTAGCCTGGAAAGCTGTTGCTCAGCCTTATCTGCCCATGGCACTGCTCGCACAGAGGCACAGAGACTGGGGCTGCTTGCTTGTCTTGTCCCCTCAAACTTCAAATGTAGCTTAGGTGGTCCGTGCCGGGCGCCTCCGGCAGCCCTGCTCCGAAAATGCAAACGTCTGCAGATAGCTCGCAGGCAGAAAGAGCTAGCCTGGAAAGCTGTTGCTCAGCCTCATCTGCCCATGGCACTGCTCGCACAGAGGCACAGAGACTGGGGCTGCTTGCTTGTCTTGTCCCCTCAAACTTCAAACGTAGCTTAGGTGGTCCGTGCCGGGCGCATCCGGCAGCCCTGCTCCGAAAATGCAAACGTCTGCAGATAGCTCGCAGGCAGAAAGAGCTAGCCTGGAAAGCTGTTGCTCAGCCTTATCTGCCCATGGCACTGCTCGCACAGAGGCACAGAGACTGGGGCTGCTTGCTTGTCTTGTCCCCTCAAACTTCAAATGTAGCTTAGGTGGTCCGTGCCGGGCGCCTCCGGCAGCCCTGCTCCGAAAATGCAAACGTCTGCAGATAGCTCGCAGGCAGAAAGAGCTAGCCTGGAAAGCTGTTGCTCAGCCTCATCTGCCCATGGCACTGCTCGCACAGAGGCACAGAGACTGAGGCTGCTTGCTTGTCTTGTCCCCTCAAACTTCAAACGTAACTTAGGTGGTCCGTGCCGGGCGCCTCCGGCAGTCCTGCTCCGAAATAGCAAACGTCTGCAGATAGCTCGCAGGCAGAAAGAGCTAGCCTGGAAAGCTGTTGCTCAGCCTCATCTGCCCATGGCACTGCTCACACAGAGGCACAGAGACTGGGGCTGCTTGCTTGTCTTGTCCCCTCAAACTTCAAATGTAGCTTAGGTGGTCCGTGCCGGGCGCATCCGTCAGCCCTGCTCTGAAAATGCGAACGTCTGCAGATAGCTCGCAGGCAGAAAGAGCTAGCCTGGAAAGCTGTTGCTCAGCCTCATCTGCCCATGGCACTGCTCGCACAGAGGCACAGAGACTGGGGCTGCTTGCTTGTCTTGTCCCCTCAAACTTAAAACGTAGCTTAGGTGGTCCGTGCCGGGCGCCTCCGGCAGTCCTGCTCCGAAAATGCGAACGTCTGCAGATAGCTCGCAGGCAGAAAGAGCTAGCCTGGAAAGCTGTTGCTCAACCTCATCTGCCCATGGCACTGCTCGCACAGAGGCACAGAGACTGGGGCTGCTTGCTTGTCTTGTCCCCTCAAACTTCAAACGTAGCTTAGGTGGTCCGTGCCGGGCGCCTCCGGCAGCCCTGCTCCGAAAATGCAAACGTCTGCAGATAGCTCGCAGGCAGAAAGAGCTAGCCTGGAAAGCTGTTGCTCAGCTTCATCTGCCCATGGCACTGCTCGCACAGAGGCACAGAGACTGGGGCTGCTTGCTTGTCTTCCCACTCAAACTTCAAACGTAGCTTAGGTGGTCCGTGCCGGGCGCCTCCCGCAGCCCTGCTCCGAAAATGCGAACGTCTGCAGATAGCTCGCAGGCAGAAAGAGCTAGCCCGGAAAGCTGTTGCTCAGCCTCATCTGCCCATGGCACTGCTCTCACAGAGGCACAGAGACTGGGGCTGCTTGCTTGTCTTGTCCCCTCAAACTTCAAACGTAGCTTAGGTGGTCCGTGCTATTCGCCTCCGGCAGCCCTGCTCCGAAAATGCAAACGTCTGCAGATAGCTCGCAGGCAGAAAGAGCTAGCCTGGAAAGCTGTTGCTCAGCCTCATCTGCCCATGGCACTGCTCGCACAGAGGCACAGAGACTGGGGCTGCTTGCTTGTCTTGTCCCCTCAAACTTCAAACGTATCTTAGGTGGTCCGTGCCGGGCGCCTCCGGCAGCCCTGCTCCGAAAATGCAAAGGTCTGCAGATAGCTCGCAGGCAGAAAGAGCTAGCCTGGAAAGCTGTTGCTCAGCCTCATCTGCCCATGGCACTGCTCGCACAGAGGCACAGAGACTGGGGCTGCTTGCTTGTCTTGTCCCCTCAAACTTCAAACGTAGCTTAGGTGGTCCGTGCCGGGCGCCTCTGGCAGCCCTGCTCCAAAAATGCAAACGTCTGCAGATAGCTCGCAGGCAGAAAGAGCTAGCCTGGAAAGCTGTTGCTCAGCCTCATCTGCCCATGGCACTGCTCGCACAGAGGCACAGAGACTGGGGCTGCTTGCTTGTCTTGCCCCCTCAAACTTCAAACGTAGCTTAGGTGGTCCGTGCCGGGCGCCTCCGGCAGCCCTGCTCCAAAAATGCGATCGTCTGCAGATAGCTCGCAGGCAGAAAGAGCTAGCCTGGAAAGCTGTTGCTCAGCCTCATCTGCCCATGGCACTGCTCGCACAGAGGCACAGAGACTGGGGCTGCTTGCTTGTCTTGTCCCCTCAAACTTCAAACGTATCTTAGGTGGTCCGTGCCGGGCGCCTCCGGCAGCCCTGCTCCAAAAATGCGATCGTCTGCAGATAGCTCGCAGGCAGAAAGAGCTAGCCTGGAAAGCTGTTGCTCAGCCTCATCTGCCCATGGCACTGCTCGCACAGAGGCACAGAGACTGGGGCTGCTTGCTTGTCTTGTCCCCTCAAACTTCAAATGTAGCTTAGGTGGTCCGTGCCGGGCGCATCCGGCAGCCCTGCTCCGAAAATGCGAACGTCTGCAGATAGCTCGCAGGCAGAAAGAGCTAGCCTGGAAAGCTGTTGCTCAGCCTCATCTGCCCATGGCACTGCTCGCACAGAGGCACAGAGACTGAGGCTGGTTGCTTGTGTTCTCCCTCAAACTTCAAACGTAGCTTAGGTGGTCCGTGTCGGGGTCATCCGGCAGCCCTGCTCCGAAAATGCAAACGTCTGCGGATAGCTCGCAGGCAGAAAGAGCTAGCCTGGAAAGCTGTTGCTCAGCCTCATCTGCCCATGGCACTGCTCGCACAGAGGCACAGAGACTGGGGCTGCTTGCTTGTCTTGTCCCCTCAAACTTCAAATGTAGCTTAGGTGGTCCATGTTGGGCGCATCCGTCAGCCCTGCTCCAAAATGCGAACGTCTGCAGATAGCTCGCAGGCAGAAAGAGCTAGCCTGGAAAGCTGTTGCTCAGCCTCATCTGCCCATGGCACTGCTCGCACAGAGGCACAGAGACTGTGGCTGCTTGCTTGTCTTCCCCCTCAAACTTCAAACATAGCTTAGGTGGTCTGTGCCGGGCGCCTCCGGCAGCCCTGCTCCGAAAATGCGAACGTCTGCAGATAGCTCGCAGGCAGAAAGAGCTAGCCTGGAAAGCTGTTGCTCAGCCTCATCTGCCCATGGCACTGCTCGCACAGAGGCACAGAGACTGGGGCTGCTTGCTTGTCTTGTCCCCTCAAACTTCAAATGTAGCTTAAGTGGTCCGTGCTGGGCGCCTCCGGCAGCCCTGCTCCGAAAATGCGAACGTCTGCAGATAGCTCGCAGGCAGAAAGAGCTAGCCTGGAAAGCTGTTGCTCAGCCTCATCTGCCCATGGCACTGCTCGCACAGAGGCACAGAGACTGAGGCTGCTTGCTTGTCTTGTCCCCTCAAACTTCAAACGTATCTTAGGTGGTCCGTGCCGGGGTCATCCGGCAGCCCTGCTCCGAAAATGCAAACGTCTGCAGATAGCTCGCAGGCAGAAAGAGCTAGCCTGGAAAGCTGTTGCTCAGCCTCATCTGCCCATGGCACTGCTCGCACAGAGGCACAGAGACTGGGGCTGCTTGCTTGTCTTCTCCCCTCAAACTTCAAACGTAGCTTAGGTGGTCCGTGCCGGGCGCCTCCGGCAGCCCTGCTCCAAAAATGCGAACGTCTGCAGATAGCTCGCAGGCAGAAAGAGCTAGCCTGGAAAGCTGTTGCTCAGCCTCATCTGCCCATGGCACTGCTCGCACAGAGGCACAGAGACTGGGGCTGCTTGCTTGTCTTGGCCCCTCAAACTTCAAACGTAGCTTAGGTGGTCCGTGCCGGGCGCCTCCGGCAGCCCTGCTCCAAAAATGCGATCGTCTGCAGATAGCTGGCAGGCAGAAAGAGCTATCCTGGAAAGCTGTTGCTCAGCCTCATCTGCCCATGGCACTGCTCTCACAGAGGCACAGAGACTGGGGCTGCTTGCTTGTCTTGTCCCCTCAAACTTCAAATGTAGCTTAGGTGGTCCGTGCCGGGCGCCTCCGGCAGCCCTGCTCCGAAAATGCGAACGTCTGCAGATAGCTCGCAGGCAGAAAGAGCTAGCCTGGAAAGCTGTTGCTCAGCCTCATCTGCCCATGGCACTGCTCGCACAGAGGCACAGAGACTGGGGCTGCTTGCTTGTTTTGCCCCCTCAAACTTCAAACGTAGCTTAGGTGGTCCGTGCCGGGCGCATCCGGCAGCCCTGCTCCGAAAATGCAAACGTCTGCAGATAGCTCGCAGGCAGAAAGAGCTATCCTGGAAAGCTGTTGCTCAGCCTCATCTGCCCATGGCACTGCTCGCACAGAGGCACAGAGACTGGGGCTGCTTGCTTGTCTTGTCCCCTCAAACTTCAAACGTAGCTTAGGTGGTCCGTGCCGGGCGCATCCGGCAGCCCTGCTCCGAAAATGCAAACGTCTGCAGATAGCTCGCAGGCAGAAAGAGCTAGCCTGGAAAGCTGTTGCTCAGCCTTATCTGCCCATGGCACTGCTCGCACAGAGGCACAGAGACTGGGGCTGCTTGCTTGTCTTGTCCCCTCAAACTTCAAAAGTATCTTTTGTGGTCCGTGCCGGGCGCATCCGGCAGCCCTGCTCCGAAAATGCAAACGTCTGCAGATAGCTCGCAGGCAGAAAGAGCTAGCCTGGAAAGCTGTTGCTCAGCCTCATCTGCCCATGGCACTGCTCGCACAGAGGCACAGAGACTGGGGCTGCTTGCTTGTCTTGTCCCCTCAAACTTCAAACGTAGCTTAGGTGGTCCGTCCTGGGCGCCTCCGGCAGCCCTGCTCCGAAAATGCAAACGTCTGCAGATAGCTCGCAGGCAGAAAGAGCTAGCCTGGAAAGCTGTTGCTCAGCTTCATCTGCCCATGGCACTGCTCGCACAGAGGCACAGAGACTGGGGCTGCTTGCTTGTCTTCCCACTAAAACTTCAAACGTAGCTTAGGTGGTCCGTGCCGGGCGCCTCCCGCAGCCCTGCTCCGAAAATGCGAACGTCTGCAGATAGCTCGCAGGCAGAAAGAGCTAGCCCGGAAAGCTGTTGCTCAGCCTCATCTGCCCATGGCACTGCTCTCACAGAGGCACAGAGACTGGGGCTGCTTGCTTGTCTTGTCCCCTCAAACTTCAAATGTAGCTTACGTGGTCCGTGCCGGGCGCCTCCGGCAGCCCTGCTCCGAAAATGCAAACGTCTGCAGATAGCTCGCAGGCAGAAAGAGCTAGCCTGGAAAGCTGTTGCTCAGCCTCATCTGCCCATGGCACTGCTCGCACAGAGGCACAGAGACTGGGGCTGCTTGCTTGTCTTGTCCCCTCAAACTTCAAACGTATCTTAGGTGGTCCGTGCCGGGCGCCTCCGGCAGCCCTGCTCCGAAAATGCAAAGGTCTGCAGATAGCTCGCAGGCAGAAAGAGCTAGCCTGGAAAGCTGTTGCTCAGCCTCATCTGCCCATGGCACTGCTCGCACAGAGGCACAGAGACTGGGGCTGCTTGCTTGTCTTGTCCCCTCAAACTTCAAACGTAGCTTAGGTGGTCCGTGTCGGGCGCCTCCGGCAGCCCTGCTCCAAAAATGCAAACGTCTGCAGATAGCTCGCAGGCAGAAAGAGCTAGCCTGGAAAGCTGTTGCTCAGCCTCATCTGCCCATGGCACTGCTCGCACAGAGGCACAGAGACTGGGGCTGCTTGCTTGTCTTGCCCCCTCAACCTTCAAACGTAGCTTAGGTGGTCCGTGCCGGGCGCCTCCGGCAGCCCTGCTCCAAAAATGCGAACGTCTGCAGATAGCTCGCAGGCAGAAAGAGCTAGCCTGGAAAGCTGTTGCTCAGCCTCATCTGCCCATGGCACTGCTCGCACAGAGGCACAGAGACTGGGGCTGCTTGCTTGTCTTGGCCCCTCAAACTTCAAACGTAGCTTAGGTGGTCCGTGCCGGGCGCCTCCGGCAGCCCTGCTCCAAAAATGCGATCGTCTGCAGATAGCTCGCAGGCAGAAAGAGCTAGCCTGGAAAGCTGTTGCTCAGCCTCATCTGCCCATGGCACTGCTCGCACAGAGGCACAGAGACTGGGGCTGCTTGCTTGTCTTGTCCCCTCAAACTTCAAATGTAGCTTAGGTGGTCCGTGCCGGGCGCATCCGGCAGCCCTGCTCCGAAAATGCGAACGTCTGCAGATAGCTCGCAGGCAGAAAGAGCTAGCCTGGAAAGCTGTTGCTCAGCCTCATCTGCCCATGGCACTGCTCGCACAGAGGCACAGATACTGAGGCTGGTTGCTTGTGTTCTCCCTCAAACTTCAAACGTAGCTTAGGTGGTCCGTGCCGGGGTCATCCGGCAGCCCTGCTCCGAAAATGCAAACGTCTGCAGATAGCTCGCAGGCAGAAAGAGCTAGCCTGGAAAGCTGTTGCTCAGCCTCATCTGCCCATGGCACTGCTCGCACAGAGGCACAGAGACTGGGGCTGCTTGCTTGTCTTGTCCCCTCAAACTTCAAACGTATCTTAGGTGGTCCGTGCCGGGCGCCTCCGGCAGCCCTGCTCCGAAAATGCAAAGGTCTGCAGATAGCTCGCAGGCAGAAAGAGCTAGCCTGGAAAGCTGTTGCTCAGCCTCATCTGCCCATGGCACTGCTCGCACAGAGGCACAGAGACTGGGGCTGCTTGCTTGTCTTGTCCCCTCAAACTTCAAACGTAGCTTAGGTGGTCCGTGCCGGGCGCCTCCGGCAGCCCTGCTCCAAAAATGCAAACGTCTGCAGATAGCTCGCAGGCAGAAAGAGCTAGCCTGGAAAGCTGTTGCTCAGCCTCATCTGCCCATGGCACTGCTCGCACAGAGGCACAGAGACTGGGGCTGCTTGCTTGTCTTGCCCCCTCAACCTTCAAACGTAGCTTAGGTGGTCCGTGCCGGGCGCCTCCGGCAGCCCTGCTCCAAAAATGCGAACGTCTGCAGATAGCTCGCAGGCAGAAAGAGCTAGCCTGGAAAGCTGTTGCTCAGCCTCATCTGCCCATGGCACTGCTCGCACAGAGGCACAGAGACTGGGGCTGCTTGCTTGTCTTGGCCCCTCAAACTTCAAACGTAGCTTAGGTGGTCCGTGCCGGGCGCCTCCGGCAGCCCTGCTCCAAAAATGCGATCGTCTGCAGATAGCTCGCAGGCAGAAAGAGCTAGCCTGGAAAGCTGTTGCTCAGCCTCATCTGCCCATGGCACTGCTCGCACAGAGGCACAGAGACTGGGGCTGCTTGCTTGTCTTGTCCCCTCAAACTTCAAATGTAGCTTAGGTGGTCCGTGCCGGGCGCATCCGGCAGCCCTGCTCCGAAAATGCGAACGTCTGCAGATAGCTCGCAGGCAGAAAGAGCTAGCCTGGAAAGCTGTTGCTCAGCCTCATCTGCCCATGGCACTGCTCGCACAGAGGCACAGAGACTGAGGCTGGTTGCTTGTGTTCTCCCTCAAACTTCAAACGTAGCTTAGGTGGTCCGTGCCGGGGTCATCCGGCAGCCCTGCTCCGAAAATGCAAACGTCTGCGGATACGTCGCAGGCAGAAAGAGCTAGCCTGGAAAGCTGTTGCTCAGCCTCATCTGCCCATGGCACTGCTCGCACAGAGGCACAGAGACTGGGGCTGCTTGCTTGTCTTGTCCCCTCAAACTTCAAACGTAGCTTAGGTGGTCCGTGCCGGGCGCCTCCGGCAGCCCTGCTCCGAAAATGCAAACGTCTGCAGATAGCTCGCAGGCAGAAAGAGCTATCCTGGAAAGCTGTTGCTCAGCCTCATCTGCCCATGGCACTGCTCGCACAGAGGCACAGAGACTGGGGCTGCTTGCTTGTCTTGTCCCCTCAAACTTCAAATGTAGCTTAGGTGGTCCGTGCCGGGCGCATCCGTCAGCCCTGCTCCAAAATGCGAACGTCTGCAGATAGCTCGCAGGCAGAAAGAGCTAGCCTGGAAAGCTGTTGCTCAGCCTCATCTGCCCATGGCACTGCTCGCACAGAGGCACAGAGACTGTGGCTGCTTGCTTGTCTTCCCCCTCAAACTTCAAACGTAGCTTAGGTGGTCTGTGCCGGGCGCCTCCGGCAGCCCTGCTCCGAAAATGCGAACGTCTGCAGATAGCTCGCAGGCAGAAAGAGCTAGCCTGGAAAGCTGTTGCTCAGCCTCATCTGCCCATGGCACTGCTCGCACAGAGGCACAGAGACTGGGGCTGCTTGCTTGTCTTGTCCCCTCAAACTTCAAATGTAGCTTAAGTGGTCCGTGCCGGGCGCCTCCGGCAGACCTGCTCCGAAAATGCGAACGTCTGCAGATAGCTCGCAGGCAGAAAGAGCTAGCCTGGAAAGCTGTTGCTCAGCCTCATCTGCCCATGGCACTGCTCGCACAGAGGCACAGAGACTGGGGCTGCTTGCTTGTCTTGTCCCCTCAAACTTCAAAAGTAGCTTAGGTGGTCCGTGCCGGGCGCCTCCGGCAGCCCTGCTCCAAAAATGCAAACGTCTGCAGATAGCTCGCAGGCAGAAAGAGCTAGCCTGGAAAGCTGTTGCTCAGCCTCATCTGCCCATGGCACTGCTCGCACAGAGGCACAGAGACTCGGGCTGCTTGCTTGTCTTGCCCCCTCAACCTTCAAACGTAGCTTAGGTGGTCCGTGCCGGGCGCCTCCGGCAGCCCTGCTCCAAAAATGCGAACGTCTGCAGATAGCTCGCAGGCAGAAAGAGCTAGCCTGGAAAGCTGTTGCTCAGCCTCATCTGCCCATGGCACTGCTCGCACAGAGGCACAGAGACTGGGGCTGCTTGCTTGTCTTGGCCCCTCAAACTTCAAACGTAGCTTAGGTGGTCCGTGCCGGGCGCCTCCGGCAGCCCTGCTCCAAAAATGCGATCGTCTGCAGATAGCTCGCAGGCAGAAAGAGCTAGCCTGGAAAGCTGTTGCTCAGCCTCATCTGCCCATGGCACTGCTCGCACAGAGGCACAGAGACTGGGGCTGCTTGCTTGTCTTGTCCCCTCAAACTTCAAATGTAGCTTAGGTGGTCCGTGCCGGGCGCCTCCGGCAGCCCTGCTCCGAAAATGCGATCGTCTGCAGATAGCTCGCAGGCAGAAAGAGCTAGCCTGGAAAGCTGTTGCTCAGCCTCATCTGCCCATGGCACTGCTCGCACAGAGGCACAGAGACTGAGGCTGGTTGCTTGTGTTCTCCCTCAAACTTCAAACGTAGCTTAGGTGGTCCGTGCCGGGGTCATCCGGCAGCCCTGCTCCGAAAATGCAAACGTCTGCAGATAGCTCGCAGGCAGAAAGAGCTAGCCTGGAAAGCTGTTGCTCAGCCTCATCTGCCCATGGCACTGCTCGCACAGAGGCACAGAGACTGGGGCTGCTTGCTTGTCTTGTCCCCTCAAACTTCAAACGTATCTTAGGTGGTCCGTGCCGGGCGCCTCCGGCAGCCCTGCTCCGAAAATGCAAAGGTCTGCAGATAGCTCGCAGGCAGAAAGAGCTAGCCTGGAAAGCTGTTGCTCAGCCTCATCTGCCCATGGCACTGCTCGCACAGAGGCACAGAGACTGGGGCTGCTTGCTTGTCTTGCCCCCTCAACCTTCAAACGTAGCTTAGGTGGTCCGTGCCGGGCGCCTCCGGCAGCCCTGCTCCAAAAATGCGAACGTCTGCAGATAGCTCGCAGGCAGAAAGAGCTAGCCTGGAAAGCTGTTGCTCAGCCTCATCTGCCCATGGCACTGCTCGCACAGAGGCACAGAGACTGGGGCTGCTTGCTTGTGTTGGCCCCTCAAACTTCAAACGTAGCTTAGGTGGTCCGTGCCGGGCGCCTCCGGCAGCCCTGCTCCAAAAATGCGATCGTCTGCAGATAGCTCGCAGGCAGAAAGAGCTAGCCTGGAAAGCTGTTGCTCAGCCTCATCTGCCCATGGCACTGCTCGCACAGAGGCACAGAGACTGGGGCTGCTTGCTTGTCTTGTCCCCTCAAACTTCAAATGTAGCTTAGGTGGTCCGTGCCGGGCGCATCCGGCAGCCCTGCTCCGAAAATGCGAACGTCTGCAGATAGCTCGCAGGCAGAAAGAGCTAGCCTGGAAAGCTGTTGCTCAGCCTCATCTGCCCATGGCACTGCTCGCACAGAGGCACAGAGACTGAGGCTGGTTGCTTGTGTTCTCCCTCAAACTTCAAACGTAGCTTAGGTGGTCCGTGCCGGGGTCATCCGGCAGCCCTGCTCCGAAAATGCAAACGTCTGCGGATACGTCGCAGGCAGAAAGAGCTAGCCTGGAAAGCTGTTGCTCAGCCTCATCTGCCCATGGCACTGCTCGCACAGAGGCACAGAGACTGGGGCTGCTTGCTTGTCTTGTCCCCTCAAACTTCAAACGTAGCTTAGGTGGTCCGTGCCGGGCGCCTCCGGCAGCCCTGCTCCGAAAATGCAAACGTCTGCAGATAGCTCGCAGGCAGAAAGAGCTAGCCTGGAAAGCTGTTGCTCAGCCTCATCTGCCCATGGCACTGCTCGCACAGAGGCACAGAGACTGGGGCTGCTTGCTTGTCTTGTCCCCTCAAACTTCAAATGTAGCTTACGTGGTCCGTGCCGGGCGCCTCCGGCAGCCCTGCTCCGAAAATGCAAACGTCTGCAGATAGCTCGCAGGCAGAAAGAGCTAGCCTGGAAAGCTGTTGCTCAGCCTCATCTGCCCATGGCACTGCTCGCACAGAGGCACAGAGACTGGGGCTGCTTGCTTGTCTTGTCCCCTCAAACTTCAAACGTATCTTAAGTGGTCTGTGCCGGGCGCCTCCGGCAGCCCTGCTCCGAAAATGCAAACGTCTGCAGATAGCTCGCAGGCAGAAAGAGCTAGCCTGGAAAGCTGTTGCTCAGCCTCATCTGCCCATGGCACTGCTCGCACAGAGGCACAGAGACTGGGGCTGCTTGCTTGTCTTGTCCCCTCAAACTTCAAACGTAGCTTAGGTGGTCCGTGCCGGGCGCCTCCGGCAGCCCTGCTCCAAAAATGCAAACGTCTGCAGATAGCTCGCAGGCAGAAAGAGCTAGCCTGGAAAGCTGTTGCTCAGCCTCATCTGCCCATGGCACTGCTCGCACAGAGGCACAGAGACTGGGGCTGCTTGCTTGTCTTGCCCCCTCAACCTTCAAACGTAGCTTAGGTGGTCCGTGCCGGGCGCCTCCGGCAGCCCTGCTCCAAAAATGCGAACGTCTGCAGATAGCTCGCAGGCAGAAAGAGCTAGCCTGGAAAGCTGTTGCTCAGCCTCATCTGCCCATGGCACTGCTCGCACAGAGGCACAGAGACTGGGGCTGCTTGCTTGTCTTGGCCCCTCAAACTTCAAACGTAGCTTAGGTGGTCCGTGCCGGGCGCCTCCGGCAGCCCTGCTCCAAAAATGCGATCGTCTGCAGATAGCTCGCAGGCAGAAAGAGCTAGCCTGGAAAGCTGTTGCTCAGCCTCATCTGCCCATGGCACTGCTCGCACAGAGGCACAGAGACTGGGGCTGCTTGCTTGTCTTGTCCCCTCAAACTTCAAATGTAGCTTAGGTGGTCCGTGCCGGGCGCCTCCGGCAGCCCTGCTCCAAAAATGCGAACGTCTGCAGATAGCTCGCAGGCAGAAAGAGCTAGCCTGGAAAGCTGTTGCTCAGCCTCATCTGCCCATGGCACTGCTCGCACAGAGGCACAGAGACTGAGGCTGGTTGCTTGTGTTCTCCCTCAAACTTCAAACGTAGCTTAGGTGGTCCGTGCCGGGGTCATCCGGCAGCCCTGCTCCGAAAATGCAAACGTCTGCGGATACGTCGCAGGCAGAAAGAGCTAGCCTGGAAAGCTGTTGCTCAGCCTCATCTGCCCATGGCACTGCTCGCACAGAGGCACAGAGACTGGGGCTGCTTGCTTGTCTTGTCCCCTCAAACTTCAAACGTAGCTTAGGTGGTCCGTGCCGGGCGCCTCCGGCAGCCCTGCTCCGAAAATGCAAACGTCTGCAGATAGCTCGCAGGCAGAAAGAGCTAGCCTGGAAAGCTGTTGCTCAGCCTCATCTGCCCATGGCACTGCTCGCACAGAGGCACAGAGACTGGGGCTGCTTGCTTGTCTTGTCCCCTCAAACTTCAAATGTAGCTTAGGTGGTCCGTGCCGGGCGCCTCCGGCAGCCCTGCTCCGAAAATGCAAACGTCTGCAGATAGCTCGCAGGCAGAAAGAGCTAGCCTGGAAAGCTGTTGCTCAGCCTCATCTGCCCATGGCACTGCTCTCACAGAGGCACAGAGACTGGGGCTGCTTGCTTGTCTTGTCCCCTCAAACTTCAAATGTAGCTTAGGTGGTCCGTGCCGGGCGCATCCGGCAGCCCTGCTCCGAAAATGCAAACGTCTGCAGATAGCTCGCAGGCAGAAAGAGCTAGCCTGGAAAGCTGTTGCTCAGCCTCATCTGCCCATGGCACTGCTCGCACAGAGGCACAGAGACTGGGGCTGCTTGCTTGTCTTGTCCCCTCAAACTTCAAACGTATCTTAGGTGGTCCGTGCCGGGCGCCTCCGGCAGCCCTGCTCCGAAAATGCAAACGTCTGCAGATAGCTCGCAGGCAGAAAGAGCTAGCCTGGAAAGCTGTTGCTCAGCCTCATCTGCCCATGGCACTGCTCGCACAGAGGCACAGAGACTGGGGCTGCTTGCTTGTCTTGTCCCCTCAAACTTCAAATGTAGCTTAGGTGGTCCATGCCGGGCGCATCCGTCAGCCCTGCTCCGAAAATGCGAACGTCTGCAGATAGCTCGCAGGCAGAAAGAGCTAGCCTGGAAAGCTGTTGCTCAGCCTCATCTGCCCATTTCACTGCTCGCACAGAGGCACAGAGACTGGGGCTGCTTGCTTGTCTTGTCCCCTCAAACTTCAAATGTAGCTTAGGTGGTCCGTGCCGGGCGCCTCCGGCAGCCCTGCTCCGAAAATGCAAAGGTCTGCAGATAGCTCGCAGGCAGAAAGAGCTAGCCTGGAAAGCTGTTGCTCAGCCTCATCTGCCCATGGCACTGCTCGCACAGAGGCACAGAGACTGGGGCTGCTTGCTTGTCTTGTCCCCTCAAACTTCAAACGTAGCTTAGGTGGTCCGTGCCGTGCGCCTCCGGCAGCCCTGCTCCGAAAATGCAAACGTCTGCAGATAGCTCGCAGGCAGAAAGAGCTAGCCTGGAAAGCTGTTGCTCAGCCTCATCTGCCCATGGCACTGCTCGCACAGAGGCACAGAGACTGGGGCTGCTTGCTTGTCTTGTCCCCTCAAACTTCAAACGTAGCTTAGGTGGTCCGTGCCGGGCGCCTCCGGCAGCCCTGCTCCAAAAATGCGAACGTCTGCAGATAGCTCGCAGGCAGAAAGAGCTAGCCTGGAAAGCTGTTGCTCAGCCTCATCTGCCCATGGCACTGCTCGCACAGAGGCACAGAGACTGGGGCTGCTTGCTTGTCTTGGCCCCTCAAACTTCAAACGTAGCTTAGGTGGTCCGTGCCGGGCGCCTCCGGCAGCCCTGCTCCAAAAATGCGATCGTCTGCAGATAGCTCGCAGGCAGAAAGAGCTAGCCTGGAAAGCTGTTGCTCAGCCTCATCTGCCCATGGCACTGCTCGCACAGAGGCACAGAGACTGGGGCTGGTTGCTTGTGTTCTCCCTCAAACTTCAAACGTAGCTTAGGTGGTCCGTGCCGGGTGCATCCGGCAGCCCTGCTCCGAAAATGCAAACGTCTGCGGATACGTCGCAGGCAGAAAGAGCTAGCCTGGAAAGCTGTTGCTCAGCCTCATCTGCCCATGGCACTGCTCGCACAGAGGCACAGAGACTGGGGCTGCTTGCTTGTCTTGTCCCCTCAAACTTCAAACGTAGCTTAGGTGGTCCGTGCCGGGCGCCTCCGGCAGCCCTGCTCCGAAAATGCAAACGTCTGCAGATAGCTCGCAGGCAGAAAGAGCTATCCTGGAAAGCTGTTGCTCAGCCTCATCTGCCCATGGCACTGCTCGCACAGAGGCACAGAGACTGGGGCTGCTTGCTTGTCTTGTCCCCTCAAACTTCAAATGTAGCTTAGGTGGTCCGTGCCGGGCGCATCCGTCAGCCCTGCTCCAAAATGCGAACGTCTGCAGATAGCTCGCAGGCAGAAAGAGCTAGCCTGGAAAGCTGTTGCTCAGCCTCATCTGCCCATGGCACTGCTCGCACAGAGGCACAGAGACTGTGGCTGCTTGCTTGTCTTCCCCCTCAAACTTCAAACGTAGCTTAGGTGGTCTGTGCCGGGCGCCTCCGGCAGCCCTGCTCCGAAAATGCGAACGTCTGCAGATAGCTCGCAGGCAGAAAGAGCTAGCCTGGAAAGCTGTTGCTCAGCCTCATCTGCCCATGGCACTGCTCGCACAGAGGCACAGAGACTGGGGCTGCTTGCTTGTCTTGTCCCCTCAAACTTCAAATGTAGCTTAAGTGGTCCGTGCCGGGCGCCTCCGGCAGACCTGCTCCGAAAATGCGAACGTCTGCAGATAGCTCGCAGGCAGAAAGAGCTAGCCTGGAAAGCTGTTGCTCAGCCTCATCTGCCCATGGCACTGCTCGCACAGAGGCACAGAGACTGAGGCTGCTTGCTTGTCTTGTACCCTCAAACTTCAAACGTATCTTAGGTGGTCCGTGCCGGGCGCCTCCGGCAGCCCTGCTCCGAAAATACGAACGTCTGCAGATAGCTCGCAGGCAGAAAGAGCTAGCCTGGAAAGCTGTTGCTCAGCCTCATCTGCCCATGGCACTGCTCGCACAGAGGCACAGAGACTGGGGCTGCTTGCTTGTCTTGTCCCCTCAAACTTCAAACGTAGCTTAGGTGGTCCGTGCCGGGCGCCTCCGGCAGCCCTGCTCCAAAAATGCGATCGTCTGCAGATAGCTCGCAGGCAGAAAGAGCTAGCCTGGAAAGCTGTTGCTCAGCCTCATCTGCCCATGGCACTGCTCGCACAGAGGCACAGAGACTGGGGCTGCTTGCTTGTCTTGCCCCCTCAACCTTCAAACGTAGCTTAGGTGGTCCGTGCCGGGCGCCTCCGGCAGCCCTGCTCCAAAAATGCGAACGTCTGCAGATAGCTCGCAGGCAGAAAGAGCTAGCCTGGAAAGCTGTTGCTCAGCCTCATCTGCCCATGGCACTGCTCGCACAGAGGCACAGAGACTGGGGCTGCTTGCTTGTCTTGTCCCCTCAAACTTCAAACGTAGCTTAGGTGGTCCGTGCCGGGCGCCTCCGGCAGCCCTGCTCCAAAAATGCGATCGTCTGCAGATAGCTCGCAGGCAGAAAGAGCTAGCCTGGAAAGCTGTTGCTCAGCCTCATCTGCCCATGGCACTGCTCGCACAGAGGCACAGAGACTGGGGCTGCTTGCTTGTCTTGTCCCCTCAAACTTCAAATGTAGCTTAGGTGGTCCGTGCCGGGCGCATCCGGCAGCCCTGCTCCGAAAATGCGAACGTCTGCAGATAGCTCGCAGCCAGAAAGAGCTAGCCTGGAAAGCTGTTGCTCAGCCTCATCTGCCCATGGCACTGCTCGCACAGAGGCACAGAGACTGAGGCTGGTTGCTTGTGTTCTCCCTCAAACTTCAAACGTAGCTTAGGTGGTCCGTGCCGGGGTCATCCGGCAGCCCTGCTCCGAAAATGCAAACGTCTGCGGATACGTCGCAGGCAGAAAGAGCTAGCCTGGAAAGCTGTTGCTCAGCCTCATCTGCCCATGGCACTGCTCGCACAGAGGCACAGAGACTGCGGCTGCTTGCTTGTCTTGTCCCCTCAAACTTCAAACGTAGCTTAGGTGGTCCGTGCCGGGCGCCTCCGGCAGCCCTGCTCCGAAAATGCAAACGTCTGCAGATAGCTCGCAGGCAGAAAGAGCTAGCCTGGAAAGCTGTTGCTCAACCTCATCTGCCCATGGCACTGCTCGCACAGAGGCACAGAGACTGGGGCTGCTTGCTTGTCTTGTCCCCTCAAACTTCAAATGTAGCTTAGGTGGTCCGTGCCGGGCGCCTCCGGCAGCCCTGCTCCGAAAATGCAAACGTCTGCAGATAGCTCGCAGGCAGAAAGAGCTAGCCTGGAAAGCTGTTGCTCAGCCTCATCTGCCCATGGCACTGCTCTCACAGAGGCACAGAGACTGGGGCTGCTTGCTTGTCTTGTCCCCTCAAACTTCAAATGTAGCTTAGGTGGTCCGTGCCGGGCGCCTCCGGCAGCCCTGCTCCGAAAATGCAAACGTCTGCAGATAGCTCGCAGGCAGAAAGAGCTAGCCTGGAAAGCTGTTGCTCAGCCTCATCTGCCCATGGCACTGCTCGCACAGAGGCACAGAGACTGGGGCTGCTTGCTTGTCTTGTCCCCTCAAACTTCAAACGTATCTTAAGTGGTCTGTGCCGGGCGCCTCCGGCAGCCCTGCTCCGAAAATGCAAACGTCTGCAGATAGCTCGCAGGCAGAAAGAGCTAGCCTGGAAAGCTGTTGCTCAGCCTCATCTGCCCATGGCACTGCTCGCACAGAGGCACAGAGACTGGGGCTGCTTGCTTGTCTTGTCCCCTCAAACTTCAAACGTAGCTTAGGTGGTCCGTGCCGGGCGCCTCCGGCAGCCCTGCTCCAAAAATGCAAACGTCTGCAGATAGCTCGCAGGCAGAAAGAGCTAGCCTGGAAAGCTGTTGCTCAGCCTCATCTGCCCATGGCACTGCTCGCACAGAGGCACAGAGACTGGGGCTGCTTGCTTGTCTTGCCCCCTCAACCTTCAAACGTAGCTTAGGTGGTCCGTGCCGGGCGCCTCCGGCAGCCCTGCTCCAAAAATGCGAACGTCTGCAGATAGCTCGCAGGCAGAAAGAGCTAGCCTGGAAAGCTGTTGCTCAGCCTCATCTGCCCATGGCACTGCTCGCACAGAGGCACAGAGACTGGGGCTGCTTGCTTGTCTTGGCCCCTCAAACTTCAAACGTAGCTTAGGTGGTCCGTGCCGGGCGCCTCCGGCAGCCCTGCTCCAAAAATGCGATCGTCTGCAGATAGCTCGCAGGCAGAAAGAGCTAGCCTGGAAAGCTGTTGCTCAGCCTCATCTGCCCATGGCACTGCTCGCACAGAGGCACAGAGACTGGGGCTGCTTGCTTGTCTTGTCCCCTCAAACTTCAAATGTAGCTTAGGTGGTCCGTGCCGGGCGCCTCCGGCAGCCCTGCTCCAAAAATGCGAACGTCTGCAGATAGCTCGCAGGCAGAAAGAGCTAGCCTGGAAAGCTGTTGCTCAGCCTCATCTGCCCATGGCACTGCTCGCACAGAGGCACAGAGACTGAGGCTGGTTGCTTGTGTTCTCCCTCAAACTTCAAACGTAGCTTAGGTGGTCCGTGCCGGGGTCATCCGGCAGCCCTGCTCCGAAAATGCAAACGTCTGCGGATACGTCGCAGGCAGAAAGAGCTAGCCTGGAAAGCTGTTGCTCAGCCTCATCTGCCCATGGCACTGCTCGCACAGAGGCACAGAGACTGGGGCTGCTTGCTTGTCTTGTCCCCTCAAACTTCAAACGTAGCTTAGGTGGTCCGTGCCGGGCGCCTCCGGCAGCCCTGCTCCGAAAATGCAAACGTCTGCAGATAGCTCGCAGGCAGAAAGAGCTAGCCTGGAAAGCTGTTGCTCAGCCTCATCTGCCCATGGCACTGCTCGCACAGAGGCACAGAGACTGGGGCTGCTTGCTTGTCTTGTCCCCTCAAACTTCAAATGTAGCTTAGGTGGTCCGTGCCGGGCGCCTCCGGCAGCCCTGCTCCGAAAATGCAAACGTCTGCAGATAGCTCGCAGGCAGAAAGAGCTAGCCTGGAAAGCTGTTGCTCAGCCTCATCTGCCCATGGCACTGCTCTCACAGAGGCACAGAGACTGGGGCTGCTTGCTTGTCTTGTCCCCTCAAACTTCAAATGTAGCTTAGGTGGTCCGTGCCGGGCGCATCCGGCAGCCCTGCTCCGAAAATGCAAACGTCTGCAGATAGCTCGCAGGCAGAAAGAGCTAGCCTGGAAAGCTGTTGCTCAGCCTCATCTGCCCATGGCACTGCTCGCACAGAGGCACAGAGACTGGGGCTGCTTGCTTGTCTTGTCCCCTCAAACTTCAAACGTATCTTAGGTGGTCCGTGCCGGGCGCCTCCGGCAGCCCTGCTCCGAAAATGCAAACGTCTGCAGATAGCTCGCAGGCAGAAAGAGCTAGCCTGGAAAGCTGTTGCTCAGCCTCATCTGCCCATGGCACTGCTCGCACAGAGGCACAGAGACTGGGGCTGCTTGCTTGTCTTGTCCCCTCAAACTTCAAATGTAGCTTAGGTGGTCCATGCCGGGCGCATCCGTCAGCCCTGCTCCGAAAATGCGAACGTCTGCAGATAGCTCGCAGGCAGAAAGAGCTAGCCTGGAAAGCTGTTGCTCAGCCTCATCTGCCCATTTCACTGCTCGCACAGAGGCACAGAGACTGGGGCTGCTTGCTTGTCTTGTCCCCTCAAACTTCAAATGTAGCTTAGGTGGTCCGTGCCGGGCGCCTCCGGCAGCCCTGCTCCGAAAATGCAAAGGTCTGCAGATAGCTCGCAGGCAGAAAGAGCTAGCCTGGAAAGCTGTTGCTCAGCCTCATCTGCCCATGGCACTGCTCGCACAGAGGCACAGAGACTGGGGCTGCTTGCTTGTCTTGTCCCCTCAAACTTCAAACGTAGCTTAGGTGGTCCGTGCCGTGCGCCTCCGGCAGCCCTGCTCCGAAAATGCAAACGTCTGCAGATAGCTCGCAGGCAGAAAGAGCTAGCCTGGAAAGCTGTTGCTCAGCCTCATCTGCCCATGGCACTGCTCGCACAGAGGCACAGAGACTGGGGCTGCTTGCTTGTCTTGTCCCCTCAAACTTCAAACGTAGCTTAGGTGGTCCGTGCCGGGCGCCTCCGGCAGCCCTGCTCCAAAAATGCGAACGTCTGCAGATAGCTCGCAGGCAGAAAGAGCTAGCCTGGAAAGCTGTTGCTCAGCCTCATCTGCCCATGGCACTGCTCGCACAGAGGCACAGAGACTGGGGCTGCTTGCTTGTCTTGGCCCCTCAAACTTCAAACGTAGCTTAGGTGGTCCGTGCCGGGCGCCTCCGGCAGCCCTGCTCCAAAAATGCGATCGTCTGCAGATAGCTCGCAGGCAGAAAGAGCTAGCCTGGAAAGCTGTTGCTCAGCCTCATCTGCCCATGGCACTGCTCGCACAGAGGCACAGAGACTGGGGCTGGTTGCTTGTGTTCTCCCTCAAACTTCAAACGTAGCTTAGGTGGTCCGTGCCGGGTGCATCCGGCAGCCCTGCTCCGAAAATGCAAACGTCTGCGGATACGTCGCAGGCAGAAAGAGCTAGCCTGGAAAGCTGTTGCTCAGCCTCATCTGCCCATGGCACTGCTCGCACAGAGGCACAGAGACTGGGGCTGCTTGCTTGTCTTGTCCCCTCAAACTTCAAACGTAGCTTAGGTGGTCCGTGCCGGGCGCCTCCGGCAGCCCTGCTCCGAAAATGCAAACGTCTGCAGATAGCTCGCAGGCAGAAAGAGCTATCCTGGAAAGCTGTTGCTCAGCCTCATCTGCCCATGGCACTGCTCGCACAGAGGCACAGAGACTGGGGCTGCTTGCTTGTCTTGTCCCCTCAAACTTCAAATGTAGCTTAGGTGGTCCGTGCCGGGCGCATCCGTCAGCCCTGCTCCAAAATGCGAACGTCTGCAGATAGCTCGCAGGCAGAAAGAGCTAGCCTGGAAAGCTGTTGCTCAGCCTCATCTGCCCATGGCACTGCTCGCACAGAGGCACAGAGACTGTGGCTGCTTGCTTGTCTTCCCCCTCAAACTTCAAACGTAGCTTAGGTGGTCTGTGCCGGGCGCCTCCGGCAGCCCTGCTCCGAAAATGCGAACGTCTGCAGATAGCTCGCAGGCAGAAAGAGCTAGCCTGGAAAGCTGTTGCTCAGCCTCATCTGCCCATGGCACTGCTCGCACAGAGGCACAGAGACTGGGGCTGCTTGCTTGTCTTGTCCCCTCAAACTTCAAATGTAGCTTAAGTGGTCCGTGCCGGGCGCCTCCGGCAGACCTGCTCCGAAAATGCGAACGTCTGCAGATAGCTCGCAGGCAGAAAGAGCTAGCCTGGAAAGCTGTTGCTCAGCCTCATCTGCCCATGGCACTGCTCGCACAGAGGCACAGAGACTGAGGCTGCTTGCTTGTCTTGTACCCTCAAACTTCAAACGTATCTTAGGTGGTCCGTGCCGGGCGCCTCCGGCAGCCCTGCTCCGAAAATACGAACGTCTGCAGATAGCTCGCAGGCAGAAAGAGCTAGCCTGGAAAGCTGTTGCTCAGCCTCATCTGCCCATGGCACTGCTCGCACAGAGGCACAGAGACTGGGGCTGCTTGCTTGTCTTGTCCCCTCAAACTTCAAACGTAGCTTAGGTGGTCCGTGCCGGGCGCCTCCGGCAGCCCTGCTCCAAAAATGCGATCGTCTGCAGATAGCTCGCAGGCAGAAAGAGCTAGCCTGGAAAGCTGTTGCTCAGCCTCATCTGCCCATGGCACTGCTCGCACAGAGGCACAGAGACTGGGGCTGCTTGCTTGTCTTGCCCCCTCAACCTTCAAACGTAGCTTAGGTGGTCCGTGCCGGGCGCCTCCGGCAGCCCTGCTCCAAAAATGCGAACGTCTGCAGATAGCTCGCAGGCAGAAAGAGCTAGCCTGGAAAGCTGTTGCTCAGCCTCATCTGCCCATGGCACTGCTCGCACAGAGGCACAGAGACTGGGGCTGCTTGCTTGTCTTGTCCCCTCAAACTTCAAACGTAGCTTAGGTGGTCCGTGCCGGGCGCCTCCGGCAGCCCTGCTCCAAAAATGCGATCGTCTGCAGATAGCTCGCAGGCAGAAAGAGCTAGCCTGGAAAGCTGTTGCTCAGCCTCATCTGCCCATGGCACTGCTCGCACAGAGGCACAGAGACTGGGGCTGCTTGCTTGTCTTGTCCCCTCAAACTTCAAATGTAGCTTAGGTGGTCCGTGCCGGGCGCATCCGGCAGCCCTGCTCCGAAAATGCGAACGTCTGCAGATAGCTCGCAGCCAGAAAGAGCTAGCCTGGAAAGCTGTTGCTCAGCCTCATCTGCCCATGGCACTGCTCGCACAGAGGCACAGAGACTGAGGCTGGTTGCTTGTGTTCTCCCTCAAACTTCAAACGTAGCTTAGGTGGTCCGTGCCGGGGTCATCCGGCAGCCCTGCTCCGAAAATGCAAACGTCTGCGGATACGTCGCAGGCAGAAAGAGCTAGCCTGGAAAGCTGTTGCTCAGCCTCATCTGCCCATGGCACTGCTCGCACAGAGGCACAGAGACTGCGGCTGCTTGCTTGTCTTGTCCCCTCAAACTTCAAACGTAGCTTAGGTGGTCCGTGCCGGGCGCCTCCGGCAGCCCTGCTCCGAAAATGCAAACGTCTGCAGATAGCTCGCAGGCAGAAAGAGCTAGCCTGGAAAGCTGTTGCTCAACCTCATCTGCCCATGGCACTGCTCGCACAGAGGCACAGAGACTGGGGCTGCTTGCTTGTCTTGTCCCCTCAAACTTCAAATGTAGCTTAGGTGGTCCGTGCCGGGCGCCTCCGGCAGCCCTGCTCCGAAAATGCAAACGTCTGCAGATAGCTCGCAGGCAGAAAGAGCTAGCCTGGAAAGCTGTTGCTCAGCCTCATCTGCCCATGGCACTGCTCTCACAGAGGCACAGAGACTGGGGCTGCTTGCTTGTCTTGTCCCCTCAAACTTCAAATGTAGCTTAGGTGGTCCGTGCCGGGCGCCTCCGGCAGCCCTGCTCCGAAAATGCAAAGGTCTGCAGATAGCTCGCAGGCAGAAAGAGCTAGCCTGGAAAGCTGTTGCTCAGCCTCATCTGCCCATGGCACTGCTCGCACAGAGGCACAGAGACTGGGGCTGCTTGCTTGTCTTGTCCCCTCAAACTTCAAACGTAGCTTAGGTGGTCCGTGCCGGGCGCCTCCGGCAGCCCTGCTCCAAAAATGCAAACGTCTGCAGATAGCTCGCAGGCAGAAAGAGCTAGCCTGGAAAGCTGTTGCTCAGCCTCATCTGCCCATGGCACTGCTCGCACAGAGGCACAGAGACTGGGGCTGCTTGCTTGTCTTGCCCCCTCAAACTTCAAACGTAGCTTAGGTGGTCCGTGCCGGGCGCCTCCGGCAGCCCTGCTCCAAAAATGCGAACGTCTGCAGATAGCTCGCAGGCAGAAAGAGCTAGCCTGGAAAGCTGTTGCTCAGCCTCATCTGCCCATGGCACTGCTCGCACAGAGGCACAGAGACTGGGGCTGCTTGCTTGTCTTGGCCCCTCAAACTTCAAACGTAGCTTAGGTGGTCCGTGCCGGGCGCCTCCGGCAGCCCTGCTCCAAAAATGCGATCGTCTGCAGATAGCTCGCAGGCAGAAAGAGCTAGCCTGGAAAGCTGTTGCTCAGCCTCATCTGCCCATGGCACTGCTCGCACAGAGGCACAGAGACTGGGGCTGGTTGCTTGTGTTCTCCCTCAAACTTCAAACGTAGCTTAGGTGGTCCGTGCCGGGCGCCTCCGGCAGCCCTGCTCCGAAAATGCAAACGTCTGCGGATACGTCGCAGGCAGAAAGAGCTAGCCTGGAAAGCTGTTGCTCAGCCTCATCTGCCCATGGCACTGCTCGCACAGAGGCACAGAGACTGGGGCTGCTTGCTTGTCTTGTCCCCTCAAACTTCAAACGTAGCTTAGGTGGTCCGTGCCGGGCGCCTCCGGCAGCCCTGCTCCGAAAATGCAAACGTCTGCAGATAGCTCGCAGGCAGAAAGAGCTATCCTGGAAAGCTGTTGCTCAGCCTCATCTGCCCATGGCACTGCTCGCACAGAGGCACAGAGACTGGGGCTGCTTGCTTGTCTTGTCCCCTCAAACTTCAAATGTAGCTTAGGTGGTCCGTGCCGGGCGCATCCGTCAGCCCTGCTCCAAAATGCGAACGTCTGCAGATAGCTCGCAGGCAGAAAGAGCTAGCCTGGAAAGCTGTTGCTCAGCCTCATCTGCCCATGGCACTGCTCGCACAGAGGCACAGAGACTGTGGCTGCTTGCTTGTCTTCCCCCTCAAACTTCAAACGTAGCTTAGGTGGTCTGTGCCGGGCGCCTCCGGCAGCCCTGCTCCGAAAATGCGAACGTCTGCAGATAGCTCGCAGGCAGAAAGAGCTATCCTGGAAAGCTGTTGCTCAGCCTCATCTGCCCATGGCACTGCTCGCACAGAGGCACAGAGACTGGGGCTGCTTGCTTGTCTTGTCCCCTCAAACTTCAAATGTAGCTTAAGTGGTCCGTGCCGGGCGCCTCCGGCAGACCTGCTCCGAAAATGCGAACGTCTGCAGATAGCTCGCAGGCAGAAAGAGCTAGCCTGGAAAGCTGTTGCTCAGCCTCATCTGCCCATGGCACTGCTCGCACAGAGGCACAGAGACTGAGGCTGCTTGCTTGTCTTGTCCCCTCAAACTTCAAACGTATCTTAGGTGGTCCGTGCCGGGCGCCTCCGGCAGCCCTGCTCCGAAAATGCAAAGGTCTGCAGATAGCTCGCAGGCAGAAAGAGCTAGCCTGGAAAGCTGTTGCTCAGCCTCATCTGCCCATGGCACTGCTCGCACAGAGGCACAGAGACTGGGGCTGCTTGCTTGTCTTGTCCCCTCAAACTTCAAACGTAGCTTAGGTGGTCCGTGCCGGGCGCCTCCGGCAGCCCTGCTCCAAAAATGCGATCGTCTGCAGATAGCTCGCAGGCAGAAAAAGCTATCCTGGAAAGCTGTTGCTCAGCCTTATCTGCCCATGGCACTGCTCTCACAGAGGTAGAGACTGGGGCTGCTTGCTTGTCTTGTCCCCTCAAACTTCAAATGTAGCTTAGGTGGTCCGTGCCGGGCGCATCCGGCAGCCCTGCTCCGAAAATGCGAACGTCTGCAGATAGCTCGCAGGCAGAAAGAGCTAGCCTGGAAAGCTGTTGCTCAGCCTCATCTGCCCATGGCACTGCTCGCACAGAGGCACAGAGACTGAGGCTGCTTGCTTGTCTTCTCCCTCAAACTTCAAACGTAGCTTAGGTGGTCCGTGCCGGGGTCATCCGGCAGCCCTGCTCCAAAAATGCAAACGTCTGCGGATAGCTCGCAGGCAGAAAGAGCTAGCCTGGAAAGCTGTTGCTCAGCCTCATCTGCCCATGGCACTGCTCGCACAGAGGCACAGAGACTGGGGCTGCTTGCTTGTCTTGTCCCCTCAAACTTCAAACGTAGCTTAGGTGGTCCGTGCCGGGCGCCTCCGGCAGTCCTGCTCCGAAAATGCGAACGTCTGCAGATAGCTCGCAGGCAGAAAGAGCTAGCCTGGAAAGTTGTTGCTCAACCTCATCTGCCCATGGCACTGCTCGCACAGAGGCACAGAGACTGGGGCTGCTTGCTTGTCTTGTCCCCTCAAACTTCAAACGTAGCTTAGGTGGTCCGTGCCGGGCGCCTCCGGCAGCCCTGCTCCGAAAATGCAAACGTCTGCAGATAGCTCGCAGGCAGAAAGAGCTAGCCTGGAAAGCTGTTGCTCAGCCTCATCTGCCCATGGCACTGCTCTCACAGAGGCACAGAGACTGGGGCTGCTTGCTTGTCTTGTCCCCTCAAACTTCAAATGTAGCTTAGGTGGTCCGTGCCGGGCGCCTCCGGCAGCCGTGCTCCGAAAATGCAAACGTCTGCAGATAGCTCGCAGGCAGAAAGAGCTAGCCTGGAAAGCTGTTGCTCAGCCTCATCTGCCCATGGCACTGCTCGCACAGAGGCACAGAGACTGGGGCTGCTTGCTTGTCTTGTCCCCTCAAACTTCAAATGTAGCTTAGGTGGTCCATGCCGGGCGCATCCGTCAGCCCTGCTCCGAAAATGCGAACGTCTGCAGATAGCTCGCAGGCAGAAAGAGCTAGCCTGGAAAGCTGTTGCTCAGCCTCATCTGCCCATTTCACTGCTCGCACAGAGGCACAGAGGCTGGGGCTGCTTGCTTGTCTTGTCCCCTCAAACTTCAAATGTAGCTTAGGTGGTCCGTGCCGGGCGCCTCCGGCAGCCCTGCTCCGAAAATGCAAAGGTCTGCAGATAGCTCGCAGGCAGAAAGAGCTAGCCTGGAAAGCTGTTGCTCAGCCTCATCTGCCCATGGCACTGCTCGCACAGAGGCACAGAGACTGGGGCTGCTTGCTTGTCTTGTCCCCTCAAACTTCAAACGTAGCTTAGGTGGTCCGTGCCGGGCGCCTCCGGCAGCCCTGCTCCGAAAATGCAAGCGTCTGCAGATAGCTCGCAGGCAGAAAGAGCTAGCCTGGAAAGCTGTTGCTCAGCCTCATCTGCCCATGGCACTGCTCGCACAGAGGCACAGAGACTGGGGCTGCTTGCTTGTCTTGGCCCCTCAAACTTCAAACGTAGCTTAGGTGGTCCGTGCCGGGCGCCTCCGGCAGCCCTGCTCCAAAAATGCGATCGTCTGCAGATAGCTCGCAGGCAGAAAAAGCTAGCCTGGAAAGCTGTTGCTCAGCCTCATCTGCCCATGGCACTGCTCGCACAGAGGCACAGAGACTGGGGCTGCTTGCTTGTCTTGTCCCCTCAAACTTCAAATGTAGCTTAGGTGGTCCGTGCCGGGCGCATCCGGCAGCCCTGCTCCGAAAATGCGAACGTCTGCAGATAGCTCGCAGGCAGAAAGAGCTAGCCTGGAAAGCTGTTGCTCAGCCTCATCTGCCCATGGCACTGCTCGCACAGAGGCACAGAGACTGGGGCTGCTTGCTTGTCTTGTCCCCTCAAACTTCAAACGTAGCTTAGGTGGTCCGTGCCGGGCGCCTCCGGCAGCCCTGCTCCGAAAATGCAAACGTCTGCAGATAGCTCGCAGGCAGAAAGAGCTAGCCTGGAAAGCTGTTGCTCAGCCTCATCTGCCCATGGCACTGCTCGCACAGAGGCACAGAGACTGGGGCTGCTTGCTTGTCTTGTCCCCTCAAACTTCAAACGTAGCTTAGGTGGTCCGTGCCGGGCGCCTCCGGCAGCCCTGCTCCGAAAATGCAAACGTCTGCAGATAGCTCGCAGGCAGAAAGAGCTATCCTGGAAAGCTGTTGCTCAGCCTCATCTGCCCATGGCACTGCTCGCACAGAGGCACAGAGACTGGGGCTGCTTGCTTGTCTTGTCCCCTCAAACTTCAAACGTAGCTTAGGTGGTCCGTGCCGGGCGCATCCGGCAGCCCTGCTCCGAAAATGCAAACGTCTGCAGATAGCTCGCAGGCAGAAAGAGCTATCCTGGAAAGCTGTTGCTCAGCCTCATCTGCCCATGGCACTGCTCGCACAGAGGCACAGAGACTGGGGCTGCTTGCTTGTCTTGTCCCCTCAAACTTCAAACGTAGCTTAGGTGGTCCGTGCCGGGCGCCTCCGGCAGCCCTGCTCCGAAAATGCAAACGTCTGCAGATAGCTCGCAGGCAGAAAGAGCTATCCTGGAAAGCTGTTGCTCAGCCTCATCTGCCCATGGCACTGCTCGCACAGAGGCACAGAGACTGGGGCTGCTTGCTTGTCTTGTCCCCTCAAACTTCAAATGTAGCTTAGGTGGTCCGTGCCGGGCGCATCCGTCAGCCCTGCTCCGAAAATGCAAACGTCTGCAGATAGCTCGCAGGCAGAAAGAGCTAGCCTGGAAAGCTGTTGCTCAGCCTCATCTGCCCATGGCACTGCTCGCACAGAGGCACAGAGACTGTGGCTGCTTGCTTGTCTTCCCCCTCAAACTTCAAACGTAGCTTAGGTGGTCTGTGCCGGGCGCCTCCGGCAGCCCTGCTCCGAAAATGCGAACGTCTGCAGATAGCTCGCAGGCAGAAAGAGCTAGCCTGGAAAGCTGTTGCTCAGCCTCATCTGCCCATGGCACTGCTCGCACAGAGGCACAGAGACTGGGGCTGCTTGCTTGTCTTGTCCCCTCAAACTTCAAATGTAGCTTAAGTGGTCCGTGCCGGGCGCCTCCGGCAGACCTGCTCCGAAAATGCGAACGTCTGCAGATAGCTCGCAGGCAGAAAGAGCTAGCCTGGAAAGCTGTTGCTCAGCCTCATCTGCCCATGGCACTGCTCGCACAGAGGCACAGAGACTGAGGCTGCTTGCTTGTCTTGCCCCCTCAAACTTCAAACGTATCTTAGGTGGTCCGTGCCGGGCGCCTCCGGCAGCCCTGCTCCGAAAATGCAAAGGTCTGCAGATAGCTCGCAGGCAGAAAGAGCTAGCCTGGAAAGCTGTTGCTCAGCCTCATCTGCCCATGGCACTGCTCGCACAGAGGCACAGAGACTGGGGCTGCTTGCTTGTCTTGTCCCCTCAAACTTCAAACGTAGCTTAGGTGGTCCGTGCCGGGCGCCTCCGGCAGCCCTGCTCCAAAAATGCGATCGTCTGCAGATAGCTCGCAGGCAGAAAAAGCTATCCTGGAAAGCTGTTGCTCAGCCTTATCTGCCCATGGCACTGCTCTCACAGAGGTAGAGACTGGGGCTGCTTGCTTGTCTTGTCCCCTCAAACTTCAAATGTAGCTTAGGTGGTCCGTGCCGGGCGCATCCGGCAGCCCTGCTCCGAAAATGCGAACGTCTGCAGATAGCTGGCAGGCAGAAAGAGCTAGCCTGGAAAGCTGTTGCTCAGCCTCATCTGCCCATGGCACTGCTCGCACAGAGGCACAGAGACTGAGGCTGCTTGCTTGTCTTCTCCCTCAAACTTCAAACGTAGCTTAGGTGGTCCGTGCCGGGGTCATCCGGCAGCCCTGCTCCAAAAATGCAAACGTCTGCGGATAGCTCGCAGGCAGAAAGAGCTAGCCTGGAAAGCTGTTGCTCAGCCTCATCTGCCCATGGCACTGCTCGCACAGAGGCACAGAGACTGGGGCTGCTTGCTTGTCTTGTCCCCTCAAACTTCAAACGTAGCTTAGGTGGTCCGTGCCGGGCGCCTCCGGCAGTCCTGCTCCGAAAATGCGAACGTCTGCAGATAGCTCGCAGGCAGAAAGAGCTAGCCTGGAAAGTTGTTGCTCAACCTCATCTGCCCATGGCACTGCTCGCACAGAGGCACAGAGACTGGGGCTGCTTGCTTGTCTTGCCCCCTCAAACTTCAAACGTAGCTTAGGTGGTCCGTGCCGGGCGCCTCCGGCAGCCCTGCTCCGAAAATGCAAACGTCTGCAGATAGCTCGCAGGCAGAAAGAGCTAGCCTGGAAAGCTGTTGCTCAGCCTCATCTGCCCATGGCACTGCTCTCACAGAGGCACAGAGACTGGGGCTGCTTGCTTGTCTTGTCCCCTCAAACTTCAAATGTAGCTTAGGTGGTCCGTGCCGGGCGCCTCCGGCAGCCCTGCTCCGAAAATGCAAACGTCTGCAGATAGCTCGCAGGCAGAAAGAGCTAGCCTGGAAAGCTGTTGCTCAGCCTCATCTGCCCATGGCACTGCTCGCACAGAGGCACAGAGACTGGGGCTGCTTGCTTGTCTTGTCCCCTCAAACTTCAAATGTAGCTTAGGTGGTCCATGCCGGGCGCATCCGTCAGCCCTGCTCCGAAAATGCGAACGTCTGCAGATAGCTCGCAGGCAGAAAGAGCTAGCCTGGAAAGCTGTTGCTCAGCCTCATCTGCCCATTTCACTGCTCGCACAGAGGCACAGAGGCTGGGGCTGCTTGCTTGTCTTGTCCCCTCAAACTTCAAATGTAGCTTAGGTGGTCCGTGCCGGGCGCCTCCGGCAGCCCTGCTCCGAAAATGCAAAGGTCTGCAGATAGCTCGCAGGCAGAAAGAGCTAGCCTGGAAAGCTGTTGCTCAGCCTCATCTGCCCATGGCACTGCTCGCACAGAGGCACAGAGACTGGGGCTGCTTGCTTGTCTTGTCCCCTCAAACTTCAAACGTAGCTTAGGTGGTCCGTGCCGGGCGCCTCCGGCAGCCCTGCTCCGAAAATGCAAGCGTCTGCAGATAGCTCGCAGGCAGAAAGAGCTAGCCTGGAAAGCTGTTGCTCAGCCTCATCTGCCCATGGCACTGCTCGCACAGAGGCACAGAGACTGGGGCTGCTTGCTTGTCTTGGCCCCTCAAACTTCAAACGTAGCTTAGGTGGTCCGTGCCGGGCGCCTCCGGCAGCCCTGCTCCAAAAATGCGATCGTCTGCAGATAGCTCGCAGGCAGAAAGAGCTAGCCTGGAGAGCTGTTGCTCAGCCTCATCTGCCCATGGCACTGCTCGCACAGAGGCACAGAGACTGGGGCTGCTTGCTTGTCTTGTCCCCTCAAACTTCAAATGTAGCTTAGGTGGTCCGTGCCGGGCGCATCCGGCAGCCCTGCTCCGAAAATGCGAACGTCTGCAGATAGCTCGCAGGCAGAAAGAGCTAGCCTGGAAAGCTGTTGCTCAGCCTCATCTGCCCATGGCACTGCTCGCACAGAGGCACAGAGACTGAGGCTTGTTGCTTGTGTTCTCCCTCAAACTTCAAACGTAGCTTAGGTGGTCCGTGCCGGGCGCCTCCGGCAGCCCTGCTCCGAAAATGCAAACGTCTGCGGATACGTCGCAGGCAGAAAGAGCTAGCCTGGAAAGCTGTTGCTCAGCCTCATCTGCCCATGGCACTGCTCGCACAGAGGCACAGAGACTGGGGCTGCTTGCTTGTCTTGTCCCCTCAAACTTCAAACGTAGCTTAGGTGGTCCGTGCCGGGCGCATCCGTCAGCCCTGCTCCAAAATGCGAACGTCTGCAGATAGCTCGCAGGCAGAAAGAGCTAGCCTGGAAAGCTGTTGCTCAGCCTCATCTGCCCATGGCACTGCTCGCACAGAGGCACAGAGACTGTGGCTGCTTGCTTGTCTTCCCCCTCAAACTTCAAACGTAGCTTAGGTGGTCTGTGCCGGGCGCCTCCGGAAGCCCTGCTCCGAAAATGCGAACGTCTGCAGATAGCTCGCAGGCAGAAAGAGCTAGCCTGGAAAGCTGTTGCTCAGCCTCATCTGCCCATGGCACTGCTCGCACAGAGGCACAGAGACTGGGGCTGCTTGCTTGTCTTGTCCCCTCAAACTTCAAATGTAACTTAAGTGGTCCGTGCCGGGCGCCTCCGGCAGCCCTGCTCCGAAAATGCGAACGTCTGCAGATAGCTCGCAGGCAGAAAGAGCTAGCCTGGAAAGCTGTTGCTCAGCCTCATCTGCCCATGGCACTGCTCGCACAGAGGCACAGAGACTGAGGCTGCTTGCTTGTCTTGTCCCCTCAAACTTCATACGTATCTTAGGTGGTCCGTGCCGGGCGCCTCCGGCAGCCCTGCTCCGAAAATGCAAAGGTCTGCAGATAGCTCGCAGGCAGAAAGAGCTAGCCTGGAAAGCTGTTGCTCAGCCTCATCTGCCCATGGCACTGCTCGCACAGAGGCACAGAGACTGCGGCTGCTTGCTTGTCTTGTCCCCTCAAACTTCAAACGTAGCTTAGGTGGTCCGTGCCGGGCGCCTCCGGCAGCCCTGCTCCAAAAATGCGATCGTCTGCAGATAGCTCGCAGGCAGAAAAAGCTATCCTGGAAAGCTGTTGCTCAGCCTCATCTGCCCATGGCACTGCTCTCACAGAGGTAGAGACAGGGGCTGCTTGCTTGTCTTGTCCCCTCAAACTTCAAATGTAGCTTAGGTGGTCCGTGCCGGGCGCATCCGGCAGCCCTGCTCCGAAAATGCGAACGTCTGCAGATAGCTCGCAGGCAGAAAGAGCTAGCCTGGAAAGCTGTTGCTCAGCCTCATCTGCCCATGGCACTGCTCGCACAGAGGCACAGAGACTGAGGCTGCTTGCTTGTCTTCTCCCTCAAACTTCAAACGTAGCTTAGGTGGTCCGTGCCGGGGTCATCCGGCAGCCCTGCTCCAAAAATGCAAACGTCTGCGGATAGCTCGCAGGCAGAAAGAGCTAGCCTGGAAAGCTGTTGCTCAGCCTCATCTGCCCATGGCACTGCTCGCACAGAGGCACAGAGACTGGGGCTGCTTGCTTGTCTTGTCCCCTCAAACTTCAAACGTAGCTTAGGTGGTCCGTGCCGGGCGCCTCCGGCAGTCCTGCTCCGAAAATGCAAACGTCTGCAGATAGCTCGCAGGCAGAAAGAGCTAGCCTGGAAAGCTGTTGCTCAGCCTCATCTGCCCATGGCACTGCTCGCACAGAGGCACAGAGACTGGGGCTGCTTGCTTGTCTTGTCCCCTCAAACTTCAACTGTAGCTTAGGTGGTCCATGCCGGGCGCATCCGTCAGCCCTGCTCCGAAAATGCGAACGTCTGCAGATAGCTCGCAGGCAGAAAAAGCTAGCCTGGAAAGCTGTTGCTCAGCCTCATCTGCCCATTTCACTGCTCGCACAGAGGCACAGAGACTGGGGCTGCTTGCTTGTCTTGTCCCCTCAAACTTCAAATGTAGCTTAGGTGGTCCGTGCCGGGCGCATCCTGCAGCCCTGCTCCGAAAATGCGAACGTCTGCAGATAGCTCGCAGGCAGAAAGAGCTAGCCTGGAAAGCTGTTGCTCAGCCTCATCTGCCCATGGCACTGCTCGCACAGAGGCACAGAGACTGTGGCTGCGTGCTTGTCTTCCCCCTCAAACTTCAAACGTAGCTTAAGTGGTCTGTGCCGGGCGCCTCCGGCAGCCCTGCTCCGAAAATGCGAACGTCTGCAGATAGCTCGCAGGCAGAAAGAGCTAGCCTGGAAAGCTGTTGCTCAGCCTCATCTGCCCATGGCACTGCTCGCACAGAGGCACAGAGACTGGGGCTGCTTGCTTGTCTTGCCCCCTCAAACTTCAAACGTAGCTTAGGTGGTCCGTGCCGGGCGCCTCCGGCAGCCCTGCTCCAAAAATGCGAACGTCTGCAGATAGCTCGCAGGCAGAAAGAGCTAGCCTGGAAAGCTGTTGCTCAGCCTCATCTGCCCATGGCACTACTCGCACAGAGGCACAGAGACTGGGGCTGCTTGCTTGTCTTGCCCTCTCAAACTTCAAACGTAGCTTAGGTGGTGCTTGCCGGGCGCCTCCGGCAGCCCTGCTCCAAAAATGCGAACGTCTGCAGATAGCTCGCAGGCAGAAAGAGCTAGCCTGGAAAGCTGTTGCTCAGCCTCATCTGCCCATGGCACTGCTCGCACAGAGGCACAGAGACTGGGGCTGCTTGCTTGTCTTGTCCCCTCAAACTTCAAACGTAGCTTACGTGGTCCGTGCCGGTCGCCTCCGGCAGCCCTGCTCCAAAAATGCGATCGTCTGCAGATAGCTCGCAGGCAGAAAAAGCTATCCTGGAAAGCTGTTGCTCAGCCTCATCTGCCCATGGCACTGCTCTCACAGAGGCACAGAGACTGGGGCTGCTTGCTTGTCTTGTCCCCTCAAACTTCAAATGTAGCTTAGGTGGTCCGTGCCGGGCGCATCCGGCAGCCCTGCTCCGAAAATGCGAACGTCTGCAGATAGCTCGCAGGCAGAAAGAGCTAGCCTGGAAAGCTGTTGCTCAGCCTCATCTGCCCATGGCACTGCTCGCACAGAGGCACAGAGACTGAGGCTGCTTGCTTGTCTTCTCCCTCAAACTTCAAACGTAGCTTAGGTGGTCCGTGTTGGAGTCATCCGGCAGCCCTGCTCCGAAAATGCAAACGTCTGCGGATAGCTCGCAGGCAGAAAGAGCTAGCCTGGAAAGCTGTTGCTCAGCCTCATCTGCCCATTTCACTGCTCGCACAGAGGCACAGAGACTGAGGCTGCTTGCTTGTCTTGCCCTCTCAAACTTCAAATGTAGCTTAGGTGGTCCGTGCCGGGCGCATCCGGCAGCCCTGCTCCAAAATTATGAACGTCTGCAGATAGCTGGCAGGCAGAAAGAGCTAGCCTGGAAAGCTGTTGCTCAGCCTCATCTGCCCATGGCACTGCTCGCACAGAGGCACAGAGACTGGGGCTGCTTGCTTGTCTTGTCCCCTCAAACTTCAAATGTAGCTTAGGTGGTCCGTGCCGGGCGCATCCGGCAGCCCTGCTCCGAAAATGCAAACGTCTGCAGATAGCTCGCAGGCAGAAAGAGCTAGCCTGGAAAGCTGTTGCTCAGCCTCATCTGCCCATGGCACTGCTCGCACAGAGGCACAGAGACTGGGGCTGCTTGCTTGTCTTGTCCCCTCAAACTTCAAACGTAGCTTAGGTGGTCTGTGCCGGGCGCATCCGGCAGCCCTGCTCCGAAAATGCAAACGTCTGCAGATAGCTCGCAGGCAGAAAGAGCTATCCTGGAAAGCTGTTGCTCAGCCTCATCTGCCCATGGCACTGCTCGCACAGAGGCACAGAGACTGGGGCTGCTTGCTTGTCTTGTCCCCTCAAACTTCAAACGTAGCTTAGGTGGTCCGTGCCGGGCGCCTCCGGCAGCCCTGCTCCGAAAATGCGAACGTCTGCAGATAGCTCGCAGGCAGAAAGAGCTATCCTGGAAAGCTGTTGCTCAGCCTCATCTGCCCATGGCACTGCTCGCACAGAGGCACAGAGACTGGGGCTGCTTGCTTGTCTTGTCCCCTCAAACTTCAAAGGTAGCTTAGGTGGTCCGTGCCGGGCGCATCCGGCAGCCCTGCTCCGAAAATGCAAACGTCTGCAGATAGCTCGCAGGCAGAAAGAGCTATCCTGGAAAGCTGTTGCTCAGCCTCATCTGCCCATGGCACTGCTCGCACAGAGGCACAGAGACTGGGGCTGCTTGCTTGTCTTGTCCCCTCAAACTTCAAACGTAGCTTAGGTGGTCCGTGCCGGGCGCCTCCGGCAGTCCTGCTCCGAAAATGCGAACGTCTGCAGATAGCTCGCAGGCAGAAAGAGCTAGCCTGGAAAGCTGTTGCTCAGCCTCATCTGCCCATGGCACTGCTCGCACAGAGGCACAGAGACTGAGGCTGCTTGCTTGTCTTGTCCCCTCAAACTTCAAACGTATCTTAGGTGGTCCGTGCCGGGCGCCTCCGGCAGCCCTGCTCCGAAAATGCAAAGGTCTGCAGATAGCTCGCAGGCAGAAAGAGCTAGCCTGGAAAGCTGTTGCTCAGCCTCATCTGCCCATGGCACTGCTCGCACAGAGGCACAGAGACTGGGGCTGCTTGCTTGTCTTGTCCCCTCAAACTTCAAACGTAGCTTAGGTGGTCCGTGCCGGGCGCCTCCGGCAGCCCTGCTCCAAAAATGCGATCGTCTGCAGATAGCTCGCAGGCAGAAAAAGCTATCCTGGAAAGCTGTTGCTCAGCCTTATCTGCCCATGGCACTGCTCTCACAGAGGTAGAGACTGGGGCTGCTTGCTTGTCTTGTCCCCTCAAACTTCAAATGTAGCTTAGGTGGTCCGTGCCGGGCGCATCCGGCAGCCCTGCTCCGAAAATGCGAACGTCTGCAGATAGCTCGCAGGCAGAAAGAGCTAGCCTGGAAAGCTGTTGCTCAGCCTCATCTGCCCATGGCACTGCTCGCACAGAGGCACAGAGACTGAGGCTGCTTGCTTGTCTTCTCCCTCAAACTTCAAACGTAGCTTAGGTGGTCCGTGCCGGGGTCATCCGGCAGCCCTGCTCCAAAAATGCAAACGTCTGCGGATAGCTCGCAGGCAGAAAGAGCTAGCCTGGAAAGCTGTTGCTCAGCCTCATCTGCCCATGGCACTGCTCGCACAGAGGCACAGAGACTGGGGCTGCTTGCTTGTCTTGTCCCCTCAAACTTCAAACGTAGCTTAGGTGGTCTGTGCCGGGCGCCTCCGGCAGTCCTGCTCCGAAAATGCGAACGTCTGCAGATAGCTCGCAGGCAGAAAGAGCTAGCCTGGAAAGTTGTTGCTCAGCCTCATCTGCCCATGGCACTGCTCGCACAGAGGCACAGAGACTGGGGCTGCTTGCTTGTCTTGTCCCCTCAAACTTCAAACGTAGCTTAGGTGGTCCGTGCCGGGCGCCTCCGGCAGCCCTGCTCCGAAAATGCAAGCGTCTGCAGATAGCTCGCAGGCAGAAAGAGCTAGCCTGGAAAGCTGTTGCTCAGCCTCATCTGCCCATGGCACTGCTCGCACAGAGGCACAGAGACTGGGGCTGCTTGCTTGTCTTGGCCCCTCAAACTTCAAACGTAGCTTAGGTGGTCCGTGCCGGGCGCCTCCGGCAGCCCTGCTCCAAAAATGCGATCGTCTGCAGATAGCTCGCAGGCAGAAAGAGCTAGCCTGGAAAGCTGTTGCTCAGCCTCATCTGCCCATGGCACTGCTCGCACAGAGGCACAGAGACTGGGGCTGCTTGCTTGTCTTGTCCCCTCAAACTTCAAATGTAGCTTAGGTGGTCCGTGCCGGGCGCCTCCGGCAGCCCTGCTCCAAAAATGCGAACGTCTGCAGATAGCTCGCAGGCAGAAAGAGCTAGCCTGGAAAGCTGTTGCTCAGCCTCATCTGCCCATGGCACTGCTCGCACAGAGGCACAGAGACTGAGGCTGGTTGCTTGTGTTCTCCCTCAAACTTCAAACGTAGCTTAGGTGGTCCGTGCCGGGCGCCTCCGGCAGCCCTGCTCCGAAAATGCAAACGTCTGCGGATACGTCGCAGGCAGAAAGAGCTAGCCTGGAAAGCTGTTGCTCAGCCTCATCTGCCCATGGCACTGCTCGCACAGAGGCACAGAGACTGGGGCTGCTTGCTTGTCTTGTCCCCTCAAACTTCAAACGTAGCTTAGGTGGTCCGTGCCGGGCGCCTCCGGCAGCCCTGCTCCGAAAATGCAAACGTCTGCAGATAGCTCGCAGGCAGAAAGAGCTATCCTGGAAAGCTGTTGCTCAGCCTCATCTGCCCATGGCACTGCTCGCACAGAGGCACAGAGACTGGGGCTGCTTGCTTGTCTTGTCCCCTCAAACTTCAAATGTAGCTTAGGTGGTCCGTGCCGGGCGCATCCGTCAGCCCTGCTCCAAAATGCGAACGTCTGCAGATAGCTCGCAGGCAGAAAGAGCTAGCCTGGAAAGCTGTTGCTCAGCCTCATCTGCCCATGGCACTGCTCGCACAGAGGCACAGAGACTGTGGCTGCTTGCTTGTCTTCCCCCTCAAACTTCAAACGTAGCTTAGGTGGTCTGTGCCGGGCGCCTCCGGAAGCCCTGCTCCGAAAATGCGAACGTCTGCAGATAGCTCGCAGGCAGAAAGAGCTAGCCTGGAAAGCTGTTGCTCAGCCTCATCTGCCCATGGCACTGCTCGCACAGAGGCACAGAGACTGGGGCTGCTTGCTTGTCTTGTCCCCTCAAACTTCAAATGTAACTTAAGTGGTCCGTGCCGGGCGCCTCCGGCAGCCCTGCTCCGAAAATGCGAACGTCTGCAGATAGCTCGCAGGCAGAAAGAGCTAGCCTGGAAAGCTGTTGCTCAGCCTCATCTGCCCATGGCACTGCTCGCACAGAGGCACAGAGACTGAGGCTGGTTGCTTGTGTTCTCCCTCAAACTTCAAACGTAGCTTAGGTGGTCCGTGCCGGGCGCCTCCGGCAGCCCTGCTCCGAAAATGCAAACGTCTGCGGATACGTCGCAGGCAGAAAGAGCTAGCCTGGAAAGCTGTTGCTCAGCCTCATCTGCCCATGGCACTGCTCGCACAGAGGCACAGAGACTGGGGCTGCTTGCTTGTCTTGTCCCCTCAAACTTCAAACGTAGCTTAGGTGGTCCGTGCCGGGCGCCTCCGGCAGCCCTGCTCCGAAAATGCAAACGTCTGCAGATAGCTCGCAGGCAGAAAGAGCTATCCTGGAAAGCTGTTGCTCAGCCTCATCTGCCCATGGCACTGCTCGCACAGAGGCACAGAGACTGGGGCTGCTTGCTTGTCTTGTCCCCTCAAACTTCAAATGTAGCTTAGGTGGTCCGTGCCGGGCGCATCCGTCAGCCCTGCTCCAAAATGCGAACGTCTGCAGATAGCTCGCAGGCAGAAAGAGCTAGCCTGGAAAGCTGTTGCTCAGCCTCATCTGCCCATGGCACTGCTCGCACAGAGGCACAGAGACTGGGGCTGCTTGCTTGTCTTCCCCCTCAAACTTCAAACGTAGCTTAGGTGGTCTGTGCCGGGCGCCTCCGGAAGCCCTGCTCCGAAAATGCGAACGTCTGCAGATAGCTCGCAGGCAGAAAGAGCTAGCCTGGAAAGCTGTTGCTCAGCCTCATCTGCCCATGGCACTGCTCGCACAGAGGCACAGAGACTGGGGCTGCTTGCTTGTCTTGTCCCCTCAAACTTCAAATGTAACTTAAGTGGTCCGTGCCGGGCGCCTCCGGCAGCCCTGCTCCGAAAATGCGAACGTCTGCAGATAGCTCGCAGGCAGAAAGAGCTAGCCTGGAAAGCTGTTGCTCAGCCTCATCTGCCCATGGCACTGCTCGCACAGAGGCACAGAGACTGAGGCTGCTTGCTTGTCTTGTCCCCTCAAACTTCATACGTATCTTAGGTGGTCCGTGCCGGGCGCCTCCGGCAGCCCTGCTCCGAAAATGCAAAGGTCTGCAGATAGCTCGCAGGCAGAAAGAGCTAGCCTGGAAAGCTGTTGCTCAGCCTCATCTGCCCATGGCACTGCTCGCACAGAGGCACAGAGACTGGGGCTGCTTGCTTGTCTTGTCCCCTCAAACTTCAAACGTAGCTTAGGTGGTCCGTGCCGGGCGCCTCCGGCAGCCCTGCTCCAAAAATGCGATCGTCTGCAGATAGCTCGCAGGCAGAAAAAGCTATCCTGGAAAGCTGTTGCTCAGCCTCATCTGCCCATGGCACTGCTCTCACAGAGGTAGAGACAGGGGCTGCTTGCTTGTCTTGTCCCCTCAAACTTCAAATGTAGCTTAGGTGGTCCGTGCCGGGCGCATCCGGCAGCCCTGCTCCGAAAATGCGAACGTCTGCAGATAGCTCGCAGGCAGAAAGAGCTAGCCTGGAAAGCTGTTGCTCAGCCTCATCTGCCCATGGCACTGCTCGCACAGAGGCACAGAGACTGAGGCTGCTTGCTTGTCTTCTCCCTCAAACTTCAAACGTAGCTTAGGTGGTCCGTGCCGGGGTCATCCGGCAGCCCTGCTCCAAAAATGCAAACGTCTGCGGATAGCTCGCAGGCAGAAAGAGCTAGCCTGGAAAGCTGTTGCTCAGCCTCATCTGCCCATGGCACTGCTCGCACAGAGGCACAGAGACTGGGGCTGCTTGCTTGTCTTGTCCCCTCAAACTTCAAACGTAGCTTAGGTGGTCCGTGCCGGGCGCCTCCGGCAGTCCTGCTCCGAAAATGCAAACGTCTGCAGATAGCTCGCAGGCAGAAAGAGCTAGCCTGGAAAGCTGTTGCTCAGCCTCATCTGCCCATGGCACTGCTCGCACAGAGGCACAGAGACTGGGGCTGCTTGCTTGTCTTGTCCCCTCAAACTTCAACTGTAGCTTAGGTGGTCCATGCCGGGCGCATCCGTCAGCCCTGCTCCGAAATTGCGAACGTCTGCAGATAGCTCGCAGGCAGAAAAAGCTAGCCTGGAAAGCTGTTGCTCAGCCTCATCTGCCCATTTCACTGCTCGCACAGAGGCACAGAGACTGGGGCTGCTTGCTTGTCTTGTCCCCTCAAACTTCAAATGTAGCTTAGGTGGTCCGTGCCGGGCGCATCCTGCAGCCCTGCTCCGAAAATGCGAACGTCTGCAGATAGCTCGCAGGCAGAAAGAGCTAGCCTGGAAAGCTGTTGCTCAGCCTCATCTGCCCATGGCACTGCTCGCACAGAGGCACAGAGACTGTGGCTGCGTGCTTGTCTTCCCCCTCAAACTTCAAACGTAGCTTAAGTGGTCTGTGCCGGGCGCCTCCGGCAGCCCTGCTCCGAAAATGCGAACGTCTGCAGATAGCTCGCAGGCAGAAAGAGCTAGCCTGGAAAGCTGTTGCTCAGCCTCATCTGCCCATTTCACTGCTCGCACAGAGGCACAGAGACTGGGGCTGCTTGCTTGTCTTGTCCCCTCAAACTTCAAATGTAGCTTAGGTGGTCCGTGCCGGGCGCATCCTGCAGCCCTGCTCCGAAAATGCGAACGTCTGCAGATAGCTCGCAGGCAGAAAGAGCTAGCCTGGAAAGCTGTTGCTCAGCCTCATCTGCCCATGGCACTGCTCGCACAGAGGCACAGAGACTGTGGCTGCGTGCTTGTCTTCCCCCTCAAACTTCAAACGTAGCTTAAGTGGTCTGTGCCGGGCGCCTCCGGCAGCCCTGCTCCGAAAATGCGAACGTCTGCAGATAGCTCGCAGGCAGAAAGAGCTAGCCTGGAAAGCTGTTGCTCAGCCTCATCTGCCCATGGCACTACTCGCACAGAGGCACAGAGACTGGGGCTGCTTGCTTGTCTTGCCCTCTCAAACTTCAAACGTAGCTTAGGTGGTGCTTGTCGGGCACCTCCGGCAGCCCTGCTCCGAAAATGCGAACGTCTGCAGATAGCTCGCAGGCAGAAAGAGCTAGCCTGGAAAGCTGTTGCTCAGCCTCATCTGCCCATGGCACTGCTCGCACAGAGGCACAGAGACTGAGGCTGCTTGCTTGTCTTCTCCCTCAAACTTCAAACGTAGCTTAGGTGGTCCGTGTTGGAGTCATCCGGCAGCCCTGCTCCGAAAATGCAAACGTCTGCGGATAGCTCGCAGGCAGAAAGAGCTAGCCTGGAAAGCTGTTGCTCAGCCTCATCTGCCCATTTCACTGCTCGCACAGAGGCACAGAGACTGAGGCTGCTTGCTTGTCTTGCCCTCTCAAACTTCAAATGTAGCTTAGGTGGTCCGTGCCGGGCGCATCCGGCAGCCCTGCTCCAAAATTATGAACGTCTGCAGATAGCTGGCAGGCAGAAAGAGCTAGCCTGGAAAGCTGTTGCTCAGCCTCATCTGCCCATGGCACTGCTCGCACAGAGGC
This sequence comes from Opisthocomus hoazin, assembly GCF_030867145.1. NCBI lineage: Eukaryota > Metazoa > Chordata > Aves > Opisthocomiformes > Opisthocomidae > Opisthocomus > Opisthocomus hoazin. The sequence goes on from NW_027449006.1 coordinate 264,063, forward strand.
ACAGAGACTGGGGCTGCTTGCTTGTCTTGTCCCCTCAAACTTCAAATGTAGCTTAGGTGGTCCGTGCCGGGCGCATCCGGCAGCCCTGCTCCGAAAATGCAAACGTCTGCAGATAGCTCGCAGGCAGAAAGAGCTAGCCTGGAAAGCTGTTGCTCAGCCTCATCTGCCCATGGCACTGCTCGCACAGAGGCACAGAGACTGGGGCTGCTTGCTTGTCTTGTCCCCTCAAACTTCAAACGTAGCTTAGGTGGTCTGTGCCGGGCGCATCCGGCAGCCCTGCTCCGAAAATGCAAACGTCTGCAGATAGCTCGCAGGCAGAAAGAGCTAGCCTGGAAAGCTGTTGCTCAGCCTCATCTGCCCATGGCACTGCTCGCACAGAGGCACAGAGACTGGGGCTGCTTGCTTGTCTTGTTCCCTCAAACTTCAAACGTAGCTTAGGTGGTCCGTGCCGGGCGCATCCGGCAGCCCTGCTCCGAAAATGCGAACGTCTGCAGATAGCTCGCAGGCAGAAAGAGCTAGCCTGGAAAGCTGTTGCTCAGCCTCATCTGCCCATGGCACTGCTCGCACAGAGGCACAGAGACTGAGGCTGCTTGCTTGTCTTCTCCCTCAAACTTCAAACGTAGCTTAGGTGGTCCGTGCCGGGGTCATCCGGCAGCCCTGCTCCGAAAATGCAAACGTCTGCGGATAGCTCGCAGGCAGAAAGTGCTAGCCTGGAAAGCTGTTGCTCAGCCTCATCTGCCCATGGCACTGCTCGCACAGAGGCACAGAGACTGGGGCTGCTTGCTTGTCTTGTCCCCTCAAACTTCAAACGTAGCTTAGGTGGTCTGTGCCGGGCGCCTCCGGCAGCCCTGCTCCGAAAATGCAAACGTCTGCAGATAGCTCGCAGGCAGAAAGAGCTAGCCTGGAAAGCTGTTGCTCAGCCTCATCTGCCCATGGCACTGCTCGCACAGAGGCACAGAGACTGGGGCTGCTTGCTTGTCTTGTCCCCTCAAACTTCAAATGTAGCTTAGGTGGTCCATGCCGGGCGCATCCGTCAGCCCTGCTCCGAAAATGCGAACGTCTGCAGATAGCTCGCAGGCAGAAAGAGCTAGCCTGGAAAGCTGTTGCTCAGCCTCATCTGCCCATTTCACTGCTCGCACAGAGGCACAGAGACTGGGGCTGCTTGCTTGTCTTGTCCCCTCAAACTTCAAATGTAGCTTAGGTGGTCCGTGCCGGGCGCATCCTGCAGCCCTGCTCCGAAAATGCAAACGTCTGCAGATAGCTCGCAGGCAGAAAGAGCTAGCCTGGAATGCTGTTGCTCAGCCTCATCTGCCCATGGCACTGCTCGCACAGAGGCACAGAGACTGGGGCTGCTTGCTTGTCTTGTCCCCTCAAACTTCAAACGTAGCTTAGGTGGTCTGTGCCGGGCGCCTCCGGCAGCCCTGCTCCGAAAATGCAAACGTCTGCAGATAGCTCGCAGGCAGAAAGAGCTAGCCTGGAAAGCTGTTGCTCAGCCTCATCTGCCCATGGCACTGCTCGCACAGAGGCACAGAGACTGGGGCTGCTTGCTTGTCTTGTCCCCTCAACCTTCAAACGTAGCTTAGGTGGTCCGTGCCGGGCGCCTCTGGCAGCCCTGCTCCAAAAATGCAAACGTCTGCAGATAGCTCGCAGGCAGAAAGAGCTAGCCTGGAAAGCTGTTGCTCAGCCTCATCTGCCCATGGCACTGCTCGCACAGAGGCACAGAGACTGGGGCTGCTTGCTTGTCTTGTCCCCTCAAACTTCAAATGTAGCTTAGGTGGTCCGTGCCGGGCGCATCCGTCAGCCCTGCTCCGAAAATGCGAACGTCTGCAGATAGCTCGCAGGCAGAAAGAGCTAGCCTGGAAAGCTGTTGCTCAGCCTCATCTGCCCATGGCACTGCTCGCACAGAGGCACAGAGACTGAGGCTGCTTGCTTGTCTTGTCCCCTCAAACTTCAAACGTATCTTAGGTGGTCCGTGCCGGGCGCCTCCGGCAGCCCTGCTCTGAAAATGCAAAGGTCTGCAGATAGCTCGCAGGCAGAAAGAGCTAGCCTGGAAAGCTGTTGCTCAGCCTCATCTGCCCATGGCACTGCTCGCACAGAGGCACAGAGACTGAGGCTGCTTGCTTGTCTTCTCCCTCAAACTTCAAACGTAGCTTAGGTGGTCCGTGGTGGAGTCATCCGGCAGCCCTGCTCCGAAAATGCAAACGTCTGCGGATAGATCGTAGGCAGAAAGAGCTAGCCTGGAAAGCTGTTGCTCAGCCTCATCTGCCCATTTCACTGCTCGCACAGAGGCACAGAGACTGAGGCTGCTTGCTTGTCTTGCCCTCTCAAACTTCAAATGTAGCTTAGGTGGTCCGTGCCGGGCCAATTCGGCAGCCCTGCTCCGAAAATGCAAACGTCTGCAGATAGCTCGCAGGCAGAAAGAGCTAGCCTGGAAAGCTGTTGTGCAGCCTCATCTGCCCATGGCACTGCTCGCACAGAGGCACAGAGACTGGGGCTGCTTGCTTGTCTTGTCCCCTCAAACTTCAAACGTAGCTTAGGTGGTCCGTGCCAGGCGCTTCCGGCAGCCCTGCTCCGAAAATGCAAACGTCTGCAGATAGTTCGCAGGCAGAAAGAGCTAGCCTGGAAAGCTGTTGCTCAGCCTCATCTGCCCATGGCACTGCTCGCACAGAGGCACAGAGACTGGTGCTGCTTGCTTGTTTTGCCCCCTCAAACTTCAAAAGTAGCTTAGGTGGTCCGTGCCGGGCGCCTCCCGCAGCCCTGCTCTGAAAATGCAAACGTCTGCAGATAGCTCGCAGGCAGAAAGAGCTAGCCTGGAAAGCTGTTGCTCAGCCTCATCTGCCCATGGCACTGCTCGCACAGAGGCACAGAGACTGGGGCTGCTTGCTTGTTTTGCCCCCTCAAACTTCAAACGTAGCTTAGGTGGTCCGTGCCGGGCGCCTCCGGCAGCCCTGCTCCGAAAATGCAAACGTCTGCAGATAGCTCGCAGGCAGAAAGAGCTAGCCTGGAAAGCTGTTGCTCAGCCTCATCTGCCCATGGCACTGCTCGCACAGAGGCACAGAGACTGGGGCTGCTTGCTTGTCTTGTCCCCTCAAACTTCAAACGTATCTTAGGTGGTCCGTGCCGGGCGCCTCCGGCAGCCCTGCTCCAAAAATGCGATCGTCTGCAGATAGCTCGCAGGCAGAAAAAGCTATCCTGGAAAGCTGTTGCTCAGCCTCATCTGCCCATGGCACTGCTTTCACAGAGGCACAGAGACTGGGGCTGCTTGCTTGTCTTGTCCCCTCAAACTTCAAATGTAGCTTAGGTGGTCCGTGCCGGGCGCATCCGGCAGCCCTGCTCCGAAAATGCGAACGTCTGCAGATAGCTCGCAGGCAGAAAGAGCTAGCCTGGAAAGCTGTTGCTCAGCATCATCTGCCCATGGCACTGCTCGCACAGAGGCACAGAGACTGAGGCTGCTTGCTTGTCTTCTCCCTCAAACTTCAAACGTAGCTTAGGTGGTCCGTGTTGGAGTCATCCGGCAGCCCTGCTCCGAAAATGCAAACGTCTGCAGATAGCTCGCAGGCAGAAAGAGCTAGCCTGGAAAGCTGTTGCTCAGCCTCATCTGCCCATTTCACTGCTCGCACAGAGGCACAGAGACTGAGGCTGCTTGCTTGTCTTGCCCTCTCAAACTTCAAATGTAGCTTAGGTGGTCCGTGCCGGGCCAATTCGGCAGCCCTGCTCCGAAAATGCAAACGTCTGCAGATAGCTCGCAGGCAGAAAGAGCTAGCCTGGAAAGCTGTTGTGCAGCCTCATCTGCCCATGGCACTGCTCGCACAGAGGCACAGAGACTGGGGCTGCTTGCTTGTCTTGCACCCTCAAACTTCAAACGTAGCTTAGGTGGTCCGTGCCAGGCGCATCCGGCAGCCCTGCTCCGAAAATGCGAACGTCTGCAGATAGCTCGCAGGCAGAAAGAGCTAGCCTGGAAAGCTGTTGCTCAGCCTCATCTGCCCATGGCACTGCTCGCACAGAGGCACAGAGACTGGGGCTGCTTGCTTGTCTTGCCCCCTCAAACTTCAAACGTAGCTTAGGTGGTCTGTGCCGGGCGCATCCGGCAGCCCTGCTCCAAAATTGCGAACGTCTGCAGATAGCTGGCAGGCAGAAAGAGCTAGCCTGGAAAGCTGTTGCTCAGCCTCATCTGCCCATGGCACTGCTCGCACAGAGGCACAGAGACTGGTGCTGCTTGCTTGTCTTGCCCCCTCAAACTTCAAAAGTAGCTTAGGTGGTCCGTGCCGGGCGCCTCCCGCAGCCCTGCTCCAAAAATGCGAACGTCTGCAGATAGCTCGCAGGCAGAAAGAGCTAGCCTGGAAAGCTGTTGCTCAGCCTCATCTGCCCATGGCACTGCTCGCACAGAGGCACAGAGACTGGGGCTGCTTGCTTGTTTTGCCCCCTCAAACTTCAAACGTAGCTTAGGTGGTCCGTGCTGGGCGCCTCCGGCAGCCCTGCTCCGAAAATGCAAACGTCTGCAGATAGCTCGCAGGCAGAAAGAGCTAGCCTGGAAAGCTGTTGCTCAGCCTCATCTGCCCATGGCACTGCTCGCACAGAGGCACAGAGACTGGGGCTGCTTGCTTGTCTTGTCCCCTCAAACTTCAAATGTAGCTTAGGTGGTCCGTGCCGGGCGCATCCGGCAGCCCTGCTCCGAAAATGCAAACGTCTGCAGATAGCTCGCAGGCAGAAAGAGCTAGCCTGGAAAGCTGTTGCTCAGCCTCATCTGCCCATGGCACTGCTCGCACAGAGGCACAGAGACTGGGGCTGCTTGCTTGTCTTGTCCCCTCAAACTTCAAACGTAGCTTAGGTGGTCCGTGCCGGGCGCATCCGGCAGCCCTGCTCCGAAAATGCAAACGTCTGCAGATAGCTCGCAGGCAGAAAGAGCTAGCCTGGAAAGCTGTTGCTCAGCCTTATCTGCCCATGGCACTGCTCGCACAGAGGCACAGAGACTGGGGCTGCTTGCTTGTCTTGTCCCCTCAAACTTCAAATGTAGCTTAGGTGGTCCGTGCCGGGCGCCTCCGGCAGCCCTGCTCCGAAAATGCGAACGTCTGCAGATAGCTCGCAGGCAGAAAGAGCTAGCCTGGAAAGCTGTTGCTCAGCCTCATCTGCCCATGGCACTGCTCGCACAGAGGCACAGAGACTGGGGCTGCTTGCTTGTCTTGTCCCCTCAGACTTCAAACGTAGCTTAGGTAGTCTGTGCCGGGCGCCTCCGGCAGCCCTGCTCCGAAAATGCAAACGTCTGCAGATAGCTCGCAGGCAGAAAGAGCTAGCCTGGAAAGCTGTTGCTCAGCCTCATCTGCCCATGGCACTGCTCGCACAGAGGCACAGAGACTGGGGCTGCTTGCTTGTCTTGCCCCCTCAAACTTCAAACGTAACTTAGGTGGTCCGTGCCGGGCGTCTCCGGCAGCCCTGCTCCGAAAATGCAAACGTCTGCAGATAGCTCGCAGGCAGAAAGAGCTAGCCTGGAAAGCTGTTGCTCAGCCTCATCTGCCCATGGCACTGCTCGCACAGAGGCACAGAGACTGGGGCTGCTTGCTTGTCTTGTCCCCTCAAACTTCAAATGTAGCTTAGGTGGTCCGTGCCGGGCGCATCCGGCAGCCCTGCTCTGAAAATGTGAACGTCTGCAGATAGCTCGCAGGCAGAAAGAGCTAGCCTGGAAATCTGTTGCTCAGCCTCATCTGCCCATGGCACTGCTCGCACAGAGGCACAGAGACTGAGGCTGGTTGCTTGTGTTCTCCCTCAAACTTCAAACGTAGCTTAGGTGGTCCGTGCCGGGGTCATCCGGCAGCCCTGCTCCGAAAATGCAAACGTCTGCGGATAGCTCGCAGGCAGAAATAGCTAGCCTGGAAAGCTGTTGCTCAGCCTCATCTGCCCATGGCACTGCTCGCACAGAGGCACAGAGACTGGGGCTGCTTGCTTGTCTTGTCCCCTCAAACTTCAAACGTAGCTTAGGTGGTCTGTGCCGGGCGCCTCCGGCAGCCCTGCTCCGAAAATGCGAACGTCTGCAGATAGCTCGCAGGCAGAAAGAGCTAGCCTGGAAAGCTGTTGCTCAGCCTCATCTGCCCATGGCACTGCTCGCACAGAGGCACAGAGACTGTGGCTGCGTGCTTGTCTTCCCCCTTAAACTTCAAACGTAGCTTAGGTGGTCTGTGCCGGGCGCCTCCGGCAGCCCTGCTCCGAAAATGCGAACGTCTGCAGATAGCTCGCAGGCAGAAAGAGCTAGCCTGGAAAGCTGTTGCTCAGCCTCATCTGCCCATGGCACTGCTCGCACAGAGGCACAGAGACTGGGGCTGCTTGCTTGTCTTGTCCCCTCAAACTTCAAATGTAGCTTAGGTGGTCCGTGCCGGGCGCATCCGTCAGCACTGCTCCGAAAATGCGAACGTCTGCAGATAGCTCGCAGGCAGAAAGAGCTAGCCTGGAAAGCTGTTGCTCAGCCTCATCTGCCCATGGCACTGCTCGCACAGAGGCACAGAGACTGAGGCTGCTTGCTTGTCTTGTCCCGTCAAACTTCAAACGTAGCTTAGGTGGTCCGTGGTGGAGTCATCCGGCAGCCCTGCTCCGAAAATGCAAACGTCTGCGGATAGATCGTAGGCAGAAAGAGCTAGCCTGGAAAGCTGTTGCTCAGCCTCATCTGCCCATTTCACTGCTCGCACAGAGGCACAGAGACTGAGGCTGCTTGCTTGTCTTGCCCTCTCAAACTTCAAATGTAGCTTAGGTGGTCCGTGCCGGGCCAATTCGGCAGCCCTGCTCCGAAAATGCAAACGTCTGCATATAGCTCGCAGGCAGAAAGAGCTAGCCTGGAAAGCTGTTGTGCAGCCTCATCTGCCCATGGCACTGCTCGCACAGAGGCACAGAGACTGGGGCTGCTTGCTTGTTTTGCCCCCTCAAACTTCAAACGTAGCTTAGGTGGTCCGTGCCGGGCGCCTCCGGCAGCCCTGCTCCGAAAATGCAAACGTCTGCAGATAGCTCGCAGGCAGAAAGAGCTAGCCTGGAAAGCTGTTGCTCAGCCTCATCTGCCCATGGCACTGCTCGCACAGAGGCACAGAGACTGGGGCTGCTTGCTTGTCTTGTCCCCTCAAACTTCAAATGTATCTTAGGTGGTCCGTGCCGGGCGCCTCCGGCAGCCCTGCTCCGAAAATGCGAACGTCTGCAGATAGCTCGCAGGCAGAAAGAGCTAGCCTGGAAAGCTGTTGCTCAGCCTCATCTGCCCATGGCACTGCTCGCACAGAGGCACAGAGACTGTGGCTGCGTGCTTGTCTTCCCCCTCAAACTTCAAACGTAGCTTAGGTGGTCTGTGCCGGGCGCCTCCGGCAGCCCTGCTCCGAAAATGCGAACGTCTGCAGATAGCTCGCAGGCAGAAAGAGCTAGCCTGGAAAGCTGTTGCTCAGCCTCATCTGCCCATGGCACTGCTCGCACAGAGGCACAGAGACTGGGGCTGCTTGCTTGTCTTGTCCCCTCAAACTTCAAATGTAGCTTAGGTGGTCCGTGCCGGGCGCATCCGTCAGCACTGCTCCGAAAATGCGAACGTCTGCAGATAGCTCGCAGGCAGAAAGAGCTAGCCTGGAAAGCTGTTGCTCAGCCTCATCTGCCCATGGCACTGCTCGCACAGAGGCACAGAGACTGGGGCTGCTTGCTTGTCTTGTCCCGTCAAACTTCAAATGTAGCTTAGGTGGTCCGTGCCGGGCGCATCCGGCAGCCCTGCTCCGAAAATGCGAACGTCTGCAGATAGCTCGCAGGCAGAAAGAGCTAGCCTGGAAAGCTGTTGCTCAGCCTCATCTGCCCATGGCACTGCTCGCACAGAGGCACAGAGACTGAGGCTGCTTGCTTGTCTTCTCCCTCAAACTTCAAACGTAGCTTAGGTGGTCCGTGGTGGAGTCATCCGGCAGCCCTGCTCCGAAAATGCAAACGTCTGCGGATAGATCGTAGGCAGAAAGAGCTAGCCTGGAAAGCTGTTGCTCAGCCTCATCTGCCCATTTCACTGCTCGCACAGAGGCACAGAGACTGAGGCTGCTTGCTTGTCTTGCCCTCTCAAACTTCAAATGTAGCTTAGGTGGTCCGTGCCGGGCCAATTCGGCAGCCCTGCTCCGAAAATGCAAACGTCTGCATATAGCTCGCAGGCAGAAAGAGCTAGCCTGGAAAGCTGTTGTGCAGCCTCATCTGCCCATGGCACTGCTCGCACAGAGGCACAGAGACTGGGGCTGCTTGCTTGTCTTGTCCCCTCAAACTTCAAACGTAGCTTAGGTGGTCCGTGCCGGGCGCATCCGGCAGCCCTGCTCCGAAAATGCGAACGTCTGCAGATAGTTCGCAGGCAGAAAGTGCTAGCCTGGAAAGCTGTTGCTCAGCCTCATCTGCCCATGGCACTGCTCGCACAGAGGCACAGAGACTGGGGCTGCTTGCTTGTCTTGCCCCCTCAAACTTCAAACGTAGCTTAGGTGGTCCGTGCCGGGCGCATCCGGCAGCCCTGCTCCAAAATTGCGAACGTCTGCAGATAGCTGGCAGGCAGAAAGAGCTAGCCTGGAAAGCTGTTGCTCAGCCTCATCTGCCCATGGCACTGCTCGCACAGAGGCACAGAGACTGGTGCTGCTTGCTTGTTTTGCCCCCTCAAACTTCAAAAGTAGCTTAGGTGGTCCGTGCCGGGCGCCTCCCGCAGCCCTGCTCCAAAAATGCGAACGTCTGCAGATAGCTCGCAGGCAGAAAGAGCTAGCCTGGAAAGCTGTTGCTCAGCCTCATCTGCCCATGGCACTGCTCGCACAGAGGCACAGAGACTGGGGCTGCTTGCTTGTTTTGCCCCCTCAAACTTCAAACGTAGCTTAGGTGGTCCGTGCCGGGCGCCTCCGGCAGCCCTGCTCCGAAAATGCAAACGTCTGCAGATAGCTCGCAGGCAGAAAGAGCTAGCCTGGAAAGCTGTTGCTCAGCCTCATCTGCCCATGGCACTGCTCGCACAGAGGCACAGAGACTGGGGCTGCTTGCTTGTCTTGTCCCCTCAAACTTCAAATGTATCTTAGGTGGTCCGTGCCGGGCGCATCCGGCAGCCCTGCTCCGAAAATGCAAACGTCTGCAGATAGCTCGCAGGCAGAAAGAGCTAGCCTGGAAAGCTGTTGCTCAGCCTCATCTGCCCATGGCACTGCTCGCACAGAGGCACAGAGACTGGGGCTGCTTGCTTGTCTTGTCCCCTCAAACTTCAAACGTAGCTTAGGTGGTCCGTGCCGGGCGCATCCGGCAGCCCTGCTCCGAAAATGCAAACGTCTGCAGATAGCTCGCAGGCAGAAAGAGCTAGCCTGGAAAGCTGTTGCTCAGCCTTATCTGCCCATGGCACTGCTCGCACAGAGGCACAGAGACTGGGGCTGCTTGCTTGTCTTGTCCCCTCAAACTTCAAATGTAGCTTAGGTGGTCCGTGCCGGGCGCCTCCGGCAGCCCTGCTCCGAAAATGCGAACGTCTGCAGATAGCTCGCAGGCAGAAAGAGCTAGCCTGGAAAGCTGTTGCTCAGCCTCATCTGCCCATGGCACTGCTCGCACAGAGGCACAGAGACTGAGGCTGCTTGCTTGTCTTCTCCCTCAAACTTCAAACGTAGCTTAGGTGGTCCGTGCCGGGGTCATCCGGCAGCCCTGCTTCGAAAATGCAAACGTCTGCGGATAGCTCGCAGGCAGAAAGAGCTAGCCTGGAAAGCTGTTGCTCAGCCTCATCTGCCCATGGCACTGCTCGCACAGAGGCACAGAGACTGGGGCTGCTTGCTTGTCTTGTCCCCTCAAACTTCAAACGTAGCTTAGGTGGTCCGTGCCGGGCGCCTCCGGCAGCCCTGCTCCGAAAATGCAAACGTCTGCAGATAGCTCGCAGGCAGAAAGAGCTAGCCTGGAAAGCTGTTGCTCAGCCTCATCTTCCCATTTCACTGCTCGCACAGAGGCACAGAGACTGGGGCTGCTTGCTTGTCTTGTCCCCTCAAACTTCAAATGTAGCTTAGGTGGTACGTGCCGGGCGCATCCTGCAGCCCTGCTCCGAAAATGCGAACGTCTGCAGATAGCTCGCAGGCAGAAAGAGCTAGCCTGGAAAGCTGTTACTCAGCCTCATCTGCCCATGGCACTGCTCGCACAGAGGCACAGAGACTGGGGCTGCTTGCTTGTCTTGTCCCCTCAAACTTCAAACGTAGCTTAGGTGGTCTGTGCCGGGCGCCTCCGGCAGCCCTGCTCCGAAAATGCAAACGTCTGCAGATAGCTCGCAGGCAGAAAGAGCTAGCCTGGAAAGCTGTTGCTCAGCCTCATCTGCCCATGGCACTGCTCGCACAGAGGCACAGAGACTGGGGCTGCTTGCTTGTCTTGTCCCCTCAACCTTCAAACGTAGCTTAGGTGGTCCGTGCCGGGCGCCTCTGGCAGCCCTGCTCCAAAAATGCAAACGTCTGCAGATAGCTCGCAGGCAGAAAGAGCTAGCCTGGAAAGCTGTTGCTCAGCCTCATCTGCCCATGGCACTGCTAGCACAGAGGCACAGAGACTGGGGCTGCTTGCTTGTCTTGCCCCCTCAAACTTCAAACGTAGCTTAGGTGGTCCGTGCCGGGCGCCTCCGGCAGCCCTGCTCCGAAAATGCGAACGTCTGCAGATAGCTCGCAGGCAGAAAGAGCTAGCCTGGAAAGCTGTTGCTCAGCCTCATCTGCCCATGGCACTACTCGCACAGAGGCACAGAGACTGGGGCTGCTTGCTTGTCTTGCCCCCTCAAACTTCAAACGTAGCTTAGGTGGTCTGTGCCGGGCGCCTCCGGCAGCCCTGCTCCAAAAATGCGAACGTCTGCAGATAGCTCGCAGGCAGAAAGAGCTAGCCTGGAAAGCTGTTGCTCAGCCTCATCTGCCCATGGCACTGCTCGCACAGAGGCACAGAGACTGGGGCTGCTTGTTTGTCTTGTCCCCTCAAACTTCAAACGTAGCTTACGTGGTCCGTGCCGGGCGCCTCCGGCAGCCCTGCTCCAAAAATGCGATCGTCTGCAGATAGCTCGCAGGCAGAAAAAGCTATCCTGGAAAGCTGTTGCTCAGCCTCATCTGCCCATGGCACTGCTCTCACAGAGGCACAGAGACTGGGGCTGCTTGCTTGTCTTGTCCCCTCAAACTTCAAATGTAGCTTAGGTGGTCCGTGCCGGGCGCATCCGGCAGCCCTGCTCCGAAAATGCGAACATCTGCAGATAGCTCGCAGGCAGAAAGAGCTAGCCTGGAAAGCTGTTGCTCAGCCTGATCTGCCCATGGCACTGCTCGCACAGAGGCACAGAGACTGAGGCTGCTTGCTTGTCTTCTCCCTCAAACTTCAAACGTAGCTTAGGTGGTCCGTGTTGGAGTCATCCGGCAGCCCTGCTCCGAAAATGCAAACGTCTGCGGATAGCTCGCAGGCAGAAAGAGCTAGCCTGGAAAGCTGTTGCTCAGCCTCATCTGCCCATTTCACTGCTCGCACAGAGGCACTAAGACTGAGGCTGCTTGCTTGTCTTGCCCTCTCAAACTTCAAATGTAGCTTAGGTGGTCCGTGCCGGGCGCCTCCGGCAGCCCTGCTCCGAAAATGCAAACGTCTGCAGATAGCTCGCAGGCAGAAAGAGCTAGCCTGGAAAGCTGTTGCTCAGCCTCATCTGCCCATTTCACTGCTCGCACAGAGGCACAGAGACTGGGGCTGCTTGCTTGTCTTGTCCCCTCAAACTTCAAATGTAGCTTAGGTGGTACGTGCCGGGCGCATCCTGCAGCCCTGCTCCGAAAATGCGAACGTCTGCAGATAGCTCGCAGGCAGAAAGAGCTAGCCTGGAAAGCTGTTACTCAGCCTCATCTGCCCATGGCACTGCTCGCACAGAGGCACAGAGACTGGGGCTGCTTGCTTGTCTTGTCCCCTCAAACTTCAAACGTAGCTTAGGTGGTCTGTGCCGGGCGCCTCCGGCAGCCCTGCTCCGAAAATGCAAACGTCTGCAGATAGCTCGCAGGCAGAAAGAGCTAGCCTGGAAAGCTGTTGCTCAGCCTCATCTGCCCATGGCACTGCTCGCACAGAGGCACAGAGACTGGGGCTGCTTGCTTGTCTTGTCCCCTCAACCTTCAAACGTAGCTTAGGTGGTCCGTGCCGGGCGCCTCTGGCAGCCCTGCTCCAAAAATGCAAACGTCTGCAGATAGCTCGCAGGCAGAAAGAGCTAGCCTGGAAAGCTGTTGCTCAGCCTCATCTGCCCATGGCACTGCTAGCACAGAGGCACAGAGACTGGGGCTGCTTGCTTGTCTTGCCCCCTCAAACTTCAAACGTAGCTTAGGTGGTCCGTGCCGGGCGCCTCCGGCAGCCCTGCTCCGAAAATGCGAACGTCTGCAGATAGCTCGCAGGCAGAAAGAGCTAGCCTGGAAAGCTGTTGCTCAGCCTCATCTGCCCATGGCACTACTCGCACAGAGGCACAGAGACTGGGGCTGCTTGCTTGTCTTGCCCCCTCAAACTTCAAACGTAGCTTAGGTGGTCTGTGCCGGGCGCCTCCGGCAGCCCTGCTCCAAAAATGCGAACGTCTGCAGATAGCTCGCAGGCAGAAAGAGCTAGCCTGGAAAGCTGTTGCTCAGCCTCATCTGCCCATGGCACTGCTCGCACAGAGGCACAGAGACTGGGGCTGCTTGTTTGTCTTGTCCCCTCAAACTTCAAACGTAGCTTACGTGGTCCGTGCCGGGCGCCTCCGGCAGCCCTGCTCCAAAAATGCGATCGTCTGCAGATAGCTCGCAGGCAGAAAAAGCTATCCTGGAAAGCTGTTGTTCAGCCTCATCTGCCCATGGCACTGCTCTCACAGAGGCACAGAGACTGGGGCTGCTTGCTTGTCTTGTCCCCTCAAACTTCAAATGTAGCTTAGGTGGTCCGTGCCGGGCGCATCCGGCAGCCCTGCTCCGAAAATGCGAACGTCTGCAGATAGCTCGCAGGCAGAAAGAGCTAGCCTGGAAAGCTGTTGCTCAGCCTGATCTGCCCATGGCACTGCTCGCACAGAGGCACAGAGACTGAGGCTGCTTGCTTGTCTTCTCCCTCAAACTTCAAACGTAGCTTAGGTGGTCCGTGTTGGAGTCATCCGGCAGCCCTGCTCCGAAAATGCAAACGTCTGCGGATAGCTCGCAGGCAGAAAGAGCTAGCCTGGAAAGCTGTTGCTCAGCCTCATCTGCCCATTTCACTGCTCGCACAGAGGCACTAAGACTGAGGCTGCTTGCTTGTCTTGCCCTCTCAAACTTCAAATGTAGCTTAGGTGGTCCGTGCCGGGCCAATTCGGCAGCCCTGCTCCGAAAATGCAAACGTCTGCAGATAGCTCGCAGGCAGAAAGAGCTAGCCTGGAAAGCTGTTGTGCAGCCTCATCTGCCCATGGCACTGCTCGCACAGAGGCACAGAGACTAGGGCTGCTTGCTTGTCTTGCCCCCTCAAACTTCAAACGTAGCTTAGGTGGTCTGTGAAGGGCGCCTCCGGCAGCCCTGCTCCAAAAATGCGAACGTCTGCAGATAGCTCGCAGGCAGAAAGAGCTAGCCTGGAAAGCTGTTGCTCAGCCTCATCTGCCCATGGCACTGCTCGCACAGAGGCACAGAGACTGGGGCTGCTTGTTTGTCTTGTCCCCTCAAACTTCAAACGTAGCTTACGTGGTCCGTGCCGGGCGCCTCCGGCAGCCCTGCTCCAAAAATGCGATCGTCTGCAGATAGCTCGCAGGCAGAAAAAGCTATCCTGGAAAGCTGTTGCTCAGCCTCATCTGCCCATGGCACTGCTCTCACAGAGGCACAGAGACTGGGGCTGCTTGCTTGTCTTGTCCCCTCAAACTTCAAATGTAGCTTAGGTGGTCCGTGCCGGGCGCATCCGGCAGCCCTGCTCCGAAAATGCGAACGTCTGCAGATAGCTCGCAGACAGAAAGAGCTAGCCTGGAAAGCTGTTGCTCAGCCTGATCTGCCCATGGCACTGCTCGCACAGAGGCACAGAGACTGAGGCTGCTTGCTTGTCTTCTCCCTCAAACTTCAAACGTAGCTTAGGTGGTCCGTGTTGGAGTCATCCGGCAGCCCTGCTCCGAAAATGCAAACGTCTGCGGATAGCTCGCAGGCAGAAAGAGCTAGCCTGGAAAGCTGTTGCTCAGCCTCATCTGCCCATTTCACTGCTCGCACAGAGGCACTAAGACTGAGGCTGCTTGCTTGTCTTGCCCTCTCAACCTTCAAATGTAGCTTAGGTGGTCCGTGCCGGGCCAATTCGGCAGCCCTGCTCCGAAAATGCAAACGTCTGCAGATAGCTCGCAGGCAGAAAGAGCTAGCCTGGAAAGCTGTTGTGCAGCCTCATCTGCCCATGGCACTGCTCGCACAGAGGCACAGAGACTAGGGCTGCTTGCTTGTCTTGTCCCCTCAAACTTCAAACGTAGCTTAGGTGGTCCGTGCCGGGCGCATCTGGCAGCCCTGCTCCGAAAATGCGAACGTCTGCAGATAGCTCGCAGGCAGAAAGAGCTAGCCTGGAAAGCTGTTGCTCAGCCTCATCTGCCCATGGCACTGCTCGCACAGAGGCACAGAGACTGGGGCTGCTTGCTTGTTTTGCCCCCTCAAACTTCAAACGTATCTTAGGTGGTCCGTGCTGGGCGCCTCCGGCAGCCCTGCTCCGAAAATGCAAACGTCTGCAGATAGCTCGCAGGCAGAAAGAGCTAGCCTGGAAAGCTGTTGCTCAGCCTCATCTGCCCATGGCACTGCTCGCACAGAGGCACAGAGACTGGGCCTGCTTGCTTGTCTTGTCCCCTCAAACTTCAAATGTAGCTTAGGTGGTCCGTGCCGGGCGCATCCGGCAGCCCTGCTCCGAAAATGCAAACGTCTGCAGATAGCTCGCAGGCAGAAAGAGCTAGCCTGGAAAGCTGTTGCTCAGCCTCATCTGCCCATGGCACTGCTCGCACAGAGGCACAGAGACTGGGGCTGCTTGCTTGTCTTGTCCCCTCAAACTTCAAACGTAGCTTAGGTGGTCCGTGCCGGGCGCATCCGGCAGCCCTGCTCCGAAAATGCAAACGTCTGCAGATAGCTCGCAGGCAGAAAGAGCTAGCCTGGAAAGCTGTTGCTCAGCCTTATCTGCCCATGGCACTGCTCGCACAGAGGCACAGAGACTGGGGCT
Source organism: Opisthocomus hoazin (assembly GCF_030867145.1). Lineage (NCBI taxonomy): Eukaryota > Metazoa > Chordata > Aves > Opisthocomiformes > Opisthocomidae > Opisthocomus > Opisthocomus hoazin. The sequence goes on from NW_027449006.1 coordinate 279,156, forward strand.
GCTTGCTTGTCTTGTCCCCTCAAACTTCAAACGTAGCTTAGGTGGTCCGTGCCGGGCGCCTCCGGCAGCCCTGCTCCGAAAATGCGAACGTCTGCAGATAGCTCGCAGGCAGAAAGAGCTAGCCTGGAAAGCTGTTGCTCAGCCTCATCTGCCCATGGCACTGCTCGCACAGAGGCACAGAGACTGGGGCTGCTTGCTTGTCTTGTCCCCTCAAACTTCAAACGTAGCTTAGGTGGTCCGTGCCGGGCGCATCCGGCAGCCCTGCTCCGAAAATGCAAACGTCTGCAGATAGCTCGCAGGCAGAAAGAGCTAGCCTGGAAAGCTGTTGCTCAGCCTTATCTGCCCATGGCACTGCTCGCACAGAGGCACAGAGACTGGGGCTGCTTGCTTGTCTTGTCCCCTCAAACTTCAAATGTAGCTTAGGTGGTCCGTGCCGGGCGCCTCCGGCAGCCCTGCTCCGAAAATGCGAACGTCTGCAGATAGCTCGCAGGCAGAAAGAGCTAGCCTGGAAAGCTGTTGCTCAGCCTCATCTGCCCATGGCACTGCTCGCACAGAGGCACAGAGACTGAGGCTGCTTGCTTGTCTTGTCCCCTCAAACTTCAAACGTAACTTAGGTTTTCCGTGCCGGGCGCCTCCGGCAGCCCTGCTCCGAAATAGCAAACGTCTGCAGATAGCTCGCAGGCAGAAAGAGCTAGCCTGGAAAGCTGTTGCTCAGCCTCATCTGCCCATGGCACTGCTCGCACAGAGGCACAGAGACTGGGGCTGCTTGCTTGTCTTGTCCCCTCAACCTTCAAACGTAGCTTAGGTGGTCCGTGCCGGGCGCCTCTGGCAGCCCTGCTCCAAAAATGCAAACGTCTGCAGATAGCTCGCAGGCAGAAAGAGCTAGCCTGGAAAGCTGTTGCTCAGCCTCATCTGCCCATGGCACTGCTCGCACAGAGGCACAGAGACTGGGGCTGCTTGCTTGTCTTGTCCCCTCAAACTTCAAATGTAGCTTAGGTGGTCCGTGCCGGGCGCATCCGTCAGCCCTGCTCCGAAAATGCGAACGTCTGCAGATAGCTCGCAGGCAGAAAGAGCTAGCCTGGAAAGCTGTTGCTCAGCCTCATCTGCCCATGGCACTGCTCGCACAGAGGCACAGAGACTGGGGCTGCTTGCTTGTCTTGCCCCCTCAAACTTCAAACGTAGCTTAGGTGGTCCGTGCCGGGCGCCTCCGGCAGCCCTGCTCCGAAAATGCGAACGTCTGCAGATAGCTCGCAGGCAGAAAGAGCTAGCCTGGAAAGCTGTTGCTCAGCCTCATCTGCCCATGGCACTACTCGCACAGAGGCACAGAGACTGGGGCTGCTTGCTTGTCTTGCCCCCTCAAACTTCAAACGTAGCTTAGGTGGTCTGTGCCGGGCGCCTCCGGCAGCCCTGCTCCAAAAATGCGAACGTCTGCAGATAGCTCGCAGGCAGAAAGAGCTAGCCTGGAAAGCTGTTGCTCAGCCTCATCTGCCCATGGCACTGCTCGCACAGAGGCACAGAGACTGGGGCTGCTTGCTTGTCTTGTCCCCTCAAACTTCAAACGTAGCTTACGTGGTCCGTGCCGGGCGCCTCCGGCAGCCCTGCTCCGAAATAGCAAACGTCTGCAGATAGCTCGCAGGCAGAAAGAGCTAGCCTGGAAAGCTGTTGCTCAGCCTCATCTGCCCATGGCACTGCTCTCACAGAGGCACAGAGACTGGGGCTGCTTGCTTGTCTTGTCCCCTCAACCTTCAAACGTAGCTTAGGTGGTCCGTGCCGGGCGCCTCTGGCAGCCCTGCTCCAAAAATGCAAACGTCTGCAGATAGCTCGCAGGCAGAAAGAGCTAGCCTGGAAAGCTGTTGCTCAGCCTCATCTGCCCATGGCACTGCTCGCACAGAGGCACAGAGACTGGGGCTGCTTGCTTGTCTTGTCCCCTCAAACTTCAAATGTAGCTTAGGTGGTCCGTGCCGGGCGCATCCGTCAGCCCTGCTCCGAAAATGCGAACGTCTGCAGATAGCTCGCAGGCAGAAAGAGCTAGCCTGGAAAGCTGTTGCTCAGCCTCATCTGCCCATGGCACTGCTCGCACAGAGGCACAGAGACTGTGGCTGCGTGCTTGTCTTCCCCCTCAAACTTCAAACGTAGCTTAGGTGGTCTGTGCCGGGCGCCTCCGGCAGCCCTGCTCCAAAAATGCGAACGTCTGCAGATAGCTCGCAGGCAGAAAGAGCTAGCCTGGAAAGCTGTTGCTCAGCCTCATCTGCCCATGGCACTGCTCGCACAGAGGCACAGAGACTGGGGCTGCTTGCTTGTCTTGCCCCCTCAAACTTCAAACGTAGCTTAGGTGGTCCGTGCCGGGCGCCTCCGGCAGCCCTGCTCCGAAAATCCGAACGTCTGCAGATAGCTCGCAGGCAGAAAGAGCTAGCCTGGAAAGCTGTTGCTCAGCCTCATCTGCCCATGGCACTACTCGCACAGAGGCACAGAGACTGGGGCTGCTTGCTTGTCTTGCCCCCTCAAACTTCAAACGTAGCTTAGGTGGTCTGTGCCGGGCGCCTCCGGCAGCCCTGCTCCGAAAATGCGAACGTCTGCAGATAGCTCGCAGGCAGAAAGAGCTAGCCTGGAAAGCTGTTGCTCAGCCTGATCTGCCCATGGCACTGCTCGCACAGAGGCACAGAGACTGGGGCTGCTTGCTTGTCTTCTCCCTCAAACTTCAAACGTAGCTTAGGTGGTCCGTGTTGGAGTCATCCGACAGCCCTGCTCCGAAAATGCAAACGTCTGCGGATAGCTCGCAGGCAGAAAGAGCTAGCCTGGAAAGCTGTTGCTCAGCCTCATCTGCCCATTTCACTGCTCGCACAGAGGCACAGAGACTGAGGCTGCTTGCTTGTCTTGCCCTCTCAAACTTCAAATGTAGCTTAGGTGGTCCGTGCCGGGCGCATCCTGCAGCCCTGCTCCGAAAATGCAAACGTCTGCAGATAGCTCGCAGGCAGAAAGAGCTAGCCTGGAAAGCTGTTGTGCAGCCTCATCTGCCCATGGCACTGCTCGCACAGAGGCACAGAGACTAGGGCTGCTTGCTTGTCTTGTCCCCTCAAACTTCAAACGTAGCTTAGGTGGTACGTGCCGGGTGCATCTGGCAGCCCTGCTCCGAAAATGCGAACGTCTGCAGATAGCTCGCAGGCAGAAAGAGCTAGCCTGGAAAGCTGTTGCTCAGCCTCATCTGCCCATGGCACTGCTCGCACAGAGGCACAGAGACTGGGGCTGCTTGCTTGTCTTGCCCCCTCAAACTTCAAACGTAGCTTAGGTGGTCCGTGCCGGGCGCATCCGGCAGCCCTGCTCCAAAATTGCGAACGTCTGCAGATAGCTGGCAGGCAGAAAGAGCTAGCCTGGAAAGCTGTTGCTCAGCCTCATCTGCCCATGGCACTGCTCGCACAGAGGCACAGAGACTGGGGCTGCTTGCTTGTTTTGCCCCCTCAAACTTCAAAAGTAGCTTAGGTGGTCCGTGCCGGGCGCCGCCCGCAGCCCTCCTCCAAAAATGCGAACGTCTGCAGATAGCTCGCAGGCAGAAAGAGCTAGCCTGGAAAGCTGTTGCTCAGCCTCATCTGCCCATGGCACTGCTCGCACAGAGGCACAGAGACTGGGGCTGCTTGCTTGTCTTGTCCCCTCAACCTTCAAACGTAGCTTAGGTGGTCTGTGCCGGGCGCATCCGGCAGCCCTGCTCCGAAAATGCAAACGTCTGCAGATAGCTCGCAGGCAGAAAGAGCTAGCCTGGAAAGCTGTTGCTCAGCCTCATCTGCCCATGGCACTGCTCGCACAGAGGCACAGAGACTGGGCCTGCTTGCTTGTCTTGTCCCCTCAAACTTCAAATGTAGCTTAGGTGGTCCGTGCCGGGCGCATCCGGCAGCCCTGCTCCGAAAATGCAAACGTCTGCAGATAGCTCGCAGGCAGAAAGAGCTAGCCTGGAAAGCTGTTGCTCAGCCTCATCTGCCCATGGCACTGCTCGCACAGAGGCACAGAGACTGGGGCTGCTTGCTTGTCTTGTCCCCTCAAACTTCAAACGTAGCTTAGGTGGTCCGTGCCGGGCGCATCCGGCAGCCCTGCTCCGAAAATGCAAACGTCTGCAGATAGCTCGCAGGCAGAAAGAGCTAGCCTGGAAAGCTGTTGCTCAGCCTTATCTGCCCATGGCACTGCTCGCACAGAGGCACAGAGACTGGGGCTGCTTGCTTGTCTTGTCCCCTCAAACTTCAAATGTAGCTTAGGTGGTCCGTGCCGGGCGCCTCCGGCAGCCCTGCTCCGAAAATGCGAACGTCTGCAGATAGCTCGCAGGCAGAAAGAGCTAGCCTGGAAAGCTGTTGCTCAGCCTCATCTGCCCATGGCACTGCTCGCACAGAGGCACAGAGACTGAGGCTGCTTGCTTGTCTTGTCCCCTCAAACTTCAAACGTAACTTAGGTTTTCCGTGCCGGGCGCCTCCGGCAGCCCTGCTCCGAAATAGCAAACGTCTGCAGATAGCTCGCAGGCAGAAAGAGCTAGCCTGGAAAGCTGTTGCTCAGCCTCATCTGCCCATGGCACTGCTCGCACAGAGGCACAGAGACTGGGGCTGCTTGCTTGTCTTGTCCCCTCAACCTTCAAACGTAGCTTAGGTGGTCCGTGCCGGGCGCCTCTGGCAGCCCTGCTCCAAAAATGCAAACGTCTGCAGATAGCTCGCAGGCAGAAAGAGCTAGCCTGGAAAGCTGTTGCTCAGCCTCATCTGCCCATGGCACTGCTCGCACAGAGGCACAGAGACTGGGGCTGCTTGCTTGTCTTGTCCCCTCAAACTTCAAATGTAGCTTAGGTGGTCCGTGCCGGGCGCATCCGTCAGCACTGCTCCGAAAATGCGAACGTCTGCAGATAGCTCGCAGGCAGAAAGAGCTAGCCTGGAAAGCTGTTGCTCAGCCTCATCTGCCCATGGCACTGCTCGCACAGAGGCACAGAGACTGGGGCTGCTTGCTTGTCTTGCCCCCTCAAACTTCAAACGTAGCTTAGGTGGTCCGTGCCGGGCGCCTCCGGCAGCCCTGCTCCGAAAATGCGAACGTCTGCAGATAGCTCGCAGGCAGAAAGAGCTAGCCTGGAAAGCTGTTGCTCAGCCTCATCTGCCCATGGCACTACTCGCACAGAGGCACAGAGACTGGGGCTGCTTGCTTGTCTTGCCCCCTCAAACTTCAAACGTAGCTTAGGTGGTCTGTGCCGGGCGCCTCCGGCAGCCCTGCTCCAAAAATGCGAACGTCTGCAGATAGCTCGCAGGCAGAAAGAGCTAGCCTGGAAAGCTGTTGCTCAGCCTCATCTGCCCATGGCACTGCTCGCACAGAGGCACAGAGACTGGGGCTGCTTGCTTGTCTTGTCCCCTCAAACTTCAAACGTAGCTTACGTGGTCCGTGCCGGGCGCCTCCGGCAGCCCTGCTCCGAAATAGCAAACGTCTGCAGATAGCTCGCAGGCAGAAAGAGCTAGCCTGGAAAGCTGTTGCTCAGCCTCATCTGCCCATGGCACTGCTCTCACAGAGGCACAGAGACTGGGGCTGCTTGCTTGTCTTGTCCCCTCAACCTTCAAACGTAGCTTAGGTGGTCCGTGCCGGGCGCCTCTGGCAGCCCTGCTCCAAAAATGCAAACGTCTGCAGATAGCTCGCAGGCAGAAAGAGCTAGCCTGGAAAGCTGTTGCTCAGCCTCATCTGCCCATGGCACTGCTCGCACAGAGGCACAGAGACTGGGGCTGCTTGCTTGTCTTGTCCCCTCAAACTTCAAATGTAGCTTAGGTGGTCCGTGCCGGGCGCATCCGTCAGCCCTGCTCCGAAAATGCGAACGTCTGCAGATAGCTCGCAGGCAGAAAGAGCTAGCCTGGAAAGCTGTTGCTCAGCCTCATCTGCCCATGGCACTGCTCGCACAGAGGCACAGAGACTGTGGCTGCGTGCTTGTCTTCCCCCTCAAACTTCAAACGTAGCTTAGGTGGTCTGTGCCGGGCGCCTCCGGCAGCCCTGCTCCAAAAATGCGAACGTCTGCAGATAGCTCGCAGGCAGAAAGAGCTAGCCTGGAAAGCTGTTGCTCAGCCTCATCTGCCCATGGCACTGCTCGCACAGAGGCACAGAGACTGGGGCTGCTTGCTTGTCTTGCCCCCTCAAACTTCAAACGTAGCTTAGGTGGTCCGTGCCGGGCGCCTCCGGCAGCCCTGCTCCGAAAATCCGAACGTCTGCAGATAGCTCGCAGGCAGAAAGAGCTAGCCTGGAAAGCTGTTGCTCAGCCTCATCTGCCCATGGCACTACTTGCACAGAGGCACAGAGACTGGGGCTGCTTGCTTGTCTTGCCCCCTCAAACTTCAAACGTAGCTTAGGTGGTCTGTGCCGGGCGCCTCCGGCAGCCCTGCTCCGAAAATGCGAACGTCTGCAGATAGCTCGCAGGCAGAAAGAGCTAGCCTGGAAAGCTGTTGCTCAGCCTCATCTGCCCATGGCACTGCTCGCACAGAGGCACAGAGACTGGGGCTGCTTGCTTGTCTTCTCCCTCAAACTTCAAACGTAGCTTAGGTGGTCCGTGTTGGAGTCATCCGACAGCCCTGCTCCGAAAATGCAAACGTCTGCGGATAGCTCGCAGGCAGAAAGAGCTAGCCTGGAAAGCTGTTGCTCAGCCTCATCTGCCCATTTCACTGCTCGCACAGAGGCACAGAGACTGAGGCTGCTTGCTTGTCTTGCCCTCTCAAACTTCAAATGTAGCTTAGGTGGTCCGTGCCGGGCGCATCCTGCAGCCCTGCTCCGAAAATGCAAACGTCTGCAGATAGCTCGCAGGCAGAAAGAGCTAGCCTGGAAAGCTGTTGTGCAGCCTCATCTGCCCATGGCACTGCTCGCACAGAGGCACAGAGACTAGGGCTGCTTGCTTGTCTTGTCCCCTCAAACTTCAAACGTAGCTTAGGTGGTACGTGCCGGGTGCATCTGGCAGCCCTGCTCCGAAAATGCGAACGTCTGCAGATAGCTCGCAGGCAGAAAGAGCTAGCCTGGAAAGCTGTTGCTCAGCCTCATCTGCCCATGGCACTGCTCGCACAGAGGCACAGAGACTGGGGCTGCTTGCTTGTCTTGCCCCCTCAAACTTCAAACGTAGCTTAGGTGGTCCGTGCCGGGCGCATCCGGCAGCCCTGCTCCAAAATTGCGAACGTCTGCAGATAGCTGGCAGGCAGAAAGAGCTAGCCTGGAAAGCTGTTGCTCAGCCTCATCTGCCCATGGCACTGTTCGCACAGAGGCACAGAGACTGGGGCTGCTTGCTTGTTTTGCCCCCTCAAACTTCAAAAGTAGCTTAGGTGGTCCGTGCCAGGCGCCGCCCGCAGCCCTCCTCCAAAAATGCGAACGTCTGCAGATAGCTCGCAGGCAGAAAGAGCTAGCCTGGAAAGCTGTTGCTCAGCCTCATCTGCCCATGGCACTGCTCGCACAGAGGCACAGAGACTGGGGCTGCTTGCTTGTCTTGTCCCCTCAACCTTCAAACGTAGCTTAGGTGGTCTGTGCCGGGCGCATCCGGCAGCCCTGCTCCGAAAATGCAAACGTCTGCAGATAGCTCGCAGGCAGAAAGAGCTAGCCTGGAAAGCTGTTGCTCAGCCTCATCTGCCCATGGCACTGCTCGCACAGAGGCACAGAGACTGGGCCTGCTTGCTTGTCTTGTCCCCTCAAACTTCAAATGTAGCTTAGGTGTTCCGTGCCGGGCGCCTCCGGCAGCCCTGCTCCGAAAATGCAAACGTCTGCAGATAGCTCGCAGGCAGAAAGAGCTAGCCTGGAAAGCTGTTGCTCAGCCTCATCTGCCCATTTCACTGCTCGCACAGAGGCACAGAGACTGAGGCTGCTTGCTTGTCTTGCCCTCTCAAACTTCAAATGTAGCTTAGGTGGTCCGTGCCGGGCGCATCCTGCAGCCCTGCTCCGAAAATGCAAACGTCTGCAGATAGCTCGCAGGCAGAAAGAGCTAGCCTGGAAAGCTGTTGTGCAGCCTCATCTGCCCATGGCACTGCTCGCACAGAGGCACAGAGACTAGGGCTGCTTGCTTGTCTTGTCCCCTCAAACTTCAAACGTAGCTTAGGTGGTACGTGCCGGGTGCATCTGGCAGCCCTGCTCCGAAAATGCGAACGTCTGCAGATAGCTCGCAGGCAGAAAGAGCTAGCCTGGAAAGCTGTTGCTCAGCCTCATCTGCCCATGGCACTGCTCGCACAGAGGCACAGAGACTGGGGCTGCTTGCTTGTCTTGCCCCCTCAAACTTCAAACGTAGCTTAGGTGGTCCGTGCCGGGCGCATCCGGCAGCCCTGCTCCAAAATTGCGAACGTCTGCAGATAGCTGGCAGGCAGAAAGAGCTAGCCTGGAAAGGTGTTGCTCAGCCTCATCTGCCCATGGCACTGCTCGCACAGAGGCACAGAGACTGGGGCTGCTTGCTTGTTTTGCCCCCTCAAACTTCAAAAGTAGCTTAGGTGGTCCGTGCCGGGCGCCGCCCGCAGCCCTCCTCCAAAAATGCGAACGTCTGCAGATAGCTCGCAGGCAGAAAGAGCTAGCCTGGAAAGCTGTTGCTCAGCCTCATCTGCCCATGGCACTGCTCGCACAGAGGCACAGAGACTGGGGCTGCTTGCTTGTTTTGCCCCCTCAAACTTCAAACGTAGCTTAGGTGGTCCGTGCTGGGCGCCTCCGGCAGCCCTGCTCCGAAAATGCAAACGTCTGCAGATAGCTCGCAGGCAGAAAGAGCTAGCCTGGAAAGCTGTTGCTCAGCCTCATCTGCCCATGGCACTGCTCGCACAGAGGCACAGAGACTGGGCCTGCTTGCTTGTCTTGTCCCCTCAAACTTCAAATGTAGCTTAGGTGGTCCGTGCCGGGCGCCTCCGGCAGCCCTGCTCCGAAAATGCAAACGTCTGCAGATAGCTCGCAGGCAGAAAGAGCTAGCCTGGAAAGCTGTTGCTCAGCCTCATCTGCCCATGGCACTGCTCGCACAGAGGCACAGAGACTGGGGCTGCTTGCTTGTCTTGTCCCCTCAAACTTCAAACGTAGCTTAGGTGGTCCGTGCCGGGCGCATCCGGCAGCCCTGCTCCGAAAATGCAAACGTCTGCAGATAGCTCGCAGGCAGAAAGAGCTAGCCTGGAAAGCTGTTGCTCAGCCTTATCTGCCCATGGCACTGCTCGCACAGAGGCACAGAGACTGGGGCTGCTTGCTTGTCTTGTCCCCTCAAACTTCAAATGTAGCTTAGGTGGTCCGTGCCGGGCGCCTCCGGCAGCCCTGCTCCGAAAATGCGAACGTCTGCAGATAGCTCGCAGGCAGAAAGAGCTAGCCTGGAAAGCTGTTGCTCAGCCTCATCTGCCCATGGCACTGCTCGCACAGAGGCACAGAGACTGGGCCTGCTTGCTTGTCTTGTCCCCTCAAACTTCAAATGTAGCTTAGGTGGTCCGTGCCGGGCGCCTCCGGCAGCCCTGCTCCGAAAATGCAAACGTCTGCAGATAGCTCGCAGGCAGAAAGAGCTAGCCTGGAAAGCTGTTGCTCAGCCTCATCTGCCCATGGCACTGCTCGCACAGAGGCACAGAGACTGGGGCTGCTTGCTTGTCTTGTCCCCTCAAACTTCAAACGTAGCTTAGGTGGTCCGTGCCGGGCGCATCCGGCAGCCCTGCTCCGAAAATGCAAACGTCTGCAGATAGCTCGCAGGCAGAAAGAGCTAGCCTGGAAAGCTGTTGCTCAGCCTTATCTGCCCATGGCACTGCTCGCACAGAGGCACAGAGACTGGGGCTGCTTGCTTGTCTTGTCCCCTCAAACTTCAAATGTAGCTTAGGTGGTCCGTGCCGGGCGCCTCCGGCAGCCCTGCTCCGAAAATGCGAACGTCTGCAGATAGCTCGCAGGCAGAAAGAGCTAGCCTGGAAAGCTGTTGCTCAGCCTCATCTGCCCATGGCACTGCTCGCACAGAGGCACAGAGACTGGGGCTGCTTGCTTGTCTTGTCCCCTCAAACTTCAAACGTAGCTTAGGTGGTCCGTGCCGGGCGCATCCGGCAGCCCTGCTCCGAAAATGCAAACGTCTGCAGATAGCTCGCAGGCAGAAAGAGCTAGCCTGGAAAGCTGTTGCTCAGCCTTATCTCCCCATGGCACTGCTCGCACAGAGGCACAGAGACTGGGGCTGCTTGCTTGTCTTGTCCCCTCAAACTTCAAATGTAGCTTAGGTGGTCCGTGCCGGGCGCCTCCGGCAGCCCTGCTCCGAAAATGCGAACGTCTGCAGATAGCTCGCAGGCAGAAAGAGCTAGCCTGGAAAGCTGTTGCTCAGCCTCATCTGCCCATGGCACTGCTCGCACAGAGGCACAGAGACTGGGGCTGCTTGCTTGTCTTGTCCCCTCAAACTTCAAACGTAACTTAGGTTTTCCGTGCCGGGCGCCTCCGGCAGCCCTGCTCCGAAATAGCAAACGTCTGCAGATAGCTCGCAGGCAGAAAGAGCTAGCCTGGAAAGCTGTTGCTCAGCCTCATCTGCCCATGGCACTGCTCGCACAGAGGCACAGAGACTGGGGCTGCTTGCTTGTCTTGTCCCCTCAACCTTCAAACGTAGCTTAGGTGGTCCGTGCCGGGCGCCTCTGGCAGCCCTGCTCCAAAAATGCAAACGTCTGCAGATAGCTCGCAGGCAGAAAGAGCTAGCCTGGAAAGCTGTTGCTCAGCCTCATCTGCCCATGGCACTGCTCGCACAGAGGCACAGAGACTGGGGCTGCTTGCTTGTCTTGTCCCCTCAAACTTCAAATGTAGCTTAGGTGGTCCGTGCCGGGCGCATCCGTCAGCCCTGCTCCGAAAATGCGAACGTCTGCAGATAGCTCGCAGGCAGAAAGAGCTAGCCTGGAAAGCTGTTGCTCAGCCTCATCTGCCCATGGCACTGCTCGCACAGAGGCACAGAGACTGTGGCTGCGTGCTTGTCTTCCCCCTCAAACTTCAAACGTAGCTTAGGTGGTCTGTGCCGGGCGCCTCCGGCAGCCCTGCTCCGAAAATGCGAACGTCTGCAGATAGCTCGCAGGCAGAAAGAGCTAGCCTGGAAAGCTGTTGCTCAGCCTCATCTGCCCATGGCACTGCTCGCACAGAGGCACAGAGACTGGGGCTGCTTGCTTGTCTTGTCCCCTCAAACTTCAAATGTAGCTTAAGTGGTCCGTGCCGGGCGCCTCCGGCAGCCCTGCTCCGAAAATGCGAACGTCTGCAGATAGCTCGCAGGCAGAAAGAGCTAGCCTGGAAAGCTGTTGCTCAGCCTCATCTGCCCATGGCACTGCTCGCACAGAGGCACAGAGACTGAGGCTGCTTGCTTGTCTTGTCCCCTCAAACTTCAAACGTATCGTAGGTGGTCCGTGCCGGGCGCCTCCGGCAGCCCTGCTCCGAAAATGCAAAGGTCTGCAGATAGCTCGCAGGCAGAAAGAGCTAGCCTGGAAAGCTGTTGCTCAGCCTCATCTGCCCATGGCACTGCTCGCACAGAGGCACAGAGACTGGGGCTGCTTGCTTGTCTTGTCCCCTCAAACTTCAAACGTAGCTTAGGTGGTCCGTGCCGGGCGCCTCCGGCAGCCCTGCTCCGAAAATGCGAACGTCTGCAGATAGCTCGCAGGCAGAAAGAGCTAGCCTGGAAAGCTGTTGCTCAGCCTCATCTGCCCATGGCACTACTCGCACAGAGGCACAGAGACTGGGGCTGCTTGCTTGTCTTGCCCCCTCAAACTTCAAACGTAGCTTAGGTGGTCTGTGCCGGGCGCCTCCGGCAGCCCTGCTCCAAAAATGCGAACGTCTGCAGATAGCTCGCAGGCAGAAAGAGCTAGCCTGGAAAGCTGTTGCTCAGCCTCATCTGCCCATGGCACTGCTCGCACAGAGGCACAGAGACTGGGGCTGCTTGCTTGTCTTGTCCCCTCAAACTTCAAACGTAGCTTACGTGGTCCGTGCCGGGCGCATCCGGCAGCCCTGCTCCAAAAATGCGATCGTCTGCAGATAGCTCGCAGGCAGAAAAAGCTATCCTGGAAAGCTGTTGCTCAGCCTCATCTGCCCATGGCACTGCTCTCACAGAGGCACAGAGACTGGGGCTGCTTGCTTGTCTTGTCCCGTCAAACTTCAAATGTAGCTTAGGTCGTCCGTGCCGGGCGCATCCGGCAGCCCTGCTCCGAAAATGCGAACGTCTGCAGATAGCTCGCAGGCAGAAAGAGCTAGCCTGGAAAGCTGTTGCTCAGCCTCATCTGCCCATGGCACTGCTCGCACAGAGGCACAGAGACTGAGGCTGCTTGCTTGTCTTCTCCCTCAAACTTCAAACGTAGCTTAGGTGGTCCGTGTTGGAGTCATCCGGCAGCCCTGCTCCGAAAATGCAAACGTCTGCGGATAGCTCGCAGGCAGAAAGAGCTAGCCTGGAAAGCTGTTGCTCAGCCTCATCTGCCCATTTCACTGCTCGCACAGAGGCACAGAGACTGAGGCTGCTTGCTTGTCTTGCCCTCTCAAACTTCAAATGTAGCTTAGGTGGTCCGTGCCGGGCGCCTCCGGCAGCCCTGCTCCAAAAATGCAAACGTCTGCAGATAGCTCGCAGGCAGAAAGAGCTAGCCTGGAAAGCTGTTGTGCAGCCTCATCTGCCCATGGCACTGCTCGCACAGAGGCACAGAGACTGGGGCTGCTTGCTTGTCTTGTCCCCTCAAACTTCAAACGTAGCTTAGGTGGTCCGTGCCGGGCGCATCCGGCAGCCCTGCTCCGAAAATGCGAACGTCTGCAGATAGTTCGCAGGCAGAAAGAGCTAGACTGGAGAGCTGTTGCTCAGCCTCATCTGCCCATGGCACTGCTCGCACAGAGGCACAGAGACTGGTGCTGCTTGCTTGTTTTGCCCCCTCAAACTTCAAAAGTAGCTTAGGTGGTCCGTGCCGGGCGCCTCCCGCAGCCCTGCTCCAAAAATGCGAACGTCTGCAGATAGCTCGCAGGCAGAAAGAGCTAGCCTGGAAAGCTGTTGCTCAGCCTCATCTGCCCATGGCACTGCTCGCACAGAGGCACAGAGACTGGGGCTGCTTGCTTGTTTTGCCCCCTCAAACTTCAAACGTAGCTTAGGTGGTCCGTGCCGGGCGCCTCCGGCAGCCCTGCTCCGAAAATGCAAACGTCTGCGGATAGCTCGCAGGCAGAAAGAGCTAGCCTGGAAAGCTGTTGCTCAGCCTCATCTGCCCATGGCACTGCTCGCACAGAGGCACAGAGACTGGGGCTGCTTGCTTGTCTTGTCCCCTCAACCTTCAAACGTAGCTTAGGTGGTCTGTGCCGGGCGCATCCGGCAGCCCTGCTCCGAAAATGCAAACGTCTGCAGATAGCTCGCAGGCAGAAAGAGCTAGCCTGGAAAGCTGTTGCTCAGCCTCATCTGCCCATGGCACTGCTCGCACAGAGGCACAGAGACTGGGGCTGCTTGCTTGTCTTGTCCCCTCAAACTTCAAACGTAGCTTAGGTGGTCCGTGCCGGGCGCATCCGGCAGCCCTGCTCCGAAAATGCAAACGTCTGCAGATAGCTCGCAGGCAGAAAGAGCTAGCCTGGAAAGCTGTTGCTCAGCCTTATCTGCCCATGGCACTGCTCGCACAGAGGCCCAGAGACTGGGGCTGCTTGCTTGTCTTGTCCCCTCAAACTTCAAATGTAGCTTAGGTGGTCCGTGCCGGGCGCATCCGGCAGCCCTGCTCCGAAAATGCGAACGTCTGCAGATAGCTCGCAGGCAGAAAGAGCTAGCCTGGAAAGCTGTTGCTCAGCCTCATCTGCCCATGGCACTGCTCGCACAGAGGCACAGAGACTGAGGCTGCTTGCTTGTCTTCTCCCTCAAACTTCAAACGTAGCTTAGGTGGTCCGTGCCGGGGTCATCCGGCAGCCCTGCTCCGAAAATGCAAACGTCTGCGGATAGCTCGCAGGCAGAAAGAGCTAGCCTGGAAAGCTGTTGCTCAGCCTCATCTGCCCATGGCACTGCTCGCACAGAGGCACAGAGACTGGGGCTGCTTGCTTGTCTTGTCCCCTCAAACTTCAAATGTAGCTTAGGTGGTTAATGCCGGGCGCATCCATCAGCCCTGCTCCGAAAATGCGAACGTCTGCAGATAGCTCGCAGGCAGAAAGAGCTAGCCTGGAAAGCTGTTGCTCAGCCTCATCTGCCCATTTCACTGCTCGCACAGAGGCACAGAGACTGGGGCTGCTTGCTTGTCTTGTCCCCTCAAACTTCAAATGTAGCTTAGGTGGTCCGTGCCGGGCGCATCCTGCAGCCCTGCTCCGAAAATGCGAACGTCTGCAGATAGCTCGCAGGCAGAAAGAGCTAGCCTGGAAAGCTGTTACTCAGCCTCATCTGCCCATGGCACTGCTCGCACAGAGGCACAGAGACTGGGGCTGCTTGCTTGTCTTGTCCCCTCAAACTTCAAACGTAGCTTAGGTGGTCTGTGCCGGGCGCCTCCGGCAGCCCTGCTCCGAAAATGCAAACGTCTGCGGATAGCTCGCAGGCAGAAAGAGCTAGCCTGGAAAGCTGTTGCTCAGCCTCATCTGCCCATGGCACTGCTCGCACAGAGGCACAGAGACTGGGGCTGCTTGCTTGTCTTGTCCCCTCAACCTTCAAACGTAGCTTAGGTGGTCTGTGCCGGGCGCATCCGGCAGCCCTGCTCCGAAAATGCAAACGTCTGCAGATAGCTCGCAGGCAGAAAGAGCTAGCCTGGAAAGCTGTTGCTCAGCCTCATCTGCCCATGGCACTGCTCGCACAGAGGCACAGATACTGGGGCTGCTTGCTTGTGTTGTCCCCTCAAACTTCAAACGTAGCTTAGGTGGTCCGTGCCGGGCGCATCCGGCAGCCCTGCTCCGAAAATGCAAACGTCTGCAGATAGCTCGCAGGCAGAAAGAGCTAGCCTGGAAAGCTGTTGCTCAGCCTTATCTGCCCATGGCACTGCTCGCACAGAGGCCCAGAGACTGGGGCTGCTTGCTTGTCTTGTCCCCTCAAACTTCAAATGTAGCTTAGGTGGTCCGTGCCGGGCGCATCCGGCAGCCCTGCTCCGAAAATGCGAACGTCTGCAGATAGCTCGCAGGCAGAAAGAGCTAGCCTGGAAAGCTGTTGCTCAGCCTCATCTGCCCATGGCACTGCTCGCACAGAGGCACAGAGACTGAGGCTGCTTGCTTGTCTTCTCCCTCAAACTTCAAACGTAGCTTAGGTGGTCCGTGCCGGGGTCATCCGGCAGCCCTGCTCCGAAAATTCAAACGTCTGCGGATAGCTCGCAGGCAGAAAGAGCTAGCCTGGAAAGCTGTTGCTCAGCCTCATCTGCCCATGGCACTGCTCGCACAGAGGCACAGAGACTGGGGCTGCTTGCTTGTCTTGTCCCCTCAAACTTCAAACGTAGCTTAGGTGGTCTGTGCCGGGCGCCTCCGGCAGCCCTGCTCCGAAAATGCAAACGTCTGCAGATAGCTCGCAGGCAGAAAGAGCTAGCCTGGAAAGCTGTTGCTCAGCCTCATCTGCCCATGGCACTGCTCGCACAGAGGCACAGAGACTGGGGCTGCTTGCTTGTCTTGTCCCCTCAAACTTCAAATGTAGCTTAGGTGGTTAATGCCGGGCGCATCCATCAGCCCTGCTCCGAAAATGCGAACGTCTGCAGATAGCTCGCAGGCAGAAAGAGCTAGCCTGGAAAGCTGTTGCTCAGCCTCATCTGCCCATTTCACTGCTCGCACAGAGGCCCAGAGACTGGGGCTGCTTGCTTGTCTTGTCCCCTCAAACTTCAAACGTAGCTTAGGTGGTCCGTGCCGGGCGCATCCGGCAGCCCTGCTCCGAAAATGCGAACGTCTGCAGATAGCTCGCAGGCAGAAAGAGCTAGCCTGGAAAGCTGTTGCTCAGCCTCATCTGCCCATGGCACTGCTCGCACAGAGGCACAGAGACTGAGGCTGCTTGCTTGTCTTCTCCCTCAAACTTCAAACGTAGCTTAGGTGGTCCGTGCCGGGGTCATCCGGCAGCCCTGCTCCGAAAATGCAAACGTCTGCGGATAGCTCGCAGGCAGAAAGAGCTAGCCTGGAAAGCTGTTGCTCAGCCTCATCTGCCCATGGCACTGCTCGCACAGAGGCACAGAGACTGGGGCTGCTTGCTTGTCTTGTCCCCTCAAACTTCAAACGTAGCTTAGGTGGTCCGTGCCAGGCGCCTCCGGCAGCCCTGCTCCGAAAATGCAAACGTCTGCAGATAGCTCGCAGGCAGAAAGAGCTAGCCTGGAAAGCTGTTGCTCAGCCTCATCTGCCCATGGCACTGCTCGCACAGAGGCACAGAGACTGGGGCTGCTTGCTTGTCTTGTCCCCTCAAACTTCAAATGTAGCTTAGGTGGTCCATGCCGGGCGCATCCATCAGCCCTGCTCCGAAAATGCGAACGTCTGCAGATAGCTCGCAGGCAGAAAGAGCTAGCCTGGAAAGCTGTTGCTCAGCCTCATCTGCCCATTTCACTGCTCGCACAGAGGCACAGAGACTGGGGCTGCTTGCTTGTCTTGTCCCCTCAAACTTCAAATGTAGCTTAGGTGGTCCGTGCCGGGCGCATCCTGCAGCCCTGCTCCGAAAATGCGAACGTCTGCAGATAGCTCGCAGGCAGAAAGAGCTAGCCTGGAAAGCTGTTACTCAGCCTCATCTGCCCATGGCACTGCTCGCACAGAGGCACAGAGACTGGGGCTGCTTGCTTGTCTTGTCCCCTCAAACTTCAAACGTAGCTTAGGTGGTCTGTGCCGGGCGCCTCCGGCAGCCCTGCTCCGAAAATGCAAACGTCTGCAGATAGCTCGCAGGCAGAAAGAGCTAGCCTGGAAAGCTGTTGCTCAGCCTCATCTGCCCATTGCACTGCTCGCACAGAGGCACAGAGACTGAGGCTGCTTGCTTGTCTTGTCCCCTCAAACTTCAAACGTAGCTTAGGTGGTCCGTGCCGGGCGCCTCTGGCAGCCCTGCTCCAAAAATGCAAACGTCTGCAGATAGCTCGCAGGCAGAAAGAGCTAGCCTGGAAAGCTGTTGCTCAGCCTCATCTGCCCATGGCACTGCTCGCACAGAGGCACAGAGACTGGGGCTGCTTGCTTGTCTTGTCCCCTCAAACTTCAAATGTAGCTTAGGTGGTCCGTGCCGGGCGCATCCGGCAGCCCTGCTCCGAAAATGCGAACGTCTGCAGATAGCTCGCAGGCAGAAAGAGCTAGCCTGGAAAGCTGTTGCTCAGCCTCATCTGCCCATGGCACTGCTCGCACAGAGGCACAGAGACTGAGGCTGCTTGCTTGTCTTGTCCCCTCAAACTTCAAACGTATCTTAGGTGGTCCGTGCCGGGCGCCTCCGGCAGCCCTGCTCCGAAATAGCAAAGGTCTGCAGATAGCTCGCAGGCAGAAAGAGCTAGCCTGGAAAGCTGTTGCTCAGCCTCATCTGCCCATGGCACTGCTCGCACAGAGGCACAGAGACTGGGGCTGCTTGCTTGTCTTGCCCCCTCAAACTTCAAACGTAGCTTAGGTGGTCCGTGCCAGGCGCCTCCGGCAGCCCTGCTCCGAAAATGCGAACGTCTGCAGATAGCTCGCAGGCAGAAAGAGCTAGCCTGGAAAGCTGTTGCTCAGCCTCATCTGCCCATGGCACTACTCGCACAGAGGCACAGAGACTGGGGCTGCTTGCTTGTCTTGCCCCCTCAAACTTCAAACGTAGCTTAGGTGGTCTGTGCCGGGCGCCTCCGGCAGCCCTGCTCCAAAAATGCGAACGTCTGCAGATAGCTCGCAGGCAGAAAGAGCTAGCCTGGAAAGCTGTTGCTCAGCCTCATCTGCCCATGGCACTGCTCGCACAGAGGCACAGAGACTGGGGCTGCTTGCTTGTCTTGTCCCCTCAAACTTCAAACGTAGCTTACGTGGTCCGTGCCGGGCGCCTCCGGCAGCCCTGCTCCAAAAATGCGATCGTCTGCAGATAGCTCGCAGGCAGAAAAAGCTATCCTGGAAAGCTGTTGCTCAGCCTCATCTGCCCATGGCACTGCTCTCACTAAGGCACAGAGACTGGGGCTGCTTGCTTGTCTTGTCCCCTCAAACTTCAAATGTAGCTTAGGTGGTCCGTGCCGGTCGCATCCGGCAGCCCTGCTCCGAAAATGCGAACGTCTGCAGATAGCTCGCAGGCAGAAAGAGCTAGCCTGGAAAGCTGTTGCTCAGCCTGATCTGCCTATGGCACTGCTCGCACAGAGGCACAGAGACTGAGGCTGCTTGCTTGTCTTCTCCCTCAAACTTCAAACGTAGCTTAGGTGGTCCGTGCCGGGCGCATCCGGCAGCCCTGCTCCGAAAATGCAAACGTCTGCGGATAGCTCGCAGGCAGAAAGAGCTAGCCTGGAAAGCTGTTGCTCAGCCTCATCTGCCCATTTCACTGCTCGCACAGAGGCACAGAGACTGAGGCTGCTTGCTTGTCTTGCCCTCTCAAACTTCAAATGTAGCTTAGGTGGTCCGTGCCGGGCCAATTCGGCAGCCCTGCTCCGAAAATGCAAACGTCTGCAGATAGCTCGCAGGCAGAAAGAGCTAGCCTGGAAAGCTGTTGTGCAGCCTCATCTGCCCATGGCACTGCTCGCACAGAGGCACAGAGACTGGGGCTGCTTGCTTGTCTTGTCCACTCAAACTTCAAACGTAGCTTAGGTGGTCCGTGCCGGGCGCATCCGGCAGTCCTGCTCCGAAAATGCGAACGTCTGCAGATAGTTCGCAGGCAGAAAGAGCTAGCCTGGAAAGCTGTTGCTCAGCCTCATCTGCCCATGGCACTGCTCGCACAGAGGCACAGAGACTGGGGCTGCTTGCTTGTCTTGCCCCCTCAAACTTCAAACGTAGCTTAGGTGGTCCGTGCCAGGCGCATCCGGCAGCCCTGCTCCAAAATTGCGAACGTCTGCAGATAGCTGGCAGGCAGAAAGAGCTAGCCTGGAAAGCTGTTGCTCAGCCTCATCTGCCCATGGCACTGCTCGCACAGAGGCACAGAGACTGGTGCTGCTTGCTTGTTTTGCCCCCTCAAACTTCAAAAGTAGCTTAGGTGGTCCGTGCCGGGCGCCTCCCGCAGCCCTGCTCCAAAAATGCGAACGTCTGCAGATAGCTCGCAGGCAGAAAGAGCTAGCCTGGAAAGCTGTTACTCAGCCTCATCTGCCCATGGCACTGCTCGCACAGAGGCACAGAGACTGGGGCTGCTTGCTTGTCTTGTCCCTCAAACTTCAAACGTAGCTTAGGTGGTCCGTGCCGGGCGCCTCCGGCAGCCCTGCTCCGAAAATGCAAACGTCTGCAGATAGCTCGCAGGCAGAAAGAGCTAGCCTGGAAAGCTGTTGCTCAGCCTCATCTGCCCATGGCACTGCTCGCACAGAGGCCCAGAGACTGGGGCTGCTTGCTTGTCTTGTCCCCTCAAACTTCAAACGTAGCTTAGGTGGTCCGTGCCGGGCGCATCCGGCAGCCCTGCTCCGAAAATGCAAACGTCTGCAGATAGCTCGCAGGCAGAAAGAGCTAGCCTGGAAAGCTGTTGCTCAGCCTTATCTGCCCATGGCACTGCTCGCACAGAGGCACAGAGACTGGGGCTGCTTGCTTGTCTTGTCCCCTCAAACTTCAAATGTAGCTTAGGTGGTCCGTGCCGGGCGCATCCGGCAGCCCTGCTCCGAAAATGCGAACGTCTGCAGATAGCTCGCAGGCAGAAAGAGCTAGCCTGGAAAGCTGTTGCTCAGCCTCATCTGCCCATGGCACTGCTCGCACAGAGGCACAGAGACTGAGGCTGCTTGCTTGTCTTCTCCCTCAAACTTCAAACGTAGCTTAGGTGGTCCGTGCCGGGGTCATCCGGCAGCCCTGCTCCGAAAATGCAAAGGTCTGCAGATAGCTCGCAGGCAGAAAGAGCTAGCCTGGAAAGCTGTTGCTCAGCCTCATCTGCCCATGGCACTGCTCGCACAGAGGCACAGAGACTGGGGCTGCTTGCTTGTCTTGCCCCCTCAAACTTCAAACGTAGCTTAGGTGGTCCGTGCCAGGCGCCTCCGGCAGCCCTGCTCCGAAAATGCGAACGTCTGCAGATAGCTCGCAGGCAGAAAGAGCTAGCCTGGAAAGCTGTTGCTCAGCCTCATCTGCCCATGGCACTACTCGCACAGAGGCACAGAGACTGGGGCTGCTTGCTTGTCTTGCCCCCTCAAACTTCAAACGTAGCTTAGGTGGTCTGTGCCGGGCGCCTCCGGCAGCCCTGCTCCAAAAATGCGAACGTCTGCAGATAGCTCGCAGGCAGAAAGAGCTAGCCTGGAAAGCTGTTGCTCAGCCTCATCTGCCCATGGCACTGCTCGCACAGAGGCACAGAGACTGGGGCTGCTTGCTTGTCTTGTCCCCTCAAACTTCAAACGTAGCTTACGTGGTCCGTGCCGGGCGCCTCCGGCAGCCCTGCTCCAAAAATGCGATCGTCTGCAGATAGCTCGCAGGCAGAAAAAGCTATCCTGGAAAGCTGTTGCTCAGCCTCATCTGCCCATGGCACTGCTCTCACTAAGGCACAGAGACTGGGGCTGCTTGCTTGTCTTGTCCCCTCAAACTTCAAATGTAGCTTAGGTGGTCCGTGCCGGTCGCATCCGGCAGCCCTGCTCCGAAAATGCGAACGTCTGCAGATAGCTCGCAGGCAGAAAGAGCTAGCCTGGAAAGCTGTTGCTCAGCCTGATCTGCCTATGGCACTGCTCGCACAGAGGCACAGAGACTGAGGCTGCTTGCTTGTCTTCTCCCTCAAACTTCAAACGTAGCTTAGGTGGTCCGTGCCGGGCGCATCCGGCAGCCCTGCTCCGAAAATGCAAACGTCTGCGGATAGCTCGCAGGCAGAAAGAGCTAGCCTGGAAAGCTGTTGCTCAGCCTCATCTGCCCATTTCACTGCTCGCACAGAGGCACAGAGACTGAGGCTGCTTGCTTGTCTTGCCCTCTCAAACTTCAAATGTAGCTT